>NW_028321879.1:2423217-2734390 GCF_036245765.1 Copidosoma floridanum
ACCGTATGCTGGAATATTTGTTTTTTCATGATAAAAGTAGTAGTATTTGTAAAAAATATTTTAATTCAAATTTTTGATTAAAATGAAAGAGTTTTTCAAAATGGAAAATGAAACAAAGTTTTTTGTAAAACGATTTGTGTCTAGATGTTATACAGTAGGTGTCTACTGAAAATAAATATTAAAACTCCGACATTTGGTGTAACTTTTTTCCAAGTACACTGGAGTAAACCAAATGTAGTGAAAAGTTTTTCAAAACTTAGTGGTAAGTACAAAGATAAACTTTCCTGCAGGTGAGATTGGTGAGGAACAAATTTAGTTGTTAGCACTTATTACAAAACTGGTATCAAAGCACATCCCCAAACTGGTCTGAAAGCCCATCCCCAAACTAGTCTCAAAGCACATCCTCAAACTGGTCTCAAAGCACATGCCAAAACTAGTCTGAAAGTCCATCCCAAAACTGGTCTCAAAGCCCATCCCCAAACTAGTCTCAAAGCATATCCCTAAACTGGTCTCAAAGCACATGCCAAAACTGGTCTGAAAGTCCATCCCAAAACTGGTCTCAAAGCCCATCCCCAAACTAGTCTCAAAGCATATCCCAAAACTGGTCTCAAAGCACATCTCAAAATTGGTCTTAAAACTGACCTCATAACTGTTGTCAAAACTCATATAAAAACTGGTCTTACATTGAAGTTTTTTTTATATCCCTGTCCTGAGCAATCTGTAAACTCTCATAGTGATCAAATTTAAGCCTTCGTTGAAAGGTGTCAGCAGCTACAGTCAGTATGGATGTAATATTTTGCAGACAAGTCGATAAAACGTTTAAAAGTGCTTCATTAACTTGTGGTAATCAGACAAGGAGTTACAGTGGATTTTTAATACTATCAACATCTTTTTTCAAGACCATACAAAACCTCACAAGTCACCGTAGAAGCAAGTATTGAGCTTCCACATGTGTGTACTCATCTAGACCTTTGCATGGCACCAAACTGGATGCAGCAAATTGAGCTTTATTTTAAACAAAGCAGTTTTAATTCATCTTTACAAAATAAGAACAATGATATTGGACCAATAAAGCTAAATAAACAGTTGCTGCATCCAGTTTGGTGCCATGCAAAGGTCTAGATGAGTACACACATGTGGAAGCTCAATACTTGCTTGTACGGTGACTTGTGAGGTTTTGTATGGTCTTGAAAAAAGATGTTGATAGTATTAAAAATCCACTGTAACTCCTTGTCTGATTACCACAAGTTAATAAAGCACTTTTAAATGTTTTATCGACTTGTCTGCAAAATATTATATCCATACTGACTGTAGCTGCTGACACCTTTCAGCGAAGGCTTAAATTTGATCACTATGAGAGTTTACAGATTGCTCAGGACAGGGATTTAAAGAAAACTTCAATGTAAGACCAGTTTTTATATGAGTTTTGACAACAGTTATGAGGTCAGTTTTAAGACCAGTTTTGAGATGTGCTATAAGATCAGTTTTGGGATGTGCTTTGTGACCAGTTTTAGGATGTGCTTTGAGACTAGTTTGGGGATGGGCTTTCAGACTAGTTTGGGGATATGCTTTGATGATAGTTTTGTAATAAGTACTAACAACTAAATTTATTCCTTAGCAATCTCACCTGTAGGAAAGTTTATCTGTGTGCTTAACACTAAGTTTTGAAAAACTTTTCACTATATTTGGTTTACTCTAGCGTCCTGGGAAAAAAAGTTACATTGAATTTTAGTGTACATGTTTATTTTCTGTTCGATATGTACCACGTTAATGACATCTGTCCTAATTGTTATTCTACATAAAAAAAAAAAAAAATCGATGTTTATGTAATGAGTATATTGATACAATACAGTATTAGGACAGTTTAACTTTTGTTTTTAGAGTAAAATGTTGGGTTACGCTATTTTTTAATTTTTTTATTTGTTCCGACCCAGATAACTTGTCGGAAGACAAGTTTTTTGCTTTAGAGTACACAACGATGCTTCAACTTATGTTAGTCGATATAGAGCAGGCTTCAAGACTCGTAATTGACCAGGCTAATGATAAAAAAAATTCGTCACCCTTAACTAACGAAAATTTAACTAAAACAGCTCAGTGCATAGTAAACAAAAATATCGCATACGAACAAGAATCTGCAAGTGCAGAAAATTATGATAGTCGCACACGATCGGTAAATCAAGTAGAAATTGAACAATTAGAAATTATGTATACTAATGAAGACACTGAAAAGGTCAACGAAATATTGAGAGTGGAAAATAATGAAGAGCTGCATAGCAAAGAAGAGATAGAAACAGTTGACGTTAGATTGCAAGGTTGTTTTTCAATGAAAACTGATTCACCCAATTATAGTATAATAGCCTAATGTACTTTATGGGCTACACTTGCACATAGTGTATTATAAATATCTTTTTTTTTTTTTTTTTTTTTTTTTTTATTTAACTTGCAGATGACTATATATTTAAAAAGACTGCCTTATATTATGAATTAGAAAATGATTTGGATGGATGTATTATATTAGGTTCATTTAAAAGGAAAACGGTAGTAAATGAAAAACTATTGAAAGATTTTATAACGAAGAAACTATTGTCCGAAAATACTCAAGACTACAAGTAAGTTTGCCCCAATATAGCACATAATTACACAGTGGATGGTTATTGTACTTTTACTCCAAAGTTACATGTAAAAACGTGGATACTAGCCGTCATTTTTCAACTTGCCGATATTGTATCTAAATATAATTATTAAAAATATTTAGGCTTAAACTTAGCATGCGAAATACAGTTTTAACTCTTTTTCCGTGGGTATACATTACACTAAGTGTATTTTAGTAACAACAATCTGCATAACAAATTTTTTTTTCTATAGAGTTGGCAAAAAACGATTTCAAAAAATAGTCCTTGATATCAAAGAACTCTTTCCCACTATTGACGTTAACGAATGGTATAAAGGGTATCACGAAGATGCTTTGGGAAATGGAGTACCAGCCTCTGGAAAGCTGTACCATACCTACAAGCGTAAACGTCAAGATTTAAGCTATGCTGGAATGATACCAGAAAAAAATACCAGAATAAGCAATAATAGTACAGAAGATATATCTTTGGGTAAGACAAAGTCCAAACTGAATTTTTTGGCAAAAATTTTGCGTGTGAACTAAGGTTATCTTTTCTTTCAACAGTTTTGCATCCTCATTTATACCTAACCACTTTTTTGACAATATTTTAGTTGCTATTAATTCTACGTTGGATTGTTTAATGTCTGATGATAGAAGTACATTTAATGTGAGTCTTGTTTCAACGACTTGGGAAAATTCATTTGAGGAACGACTCCAAATTTTAATACAAACTGTTAACAAAAAAAAAGTCATTAAGACTAACTCTTATTTAAACACATTCAAATGCCTTAATGGTCCTTCAGCTATATCGCTAGTTAGTATTATTTTACTCATGTTCAACTCATTAAAAATAATTTTTGGTCAATCATTTATTCCTGTTTCAGCTTCAGTTAGATTTCAACAAGATCATTACAGACCTTGTGAATAATAAACAGATACCAGAAAGTGTAGGCACCAATATTAATTCCTAAAAATGAAAAAGTTCAAGAATTATGGAAAATGTGTTTGATTCTAGGAAAATTACAGCCATACTTATGTGCCCGTATTTAACTGTAGATAAAATAAAAAAAGTTAATGAGCTAGTTAAAAATCTCAATGAACTGTATGTTATATTAAACTTAATGGATATTATATTAAACTTATCGGACCGTTGAAACCTAAGTTTCATTTTTAATCCACTATGCAAATATTTTACTAGAATTTGGTTCATGCGTACATTTTATGGCTATGAGATACGAATCGCGACATAGAGACATAAAAAAAAATGCTTTAGCGAGCAGTTCACGAGTAAACTTGTTAAAAACGATAGCAACGAAACAAGTTTTACAAATGTGTAATTCAATAGACATTTTGTCAAAAGAAAACAATATAATCTGGGGACCCGATGATTCATCATCATCATCATCCAAAGAGCATTACACTTCTGTAACTATCGATGGAGTTTATTTTATGACTGGCGAATACTATGTTATTAATTTAAAAGAGATCGAAATAGAATTTGGGCGGTTGTGCAAGATAAAAAAAGTAATGGAACCAGAAGAAAATTCCTTAAAAAAAAAAAAGGAAAAATCGAAGAATGTGTTGAGTTTTACTTTGAATCTTATGTCAAAATTATATTTGATGCAAGCGTTAATGCATATCAAGTTGAGCGTCACCGTCCAAACGACAGAACAATTCGTCAAAGTGATATTCCGTTTAAGCCCTCAGCTACCTCAGTAAAAAAAAATGGTAAACATTTTATTATAACGCGGTACAAGTTGTAAATTTTAAATTATAACTGTGTATTAGCTATATTTTAAGACGTACTGTAAATAAATATATGTAATAATTAATAAGTAATAACATTAAGTGATTAGAATTAGGAATTTTAATGCATTTTATTTGTGATCGAATCGATTATTACAGTAAAAATTAAAATTAAAAACATAACCGTATTTAATTGATGAAAGTTTTTCTGTGAAGTGCTATTTTTCATTAACTCATTTTTTTGCATATTTATTTAAGTGCATGCGTCCGAATTTTTGCATTAGATTTACTATATGTTATTATATATAATAAAATTTGTTCTTAATATTAAGTTCTACTCTAGTGGCTTTCTGAGTCATAATGCGTTTAAACTTATCACATTTTGATCGACGAATACATACAGATACGATTTTATTCTCATGCTTAACGTATGGTACACTGTATGATGCAGTACTTGCGCTAGCCTAACAGCTCAACGCTCAAGCCAGTCTAGTGGTGCAGCTGACGCGCTAGTCTGGTGTCCCATGCGTTCCAAACAAGCGGCAGCTCAACCGCGCCACCTTAAGGACGGATCACGCGCGAGTTCTTTCTCAGTGTAGAGTGACGAAGCCTAAAGTGCGTGACGGTCATCCTTCAGCCATCACCACGCTTCCTAGCGTGGGGCGTAGTTGCTGACGACAGGAGTTGGCTATATGGAGCCCGGCTGCTCGCATGACAGTGTGCGTAGTGCCAGGGTCGTATAATACTCGCAGCTTGTACCCGGCTACTTCAAGCTGTAGCCACCACCAGCGCGCGTCCTCCGATGCAACCGCGGCCTGTGAGGGTTGGGTAGAGAGAGGCGGCGTGATACCCTCGTTTACGTCTGCCTCCTTTCGTTTCCCTGCCTTATATTCGGGCAATCCCGCGCGTAGTGGCCAAGGTGGTTGCACTGATAGCAGCGCGGCTGCGACTTTACGTTCCATCGCCGGACAATTTGTCCTAAATCACGGCATATGGGGTCGACGTACGACCTGCCTGACCCCGACTGTTTTTGAAGACTCCCCCCCGACCAGACTTGACGCGTGGGGTCAACTGGTACAGCCGAATACGGGGGCAGGTTGAAGTACATTGGGCGCGTTGACGAGCTTACCGCATACGTGTGTGGCCACGTTGTAAACGCTTTTGTTTGCGTTGTACACGCCGGTGACGCCGTCGAGTACCCACTCATTTGCGGGTAGCTTACCAATCCCGTGTATGCACTTGTTACTGCACATACCGGGCATATCGCTTGCACCTAGCTGACTGGACTTGGTGGCCATACAGGTCCCATCATCGTGGGTGGCGGTGGTGCTAGAATGTGTGCCAACGTCGACGCCAAGTCTACATTGTAACGGCCGTTTCCGAATGGTGTAACCTGCGATCCTGCAAGATTCGCAAACGCCTGCTCGCCAAATATGATTTCGCGCCTTCTTGCCAGCAGGTTGTTGCTTTGTCCTCCTTGTTGGCGTGAGAATGTCACATTCCTTATTTGTGACTAACTTTGGTTTGATGTCAAAGCCGAACTTATTCGTGTCAAGTTCGCGATGCTTCCATTGGCTTTTAATAGCCTATCGCGCAGCCCTTTGTTCTCTTTTTTAAGAGTCTGCTCTGACTGAGCTTTTCTACTCTCGTCCGAAATCCTGATAGGAGAGGACGTTTTAATTAGCAGCTCGTCCACCTCTATAGAGGTTGCTCAAACGTCAGGAGCTCTGGCTTGTGTGTTTGTCGTTGCCGACGTCGTCGTAGTTTTTAGGAGATTATTCATCTCCTCACTGTCTCGCACTATTTGTAGCGGATGTATGACGTCAGTTCGCTCGTTTACTTTCGCAAACTCCCAGCAGGATTTCGATATCATGAGGTGACGAGCATCTATCCGTCGTACTACGGCTACGTTGCCATCCTCCACCGACTCAAAATCCTCGGGAACGTATTTTCCTGCGAGCCACTAGTAGAGGCGGTGAGCCCTGACTGCATTGCTGCCAGTCGTTAGCAGTTTGAGATTTATGAAGAAATTGATGCCCAGGTCATTTTTTATCAATGACCTGATAAATTTATTTACCGTATCTGCTTGACCCTGTGGTATCGATGCTATGATCCTTTTGGTTACTAAATGCGCGCTGCACAATAAAAAACTACTGGCAGTAAGTGCACTGTGCCGCAACGCAGAGATTAGCTTGGGAGAGAGAGCTGACAGGTAGGGGGAATTTGCGCCAAAGCGTTAGTTGAACGCAATTTTCCGCCTAAATTTATGCTTTAAGGCTTTAAATTAAATTAATAATTTAATGTAGCTTCCTATTAAAAGCTATCAGCTGTAGGTGTGTGTGTGTGTGTACGTGTGGTATAATGTAAAGTACACTTATGTATAGTTAAGGCGGCCAACTTTGTAAAAAGTCAATGCGGGATACACACACACACATATATACATATATATGACTCATTCATAAATTCGCTAAAAAAAATGTGTGTTCGGATTTTCTATTGTTATCATTATTGATTGTATCACTTGTTATGAAGTTATTTATATTTTCCACATAAGGTTGTTACTATGTTCGAATAAGAAAACAGAGAAATAGTAATTTTCAGAAATCCTTATTTAATTTTTAAATTTATATTTTTCACATGAGTGAACTTGTCTGGCTAGTTCAGAGTTTTGAATAAAAGTTCTCACAAGTGCCAATATTAAATTTAATTTCTAGCATTGCATGTAACGTTTCAATTTTTAAAGATGATTTTTCTGAGGTTCAAAAAGCATTCATCTATGAAAATACTCTTTCCGTGGATGCATTTATCTCTGGTAAACATAGAAGGTACTGAACGATTGCCAGACAATTTTTAAATGGTGTTTTACGTTCTTTACAATTTTTGAATACCTCCATCTATCGTTCTTCTCTACTGCTTTTGTTCTTGTCCCATTGTTGTAAAACATTATCATCTACATAGTTGGAAACGTAACTTACTTCGTCAAATAGGCTATCTTCGTTTACAGTTGTAGCAGCTGTCGGAATCTCCTCCAATAAGTATTGATACGTCTGCTGCACATCATCCCAGTTTGGTTTTTGTTTTAATTGGATCCAAGTGCACGTTTTAAAATCATTATATTGACGACTGTACTTTTCTAAGTACTGAATGCAAATTTCATAAAAATTGCGAATATGTTCAATAAAATAGTCTCTCTTGATTTGACCACTCTCTTCAAGCTTAGATAGATTATTTCTTATTGTTAGCGGAATATAATTATTTTCCAATCGGCTTGAGTATTTGTTTTTTAAATCTTCCAATAAATATGAAACTTCTGTAAAACTAACTTTATCCCCTTCCACTTTTTTAATAGAATCGTTAAATACTAATGTTTGCACGTGGATGAATTTAAACCATAATTCTGAAGATTCATTAGAGAAAAAAGTATGTAGAGCAGCAGGGCACTTGTCTTGCGATAAAAAATATGATTTCAATGGCAAGTACATTTGAAGGATTCTTTTAACTGCAGGTGCAAGCACCAGCCATCGTGAATTACTATATCCTAAAATTCGTTTGTATTGCATCTCTGCTTCATCACAAAAAGTTTTCAAGTTTTCTAATCGCACAGTGTAAATGTAAAAGAATGAATAAATTTTGACAACTATATGCTCTACGTCCACTGGTAATAAATCTGCTGCCGTTTGAATAGCATTATGTGATATAAATGCTGCATAGCCTACACCAACTATTTATTTCTAAACCCTCCAGAAGTTTTTTATAAACATTACATGGACCTGCGCGTTTAACACCACCAAAATTTGTGTTGGTGTTATCAGCGCAAAACCCCACAACTTTCTCCTTCAGATTGTGTTTTTTAAAAGTGTTCATTAAGGCATCATAAATTATAGCTGTGGTTTCACCAGGCAAACTCACCAAATCAAGTAATTTAACGTTGATACCAGTTGCAGGGTGTAAGTACCTCACTAAAATAGGGAAAATTTTGGTATCTTTATGGTTGGATAAATCTGTGAATATACAGACGGATGGAACATCTTCAAGCTCTGTTTTTAGAACACGTGAAGCATAAGGTGCAATCACACTTTTTGCGATTGCCTTCACACTTTGTTTTCCCACAGTGAAATTTTTTTTCAAAAACTTTTTGAATTAATTTTGAAGTGCAGCGATGTGTGCTGTACGCTATACGCATGACAACGTGGACGCACGATCTTATATGGGAGGGCCTGGCTCCCCGAACGGACTCTCCAATTTCTTCCCTAGGCTCTAGAACGCTCCCGGCACTCAAAACTCTCGAGACTCGTGGTAATGCGGGACATGTGGGACGCATCAGACGTTTTGCGAGACTATTTTGTTAAGAATTAAAATGCGGGACAACAGCCGCCAATGCGGGACTGTCCCGCACAATGCAGGACGGTTGGCCGCCTTATGCATAGTGTACCTTGCCCACGTACACTACTGCCACTGTGCTCTTTGCACTACAAGCCGCGAGAAGCCAACAGCCGTGTATACCTGTATACCAGCGTATACAAGCTGTGTACTCTACTTGCGCTGTAGATCAGTGTTCGCCACCTGTGAAAATCCGATTTCACAGGCTAAGCTTGTTGGCAGTCGAAAATAATATTTCGTCCCGAAATATTATTTCCTCTCTCGCTCACACTCGTACACAAGAAATTTTGAGTGCTGGAAGTCAGCAGCAACTCAAAATTGTCAGGTAAACAAAGCCGCTGCTTTGTTTACACGCACGACCTATACGAGTCTGCCAATGTCTCTCACGTACGTTATACGCGTTCTACGCGTCATACACGCGATCTGTTTTGTTTTTGCTGTAGCTACTGCTACAGCACCTACTTGACTATCGATATAGCAATAGTATTTGTCGTCTACCTTATAGACGACGTCGCGCGATACCTAAGCGTGGGTAATTCGTCGAGCGCCAATGTTAGGGGGTGACACCGATGCGGATTTAACGAGGCGGAATACGCAACCTCGACCGGGCCTGTGTTGCCTGGATACCCTTGGCGACACTTCCTGTAACGGATGTTCGCGAGTCTCGTAAGCCGAGACACCGCCCGGGTCAAGTATCGCAGCGACCTTGGACGTCATCGTCTCTCGCGTCGACTTTAACACAACACAGGGGGGACAGGGCACACACAGAGAAGAGTAAGTACTCGCAAGTATTATATTAAAGCAAAATGTATATTCAAAATAATATAAAAGAAAATACAACATTTATTATACTCGCGGGTGTATGCGTGTGTGTGCTTCTCTTCCCCTCCTTTCCCTTCCCACTTTCCCACCAAGTCCCTTTAACTCTTTTCCCCCTTTTTCCTGCTTCCCTACCTGCCATAGCTTGCCAGTGATGGCCTATCGGTCTCTCACCGTTACAACATACATGTATAAAAATACACATTATTCTGTTGTAAAATTTATTTTATTAGTAAACTACAATGAGTGTGTGGATAGGGGTCAGAGTACACGGTGGTTACTAAAGTTTTAGTTATATTCTGCAAACAGTGTGGGTAAATATGGAGGGGTAGTGGTATGTCTAGAAAATCGGGCGAGTCGGTAGAGGGTATGCGATAGCCCTCTGAGGGGCTGTAGGGTGTTTAAGGGGGATGGTAAGGGTCTGGACAAAAAGTAAATTAAGCTAAAACAAGGGAGAAAATGACATTATTTGGCCTTATTTTGTGAGGGGGCAGTGATAGGGCGGTTGGTGATTAAAGGGGGTGTGTGGGGTGTTTGTGGTCTATACAAGCAACTACATAATATAGGAAGATACATATATGTATGTTGCAAGGTTTTACTTATAAGTATACCTTAGAATATTTATACACATACATATTGTAGCGCTCCTACATTTTTTGATTTTTGGGAAGATGATTTTCGGGGGAAAACAGTTCAGGCGGCTCGACGCGGTGTCTGTCTATAAGACTTTTGCGCAATATATTTTCCAGGGAAGAGTCGCGAGGTCCAATTTTCGGGGGTACCGAGGTGATGAGTCGGATCAAGTAAAAGGAGAGAGGGGTCTTTTTTTTTAATTCTACAAGAGAACAGGAGGTTTCTCCCGGTGACCTGAGGAGCCTTGGGACTCTTAGCGACATCGGGCCTCGTTGTTTCAAGACTGTGAGTAGACATCCCGTCTGAGCCACGAAGCTATTTAACTCGTTCTCGAATTGATTAAGGCGAGTGGGTGGTAAAACCCCAGTTGTCTAATATATCAATTGAGTGGTGGCCCCAGAGCCAGCTGAGTGGTGTAGACGGTGTTCTCTTTTTTTTATATACGTACTCGTTAAATCTGTGTTTTGATTCTCCTTCCTAAATCTGGGACCATTGCATTTCCGGACGGGTAAATCTTTGATTTCCTTTTTTGCGTCGAGCCTTTGTGTATTTTTTTCCGTAAATCTGGTAGCGTAATTTTAAATCGGATTATTTTAAGTGATATAAAGTCAACTCGTGATTGATGAATATAGGGTTAAAAACCGAAAAATAAATCTTTACCTTTGTTTTCAAATTATAAGTAAGGGTTAAAAAAATTGAAGTGTTAAAAATAGTTAACCTGTATTAGTAAAAAATACGATTCTTGAATTGCAAGGTAAAAGGCGCACGTGCTCTCTCCCTTGAAGCATTCGCTACACGATACATAGTGCCACCTGTATAATTCTTAGAATTTCCTCTCTCGAGTATGTTAATGAGGAGAAGTGTATTCGATTGACTACGCCGAATAAGATAAACTTTATTTGTAAATGCGCTCGATAGCCAATGAGTCTATCTTCATTCTTTTGTTTGTAAACGTTCCAAGTATAATAAATCAAGATTCTGTTTCTTTAATTACGCCTCATGAAATATACGTTTTGATTTCATTACGTCCTTGTCCTTAATTAATCCAATAGAAATAAATCTTGGAATTAATTCAGGGATTTCGGAGTCGACTATTACACCGTGAGAAACGGTACGCCTAAGCGATCCGCATTGGCCCCACCAAAAGTCCTCGTGAAAAAGACGAGAACTGACATATGTGTACATAATAGTAATTATATTATACAACTTCAAGATAACTACTTTTCTGCACAGGTCCTTAATCACATTTAAACTTTCATCAAATACTGGAAAATTAGTTACATTTTTGTTTTTCCACAAGTAACTTACGTATTTATTAGTGCTAATTACATCCCTACACATCATATTTGAGTCTGACTTTCTGCGAGATGAAAAAATCAATGTAAACAAAACATATTATACATTCATTTGATGGTCAATTTTGCTGAGTGATATTTTCTTACTATCGTATTATCCATCAGATTTTAGTATAAAAAAATTCGTTAAAAATTATTGAAAAAAAAATATATGGTGAGATGATGGGTAAAAAGTCAACTGACACATAAATAAATGAATAAAAAGTATTATGAAAACGATTACTTTTTTCTGTAATTATGATTTGTATAAGATTTTCTTCATGTTGTAAGAGCCATAAAGCTATTTCCATTTCAGAGATCTTATGAGAAGTGAGATTTAGCATATCATATAATTATTTAACTTACAGAAGAATTAATATTGTGGTATCAGACATGTCAAGTTTTATCTTTTATTAATTACATTTTTCCTAGCACTAGTAAAGCCTTACCAATTATAATTGTAACTGTTTACCTTAAACAAAAAAAGGAGTGCGAGTAATTGAATTTATAGATATTTTCCATCCAGTTCGAGATTGCCAAGGCAACTCGATTTTTTCAGTTAAAACTACAGATTTGTAGAAAAATTGTCATACGTAGCAATTGAAAAAAAGTGCCACCTCGACCAGGATTTGTACCTGGAACTTTTTTCTTGGCAGGAAAGCGCGTTACCAATTTCGCCATCGAGGTCGCGGCGACTCCACTTTTTTTCAATTGCTAGGTATGACAACTTTTCTAAAAATCTGTAGTTTTAACTGAAAAAAATCGAGTTGTCTTGGCAATCTCAAACTGGATAGGAAATGATTTGTTAGGATATATCAGTGCCCTCCGGTGAATTTGGAAATTCAAAGTGATCAGTGATCCGTTGGGGGCGAAACGTGAGAAAATAAATAAATACAAGTAAAGTGTATTCAAATTTTCTTGCGTTGATTTATTAATGCTCAACGTTTCGCTGACAATATGCGTCAGCCTCCTCAGGCGCAGGTACGCGAGAATTCGTAAGTTTGGTTGACTTACTCGTCACCTGTCATGCTGCGCCTGATGAGGCTGACGAATATTGTCAGCGAAACGTTGTGCATTAATAAATCAACGCAAGAAAATTTAAATACACTTTACTTGTATTTATTTATTTTCTCACATTTCGCCCCCAACGGATCACTGATCACTTTGAATTTCCTGGATAGGAAATGTCGATAAATTTAATTACTTGCAATAATACTTACCCATCGATAAAATTAGATTAATTTATAATATTCTTATATACCAAATGAGCAGACGTTGACAAAAAAATCGCCGAAAAACTATAAAATGTAGCAATTGAGGAAAGGAGTCACCGAGACCTCGATGGCAAAATTGGTAACGCGCTTTTTCGGTAAGAAAAGTGTTCCAGGTTCAAATCCTGGTCAAGGTGGAACTTTTTTTTCAATTGCTACGTACAAACATTTTTCTACAGATCTGTAGTTTTAACTGAAAAAATCGAGTTACCTTAGCAATCTCGAACTGGATGGGAAATGTCGATAAATTTAATAACTCGCGATAATACTTACCCATCGATAAAATTAGATTAATTTCTAATATTCTCATACACCAAAAAAAGGAGTGTATAATATTTGTAAGACCAAATAAAAATTTCAGTTATTTATGACTCGTTTTATTTTTTGGACGTATCATTGAAAAACTACCTGTATATATAACTAAAGCAATTCTCTATAAAGAAATAAAGTCACAAATTAATGTTGTAAATAAGACTTTTAAATCTTCTGAGAATTTTGAATCTTGTTTGATTTCAAAAAGGAATGTTAAAAATTTGGCCACGTAATGAAATTTTTTAATATCAGATTGAAGATCAGTTAAAACTACCGTTTATGTAAGAGAATGAAAATTTGTACCAGACTTACATTTTAACTTAAAAATCACAGTCAAATCCTGAAAAGTTTGATGATTTTACCATTTCATTTCAATAGACAAATTTTTTAAGACGTATTTGTTTGAGAAGTGTCCTATACTAGTACTTGTGTGCATGTGTGTATAATTCAATTAAATTGTAGTAATTTTTCAATAGTACAATACGAACAGTATAGTAAATAACTGATCTGTAAGAAGCATTATCAACGTACTGAATACTAGAAGGACTCTACATTTTATTTCAACGAATCACCACGATGTATAAGGATAATATGTTTATAAAATTCGTATCAAACTTTTTTGTTACATATATATATATATATAGAGCGCGCGGTGGCTCAGTCGGCTAGGTCGTGGATTGGCATGTGGGAGACCGTGGTTCGATTCCCGGCCAGTAAAACTTTTTCGGACAAGTACCTCTATGATTTTTCACATCTGCTTTTTCACCACGCAATGCTCTTCGAGGAGGGTTTAGGCGACCTTCTCGCAGCAAAAATTGCCTAATTTCCCCCTACTTTCCTCCCACTAATGGGAGGCCTCCCTTCCTTCTCCCAAATGCTAAGTGCCCATAGTAGTGCCCTTATTAAAGGAGCCGAACGTAGAGCACTCTAATATAAAAAAAAATTTGTATGTATATATTTAATCACTTATATATGTATACATATCGACCACAAAAATTTAGTTTTTTTGTTATTTCAGAATCGTTTGTCTCCCCCCGCCCTCTTGCAGCCCGATTAATACAACTCAATGATACTGTATATTTTTAACTAAGCCCCAATAATTTATCAAACTAAATGGCTGCTTCACCCACGCTCTCACTGCTTTACATTTCAACTGGCTTTCAACACAGCCCACCGCGTCACCTCACATTTTTGGACCACTCTTGAATAGCATCCAAATTTACACATGATCCAATCAGTTTTTTTTTCTTTAATTTTTAATTGAGTGTTATTATACTTAAAATCGGTAACTAAGTGTTATAATAGATTTTAATCAACAAAACTTTATATGATGAATAATTCGTCAACTTAAGGATATGATATTCAAAAAAAACAATTCACAACTACTTATCTTAAAGGGACCTTTGGACTAACTGCGATCTTTTCATTTTTTAACATATTATTTATTAACTTTTTACCGTTACAGACAGCACATTAGGTTTAAAAAAACGATATAAACTACATAATATCATTCGTTTATGGTTTTTAACATATAATATTTTTAGTGTTACATAGAAAAATAATAAAATAGAAAAATTAAAATAAAAAATAATCATTATTACAACTTAGTAATAATACTAGAATAAACAAAGACATGATCAAATACATTTTACGTGTTTTCACTCAGAAAGTTAGCAAAGCCAAAAACTTCTATAATTAGTCAACAACATGAAAAATCTCGTATTTTTATTTATGAAGGACCACTCAACTCATTTCGTATCTAACTCTACAGGGGAAGGCCCAATAAAGCATGTGTATTAATAAAGTTCTACCATATATCCCCCATTTTGAAAGTGTGCAAGCCAGAAGGATTGACTGCCTTTCTTTTTATCACTTTGTATGGCAGCATAACTGGCACAACTAGAAATGAGCAGTCTATTTTTTATACGTCTAAAATAATTACACGTGGTCTCAGTGGGTTTGTTCAAGCTCATTCTTGAGGATACTCAAAGAGACTCCTTAAATAACTAAGTGTTTATCTCTAAATTTTTCCGAAATACCCTGACTATGTTTTAAAATACATGCACACGTTAGGTGAGATAATTAAAAAAAGAAAACAACCCCTCGAGTGATATTCATAGACATTCATAGACAGCTCAAGCGTACGGAAGATAAAGTGACTGCTCTCGACTTCTCTATTTTTACGTGAGCTTTACTGTTCCCGCAGAAAATGAACTGACCATCTTTTATATGCCTTTGGTACTATTGGTTCTTGTGGCACAAGCAAAAGATTTTTCTTAACCACTTAATAAAAGTTTCTGAATTTACAAATGAGATGTGTCTGGGAAAACATAATTTTATTTTTTACAGCCCAAATAAAAAAAATTGATAAAAATTGATTTTAGCTAGGGTAAAGTACCTCGTGACCGGTAGTAACCTTCAGGTATTTAAAAAAAAATTTTTAATGTTTTAAATACAACAGTAATTTTATAAAACGAATTCAAAATATGAAAGTCAGATGCATCAGTTACCGTGGGGTTTGATCTAGTTACCGCGACTTCGTGACCCAATTACCACGACTAAAATACTTAGATAAAATAAAACAATAGTATGACTGTAAAATGGGAATGTAAGTAATGTAAAATTATTTCCAATGAAACAAACAAATAAAACGTTGGAAAATTAATAGGTAGGTAATCAAATAATTATTATGCGTGTATTAAATTTCTTTCGCTATATTATCTTGCTCTTGCTTAAGTTCGTTGATTTTTTTTAGCAAATTTTCCCTTTTTCACTTTACTTTTCTCCTTACTTTTTTCTTTATTTTTTACTCTTACCATTCTTTTATACTTTTCAGTTACTTTTGCAAAACTTTGGCGTTATTCGTATTTATGACTGTTTTTGCGGTTAGGTCGTCTGGTATCACAAGCCCGAGGTCATTAATAAAAGGATCGATAGATGGGTCTAGTTGCCATTTTTTAATTTAAACAAT
The DNA here is from genome assembly GCF_036245765.1 of Copidosoma floridanum. Lineage (NCBI taxonomy): Eukaryota > Metazoa > Arthropoda > Insecta > Hymenoptera > Encyrtidae > Copidosoma > Copidosoma floridanum. Next base: position 2,439,295 of record NW_028321879.1, read on the forward strand.
GAACTCGTAATATTCGATAAAAATTTTTTGTTTTTTCTTAAAAAATAATCATGTATTTGTATAGAAAAAACGATACAATCATGATTTTTGTTTTTCATTACAAAATATAAGTCTCTCGCCGATGTAGTTCTCAATGCGGAAATCTACAACATTAATGCAGAATTTGTGTTTTTTTTAAACAGTCAGACACACCTACTTAATTACATAAATACTGTTAATTTTATGAAACCACTTTTTTTTTAATTTCATTATATTATCATTAAATATAGCAGTAGATAAAAAATTTTTTTCGCAATAGTGTGCGGAAAATAGGTGTTTTCCACACTAATATCAGTTCAGAAAACACCTATTTTCCGCACACTTATTGCAAAAAAACTTGTACGCAACTCGTGCGGGACGACTTCCCGTACTCGTGTGATAGACTCGCACTCGTGGCCGGTGGCGGTAACTCGTGCCGTGCGATCACACTCGTGCTACGCACTCGTGTGCTTAACTGGCACTCGTTCCCGTCAACTCCGGCCACTCGTGCGAGTCAATCACAACTCATGCGGGTAATCGTCTTTTCCGCACTTGTTACGTAAATAACTATTTCAACTCATTTTAAGACATAATTATTTCATTTGGATATATTACTGACGCCCCGTGGTAACAGGGCAGACCATGGTAACTAGATACTTTACCGTATAAAAGCTTTTTAAGAATAGAAAAAAAAAAAAAAAAAAAAAAAAAAACGAAAATTTAAGCAGCCAAACTACTTAACAACCATCAAACTACGAGTTCTCGCACTTATTCAATTGAAAGTTAAGATTAGTGAGGTGGTTCAGGTTAACTAAGTATGAGATGGCAGCTAAAATCCATGTAATAATATTTGTGTTAGCAACGACAATCAGAAAAAAATAGTAAAAAAAAGCTGTTATTAAGGAGTACTTGGTGGAGCTGATTATATATCGGAGATCAAAATCCTAAGACTCAAAATAGCCGATCATTTATAGCAAGCTTTATACTACTAATTAAATATTAAGTTAATACTAATTGTTATCAAGTTAAAAGATAATCTAGACATAAGTAAAATGATATGACTGTCACATTAATCAGTTCCTTAGAGCATTATTCAGTGCATTCACTCGGACACTTTCCTGTTCATAATTTGATAAAAATCTTCAAGATTCCTTAGGGCGGAAAGTAAAGCCTATTTCTCCTAATTCTAAATACCATGTGTCCTTTAAAACTTTATAATAGCAAATTAACATAAAGGCTAAAAGCAGTCTGCCTCAGTTAACAATAACAGTTATTTGATATAACATAATTTAAAATTATGATCAAGTTACTGAATCATTGTTATTTTTTATATTCTTGATTACTAGATACTATCTTAGTTATTTTATTTATTTTTTATGCTGTGTGATTCTAAGACCTTAAAAAAGGTGTAAGAGCTCAGTTTTTAATGGTTTATGATGACTTGTATTATCAGATGATGCAATGATATTGTAAATCATCTGTATTTATAATGTGTGAATGTCGATTTATGCTATCAATCGAGTTAATTTGCAAAAAAAGCTACTACCCTTTAAATACTCGCCAGAAAGCAGTATTTTATCTTTTATGACTGTTAATGTTTTTCAATAATGATTACAACGGTCTAAGAAACTTTTTGCTTCATATATAAGTAAGATAAACGGTTTTTTCTATACCATACACGCTCAGGAACGATAAAAATTTCACAAGATGTGTTATCATTCAAAATCAACTATATGCTGATGTGAGTGTCGCACGTTACTGTAGCCAACTACGAACTTTTACTTATTAAAGTAACGACATCAAATTGATTACGGAAGCGGCTCAGTCAAAGTAAAGTAACATTGAAAATAATAACCATTCGCCCTTTAGCAGTCAAAGATTAAAATTCCCTTTCAGAGCTGTTTTGCAGTAGGTTTTTATAAGTAGCATAAAAAAATTTCTATTTAAGTTATCGTCAATTTTAATAGCCAATGACACATGCGAAGTTGTGATTGAACTTCTGTCAAAATTTGGGATCGATTGGTTCGGAAGTTTTTGAGATTTTTGTGAACATACGAACAAACGCTGTCTTTTTACGTAATAGTAAGGTATATATCTATGACATAACAAACTGTAGTATTGTATAACGTACTGTGATTAAGCGACATGTTGTCAATTTATAGGCTTGCTGTTAGAAAAACTATAGCTGTTAATTGTAATGTGATAAATAATTCATTTATGAATTAAATTGTACGACAATTAAGCGATAATTTTTTACTATGATTTATCGCTTGCTTATGAATTCAACTCTGAACGTAAAAACGACTTGGTTAAAAAATATAGGATGGTAGGAATGTTTTGTGTAATATTATTGCGTTACAATTTATCTTTTAATAAAAAATTTTGGATAAATAATTAATATAATATTTTATCCATCAACTTGCAATTGTCCTTATTGAAATCATATGAATAATATGGAAATGGCTTGTATTCTTGTTATACGATAAATTATTCATTTTTAAATGATTCATTTATAAATGCAACCCTCATACATTGGTAATATAAGATAGGCTTATGAGGTTGAAGTTACAGAGTTTTGGAAGATTAATTACTTGAGTTTTATGATAGTTTTTTATTTGTAAGAAAGAATAATATTTTAAGCAATCAATAATTAATATTTATAGTAATTAAAAAATTGACATTTATTACAACTACAAAAAGAATATGTACGATTATTACACTTTTGTTTAACATTTTTTTCATTAATTTAGGTTCCTGGATATTAGTACATTTAAATTTGAATTTGAATTTGCCTCCGGACGAGTGCTTACTTAGCCATTGAGCGTTTACTCTTGTGACGGTAATTTGATGGTCAATACTGTCAAGAGTTCAGTTTCTGGTCACAGGCGAGAACTCGAAACTTGATATCTACTGTATATGTTACATCCCGAGTTGATACAGACGAATCTTACTATAATTCAAAACGCAATTGATCTGTCAAATTAATACGAGACGTATTGTATATGTACACAAGCTCATACTATAAGTAGAACTCATACGTCACTTATATACGTGTGTGTGTATTAGCTTCAAGGTGAATGTTTCATAATATGCTGACATATAATACGACGAGCCTCGTTGTAAGAATGCATCTATGTATTGAAACTGTACGTTACATGTGTGAATGCACAAATTGTTTTATATGTATTAATAATTTTTACTTGCGCATTGATTGTCTACTTCTAGTAATGTATACCAATTTAAAAATTGTAATTAACAAATTATTTCATTGTATTCAAATTGATTGAAAAATCCTCCAAAGGATTAATTGCAAATTTTGTAAACTTATTCGTCACACTACAACTTGTATTTGGTGTTTCGTTTATTGCCGATGCGAACTTTCATCATCACTGATGAAAAAATCTCAATCGCACTTGTCAGAAATATGCGATTGGCACTGTCGTATTATTTCCTAATAAATGAAATCATAACATGAAACATCATCGTGCAAGCCTACTGTTTTGCTGTCAACTAAGTTAGCAAGAACATTGCTCGTTGGTTGACCTAATTTACACACTACGAATTGATTTTGTTTTTTTTCTCTATTCGAACATATAGTTAATATACCTACGAAACGTTAATTTCATGAATAGTAATAAAGTTGACCTTGATTAAGCACGTCATTTAAAAAAATCTTGTGTACGATTTAACATAATTAATATATTGGGATTCCAAAAAGTAACGTGACTCTTGCGATGTATGTCTATAGTCAATTGGGGGGAAAATAAAACAGGCCTTATGGGTGCAATTTTTATTTTTTCTCACGTTTAGTGATTCTAATAAGATAAAAGTTTATCAATAACATGTTTTTGAGAAGATAATAATACCTTAACTATTTTTTTCGAACTCAATTAGTCTTTTGTAGCTTAAAACTTTCCTTTGAAAGAGCGAAAACGCTTATTCAACGTATACAGAGTTCTGCCGTTTCCAACTATATATAGAAGAGCAGGCAGGGTTTTGGTAAGATTAAATGTGCGTTTTCGCACTTTTGGAGGAAAGTTTTAAGCTGCAAAAGACTAATTAAGTCGGGAAAAAATAGCTAAGGTATCGTCATCTCCTTGAAAACATGTTATTCAAAGGCTTTTATCTTATTATAATCGTTGAACGTTTAAAAAAAAAAATATATAATTGCACTCATAAGGTCTGTCTTACTTTTTCCCCTATTGGCTATATATACATCGCTAAAGTCATGTAACCTTTTAGAATCCCAATACATACGTTACTGCTATTATCATCAATAGGGCTTCATGAATATATTACTTTTTTTTAAACCATAGACGACGCAATGAAATTCTGAATGTTCATTTTACTAATTAATTGCAAATACTAATTCTAGTCATGACTTACGAAATGTTCATTATTACGATACAATGTTTCCGTTTGAATAACAGTCACTTCGTCGTTATAGTAACAAATTGTAATCCAAAATTTATTTGAATTTTTTCTTTTTTTTTTTTTTTCAATATAACGCATTTTTTGTGTCCTCAAATCTAGCAGGCAAAAAAAAATAAAATCAGATTGGAACGTCCTAGACAACTTCAGCTGGGCTTACATTTTGCCGTGAATGGACCACGACGATAAGGGCCAAGACCTGTCAGAATTTTTTAAAATTTTTCTTAATGCTTTTTTGTACCGTAAATTATAGTAGGCCAAAAAAACTCAAAATTTGCGTCGAATTAGGCACTGATGGAATAGCCGAGGAACTTGTAAGAATTTTTTTCTTCTTTCCAAAATAACGTATTTCTTGTGTTCTCAAACCTAACATACAAAAGATCTAGCAAGTACTAATTCTAGTCTTAATCTATTATGTGAGTATTTATCACGATACGCGAGTTTCGTTTGAAAAACAGACACGTGGTTATCTTAGTAATCAATAAGATCACGAATAAAATTTATTCGTAGTTATTCCTTTTTTTAATATATGATTTTAGGTTTATTGTTAATAAGACACATTTTCTGCAATCAGAATACAAAAATGTTGTTGAGCTTTGTTCTTGATAGTAATATGCTAAATCGATTACAAAAGGTTCTGAGCATCTGAATTCCTTGGATCACAAACTTTGCTTATTTGAGCATGTTTTTAAAGGCTCGCCTACAATACAAAACAAAATTTTGTGCAAAATATAAAATTAAAGACAAAGAGGTCAAGTTGAGACATCAAAAACTTCTCTGCTATCTCAGAATAAATTTTCAAGTTTTGGCATCATGCTCGAGACACTTTACATTGCTCGGGCAAAAATTCTTGGTTATAAAGATATAAATGTTGAAGACACAAATTTTCTTTCATTATCCGAGATGACAAACTCGGACCACAATTTTTTATTTTTGAGAAACACTGAGATTTGACTGCAAATTTTCCGAAAGATGATCACGACGGTTATAAAATTGAAGGCAGGTGTATTTTTAGGCGAGGATTAGGAAAGTATCATATTTGTCTTATAATATATCATACTTTTTTTGCTGAATCCTAAGTTTTTGCATGAAATTTATTGTAATACGTATTTACCATCATGCAAAGCGAATCTATGAAAAATTTACAGCAATTAGCGTAGATATAATAAACTACTTGTATAGCCGGAAAAATCACTTGTATACTTGTACAGTAAAAAATCAGTTCGTAAAATTACTACATTGTTTGTGAAAAAACAAATCATTTCCAATAATAAAAATACTATTTTCTAGTAAATCGAATACTTGAACTGTTGTAGAAAAACTACAGTCGTGTAAAATCATTACGTACAGTGTTGGTAGTAATCAGATTTATATCAGGCATAGTTTTCTTACTACAGCGATAGTATCATAATGTTACAATTATTGTTGTAAATTGACGATTCTTTCAGGCGTAATTGTCTAACTAATCTCGTGATTTTTTTGTATCGCACGCCTCTGTGCATTAATAAAAAATGGTTACTAACAATCAAAGATAAGATGTTTTACCTTATCTCTTAATATGAGTATACTAATGTTGAAAATTTTTCAACAAAAAAAGATAAGCTGCTGTAGTTTATTTCTTAATATGAGAATAATAATGTTAAAAATTCTTTTAAATTTGGTAAAAAACATTGCTGATAAAGATTTTCAGTATCGAACACAACCCATGCAAATAACGGGTGTAATAGATTCCAGTGCAGGATCATGAATAGATGCCTCATTTTTCGTAACTATTGTTTCTCTACTTAATAGATTGTCAAAACCATAGAGATCATAGTAAAATACATAGTAAAATACAACTGAAATAATTTACAGATTCAAACAGTATTAATACTGATTTCCTTTTATTATCCAGAACACTGAATAGTCATGTATATAACTATCCGATGAACAATATTAGGGTTGTTCCAATAAGGTTGCCAAACTAGTCTTGCCCTATAGAATCTTCGGTAGTAAGAAATGAATTAGTTTACAATACGCAACAAAATGGTGCTTTTCATTTCGGTAAGTGTTATCAATCACATTTATAATTTATTGTTCGTAGATATTTCCGTTATTCTATTAAAGTTTTTTTTTGTATGAACAAAATTATTTGAAATCCTTTTTTAACCGTAAGTGTTGAAATATCTTTCGATCACTTTTATCATATTTATTATACATCAATGGACTAAAAAATTCTCATGATATTTTTCAATTGAAATAAAATATTTTATGTTTAAAATGTAAATTTCATCATCTTTATCGTAGAGCTACAATCACATTCTTATTATTGATCATTGATGTTCATTTGTATTTCTGTGAAATTAGAAACCTTAAATAAAGTCATACAGAAAGTAAATTAAAAAATTAACTTTTAAATAGATGTGTGACGTACAGTATCTGAAACCTTTGTAAGTTCGCGCCCAAGACTCACCTCTCACGGCGCATGAGCAGTAGATACAGAGTATGATGATCACCTTTCGGCGGCGGGCCCGAGCGTTATCAGCTCTCCCGCTCTCTCTCTCTCTCCGATCAGCCTCCGAACCTAACGCCACGCACGCGACTGCTCTCGCCTTGAGACTCTAATAAACGAACATATACTTTCTTCCACGTGTATTCAATCCCCTTACACCCCGAAACTCCACAATTCCCACGTAACAGGAGGTTGTAGATAACCCGACCCCCAATTTTTGGCCCTCGACGTGTGGCGAGTTGTGTACGACAAAGTAATAGAAAATTTTTTTTTTTGGTTATCTTTCGTCGTCGGGAAGCACCCACAGTGCAGTGTAAGTGGAAATAAAAAGAATTATCGTGAAAAGAAAAGTGAAACAAAAAAAAAAAAGAAAGAATTTGAAGAAGAAACAGTGAATAATAACAAGAAAAGAAAAAAAAATACAGTGTTAAGAAGACACACGCGGCGAGACACGTGAGAAACGAGCAGGTGTCAAGTACCAGCGTGGGCGCTCAGCAGCCATCCAGGAGGCCGGCACCGTCAGGAAATAAAACAAGGGAGAGCCAAAACACGAAACTACATCACACCACGCACCCTCTGGTAGCAATATTTTTCTTTGGACACTTTGTTTACGGAGACGGAAATGCTTTGGATCATACTGCTTACAATACTGTCCAGGTAGATAAAATTTATATAAACGGTAAATAATATTACTGCTGGGCGATAAGTTTTATTAAATTGGCCCATAACAAACAAATACAACCAAACAAACAAAAAAAAAACACAAAAAAAAATAACCAAGCGAATAAAACAAAATGCAGTCGGGAAAAATTGATAACGTTGTAGGTGAGGCGGTGGACCGCTTAGCAGACGCGGAGGTCGTAACAGACGACAGTTTATGGTTACAATTTTGCCACGATCCCGAAGCGGTCAAAGAGTTAGAAGAGTCGAACAAAAGAACAAAAGACTTAATTGAAAAAATTTTTAAGGGCATGAAGACGGTCGTACTAAGAGATAAAAAAAAAAGAGGGCCCTAAGCAAATAATTGGAGGAAACGAAGCCTCAGAATCATATATAGAGCCCCTGCGTAGTGATGATAGTGGAGAGGAAGGGGATGAGTCAGATAGAGGGCCCGCTAGGAATCAGCTTGGAAATTGGAGAAGGGAGACAGAGTTGCCCCAGAGATGGCCAGAAAGGGAGGGGGGAGAAAATGAAAGAGAATTCCACAATAGAGATAGAAGGAAAGCTAGACCGATGCGGGAGTTCGAAAATTTTAAAAATAACCAGGAGAGGTGGGAGCAAACAACAGGTGGATCTACACACAGATCGCCGCATCACCGGGAGTATGAAAGGAATATAAATTACTCAATTAAAGAATTGAGCACAATAATCCCAACAATACCAATATTTACAGGGGACCCAATAAATTTGTTGGCGTTCACAAGGGTAGTAAGGGCAATAGGCCGACAGGTGGACGACAGAGACGTCCTATATTTTTTGGCAACACTATCCAGCAGGCTAAAAGGTCGAGCGGCAGCACATTTACATGATAGAATCACACAGTTTGAGTCTATTGAAGAATTTCTCGAGGAGGTTACGGAAAGGTACGGGGCCATCAGTAGCACAGAGACAGTTATGGCAAAAATTAGGTCGGAACGACAAAGGGATAGGGAATCTGTAGAAGAATACTCAGATCGCATGCAAAAATTGTTTAACAGGGCTATGGGGCTTCAAGAAGCAAACCTTGAAGTTTCTGAAATGTTAAGGCAGGAATTTAAGAAAAATATTCAAAAAGAAGTAGTGACCCAATATATATTAGGCCTTTATCCCCCGTACAACCACGAAGTTTCTATGCATAGGCCCATAACGCTAACAAAGGCCATTACATTGGCATTGAAAGTCGAGGATATGATGGCTATGAAATCACCTCGAGTAGACAGCAATAACTATGAGAGATGGGAAAAAGAATTTAACAAAAAGGAAGATGACGTAAACAAGTGTAACTATTGTGGCCGAATTGGGCACAAAGTAGAAGAGTGTCGTTCATTGTGGCACGACATAGAAAAGGGGCTGCTGGTGAAGAAAGGTCGCGGTGAGGAGACCAGAACACCGTACTATACAAGGTACCAGGATAGGGGTGAAGGAAAAAATCAGGAGAGAAATTCAAAAATTGATGGATTTGGATATAATAGAACCGTCAACGTCCCCATATAACTCGAATATATGGATAGTGCCTAAACCGCCAGGACAAAACGGCGAGAAAAGGTGGCGACTGGTCACAGATTTCAAACAGCTGAACGAAATAACTGTTGGAAGCTGTTACCCACTACCCTTTCAAAGCGACATATTGGAGCACTTAGCGGCCGCTAAGTACATCACAGTAGTTGATTTGAAGAGTGGATTCCACCAGATTAAAATTCAAGAAGAGGACGCGCATAAAACTGCATTCTCGAGACCCGACGGACACTATCAATATAAACGTATGCCAATGGGGTGCTCAGAGTCACCAAATAAATTCCTGAGGGCGATAACGTTAGCTCTAGCCGATCTACAAGGGCGAGAAATTGAAGTATACATGGATGACATCATGGTGTTCGCAGCAACTCTCGAAGAACATGAAAAACGCTTTAAAAAATTGATAGAAAGACTGGCAAAAGCAAACATGACCATAGAGCCAAAAAATGTCAATTTTTAAAGAAGGAAGCAAAAGTCCTTGGTCACGTGGTTGGAAATGGTAAGATAAAGACGGACCCGAAGAAGATCGAAGCCGCAAAAGAATATCCAAGACCGTCAAATACAAGGAAAATTAAGCAGTTTCTTGGATTCGCGGGATATTACAGGAAATTCATAAAAGATTATGCAAAGATAGCGCGACCACTCTCTACAATGACAAAGAAGAATACGGAGTTTAAATGGGGCGAAAAAGAGGAGGAGGCCTTTAAAAAACTAGTGGATGCGCTATGTTCGGAACCTGTATTAACAGCACCGGACTTAAGTAAACCGTTCATTGTTACAACAGATGCGTCGGATTATGCCATTGGAGCAATCCTTAGTCAGGGAGAGATAGGTAAGGATAGACCATGTGAATATGCGTCACGGTGCCTCAAGGGTAGTGAACTTAGATATCCAACGTATGATAAGGAGTTGCTAGCAGTAGTTTTTGCAAAGGAACAGTTTAGACCTTATCTGTATGGCAGGAAGTTCACGGTAGTTACGGATCACGAGCCGTTGAAACATTTTAACACGTCCAAAAAACCCGACATTCAGTTCAACAGATTAAAGGCAGAGTTGCGTGGTTACGATTTCGATATAATTTATCGCCCAGGTATCTCAAACAACGCACCAGATGCTCTTTCAAGAAATCCAGTCGTAAAAGAGGGCGAAAAGAACCCAGAACTACCACGAATAGAACTGTATCAAATGGCAGATGAACAAGAGAAGGAAGAGGGTGTAGTAAGTGATGGCCCACCAGCGCGTATGTTCAAAATTAGGGCAAAATCAAAAATACGGATCGACGGTAAGTTAAAGAAGGTAGTAGTGGAATCAGACTCAGGTTCATCACATAAAAAACCCAGGAAGAAAAAGACTGAAGTGGAATTGTGTTCGGAAGAAGTTGAGGAAAAACAACAAACTGAAGAGAAAATCTTATCGCAGGGGCCACTAAAGAATAAATTAGAGCACATGAAGAAAGAGAAGGGCTGGATAAAAGGGGTACAAAAAACGAGCACACCTTATGTCATCATAGACCACCAAACAAGGCAAAAGCAAAGGAAGAAAAGACAAAGGCAGCTCGACACTCTAAACAGAATTAGACAGAATTTTTCTGTCACTCCTGTAAAAAACACACAGACTGAAGAAAATATAATAGTGAATTGGGAAAAAAGACCAGAAATTAAATACAATAATTTGGAGGAAATTGAAATAGGCTTGAACGGATCAGAGCATGGGAAAGAGAGAGACGACAGTAGGGAGAGAAGCTCAAAAAGTCGTAGCACTTCGGAGGATCGAACGTCCGGGGAAGAAAAAAAATCAGAAAATCCACGACGAGAAAGGCAAAAAGAGTCTAACTATTTTGCAAAAAAGGATCCAAAAAAACTTAACGACCTTACCAGCATGTTACAAAAAAAGACAGATAGACTCAAAAAAAAAGTTTTTGTCGACATCAGAGAAAGAGAGGTAGAGGGAAAACCAGGAGTCAGAATAGATGTATGGGAGGTAGAAGATAGCAGCAGGGATTCAAGTAAAAAAGGTGATCGAAACAAAGAAAAAGAGGGAACCGTAAGTACGGAAGATAAAAGTGAGGAAGAGAAAAGTGAAGGCAAGACCAGCAGCGAAGGAGCAAATCTTTCGTGGGATAATCAGGGAGAAAGGCTATCCTTAAATCATGGTGAGACGTCTGGGGCGTTCGATAATTTGAATGATGAAGAATCAAGCAAAAACAACCAATTGATTTCAAACGATGCACTTAATGAGCAAAAACGTGGATCAGACGGAAATTGTGCAGAGCCATGGAAAGAGTGGGATTTATTAGATGTAAAGGGCGATGGTAATTGCTTGTTTTATAGTCTTATTGTACTGTTCGATCTAGACTTAACAGCAAAGCAGCTAAGAAAAATCTTACTGCATTCTGAACATATTAAAAACTGCGTCGACCCGGAAAACACTAAGAGAATTTTGAGGAAGGATTACGAGTTTGGGGATGGAGAGTGCATTTTTGTCTTTTCTCAGGAGTTCAAAAAGAACATATGTGTGCACTACGTAAATGGAGATGGACGTCCAATGTGTCATCACTACACAGGAATAAAAGGAGATGAATATGAGCACATGCGGTATGAGCCGGAGCACTATCAGGCGCTCTGCGAAAAAGGACAAAAACGCTATAAATCAATGGATGAATTATACAAAAATTCAAATGATAAAGACAGTAAGATAGTACGAGGGGCGAGACGAGCAACATTGAGGAAAAGGAATGAAAACAAGTTCCCATATACGAGACAGAAAATCAAGGGTAGAGTTGATAAGAAAACAAAGGAAGACAACAAAACAGATCACGAGACGAGTGATGAGTCAGATTCTGGATCAAAAGAAAAACGAATAACAAAGAAGCGCGATCCGCCACCACCTCCACCGGAACCACCGGATGAGCCTAGCCCCATAGCGGAACAAGAAACACCAAAAATATCAGATGACGACGTAAACAATGAAAGTCACGAAAAAGAAGTTAGCGATAATGAAAATGGAAAGGAGTTACTTAATGCGAACATGGTGGCAGGTGATAATGCCGAAAGCACAGATGATGGCGAATTCAATATAAGTATACCAGGTTTAGATAGGTACAGAGCTTGCCGGACACGACTACCAGTACAAAAACCACCCTGGAAGCCAGAGGAAGATAAGGATATACCACCATTCCAAAGGCTTAAGAAAATAAATGAACACCCATTTAGATACATTGACAACTTAGCCTTCTGTACAATAACAGAAAATATACCGGACACAGAAGCCATAGACGCGCTTCACGAGAAAGGTTATATAAATCCAACAGCCATGAATAAAGAAAATAGGAGGGTTGGAGAGGTCTTCCTATCTAGAGCAAGAAAAGTATCAGTAATGCAGTTATACGTGAAAGAGCACTTTGACAGTGCGGGATTAAAATCGGATATTAAGAAATGCATATCGTCTTTAAAACAGCTCATGTTGTTTAACAAGTTGACGTCAGTAGGTATTATACGAGATCTAGCAATACTAAGCGTATCACAGTGGGACTATTTCGCAGAGCAATTTGAAAACACCTTCGAAAACACAAAAATATCGGCAGTGTTGTACTTGAATAATTGAGTAGTACCACCAGTGGAGCAACGATTTGATGTACTCAAAGAATACCACGAGTCATCGGTAGGATGACTCGTGGTATTCTTACAACCAGACTTACAACAAAATTGCGAAAGACTATTACTGGCGAAATATGCGACCGGACGTACGCCAGTTCGTGATAGGTTGTGAATCATGCCAATCTAAAAAACTTGTTAGAGTAAGAACAAAACAGGCTCTAGTCGTAACAGATACACCAGCTAGGCCATTTGAAAAAATATCAATTGATTTTTATGGCCCGATAAACAAACCATCGGCTCATGGCAATAGTCACATATTGTCAATTCAGGACTGGCTCACGAAATATATAATTCTTGTACCAGTAAAGAGAGCCACGGTGTTAGAAACAGCAAAAGCACTTTTAAACAGAGTAATTGCATACTTTGGCGCCCCAGAGAAAATGCTGTCAGACAGAGGGGCACATTTCCAAAACAAACTGTTGGAAGAGTTCGCAAGGGTATTTAAAATAGACAAAATGGGAACAACAGCCTTCCATCCACAGAGTAACGGCGCAATAGAACAATTGCATCATACATTAACGGAATATTTAAAGGCGTACGTAAATGAAGATGACTTTTGGGACGATCATTTGGGCATGTGTATGTGCGCTTACAATTCGACAAAACACTCAGCAACGGGGATAGCGCCTCAAGAAGTATTGCTGGGCTACCCAGCCAGAATTCCATCTCGCTTCAAGAAAACAATGAATGAACAAACGTATGATGAATATGTAGAAGACGTAATAAAAACAATGACGCGGCTAAGGACAATAGCAGCCATGAATCAAGTTCAGGCGAAGTACAGGTCCAAATATTATTACGACAAAAAATTGAACACAAGATTTTTCATGGAAGGGGAAATGGTCTATGTTCTTAAAGAGCCGAGAAAGAAATATGAGGATCACTACGAAGGACCATACGAAATCGTAGGAATAAATTACAAAAACCACAATATAAAACTGAAACGTGGCAATGAAATAAGAATTACACACGTGGACAAAATCAAGAAAGCATGCGTTATAAAAACCCAATTATTAGATAATAGGGAACTTAGAGAATAAAGCAGGATAACAAAAACAAATCGCATAGAGTAAGAAGCAAAAAAAAAAAAAAAAAAAAAAAAAAAAAAACGAGATATCAGAAACAACAAGACCAAAATAGTATACTTCTCTCGTAAGCGTGGCCTTCAGACGACTTACGAGATCAGCAATCAAAACGGTATGAACAAAAAAAAATACAAATCTTGGGTTTCAGGGCTGGAACCATGCCGGATCTTTTGGATTTTTAAAATGGGGGGTCCAATAATACTTAAAGGTTTAAGAATGATTACAGGCGGACGGGAGAGGAATCGCGGAAACACCAACTCAGTACTACAAGACTTGTCAACCCAGAGGGCCATGGTTAATGCACGAGAGGTACAAGTGCTACTGGGCGAGCGGGTAGGATCAGAAGGCAGAAGACTACCAGCTCAGTTAACAACCAATCCGCGATGATCACTGAGATCGACGATGAAATAAAAAAGTTTATACATAAGATGTGTACAGATTTAAAAAAAAAATATATATATAAATAAATAAAAATAAAAATAAAAAGAATAATTAAATAAATAATAAATATACAAAAGTAATATAAAGAGAGCAGCGCAAACAAGAACAATTATGTATACACAAATAATTCACAGACAACATAACACAAATATACTCGCACACACGAACAGTATGGCCATCGAGGACGATGACCGCGTGGCCTCGGACGTGTGACGTACAGTATCTGTAACTTTTGTAAGTTCGCGCACAAGACTCACCTCTCACGGCGCATGAGCAGTAGATACAGAGTATGATGATCACCTTTCGGCGGCGGGCCCGAGCGTTATCAGCTCTCCCGCTCTCTCTCTCCGATCAGCCTCCGAACCTAACGCCACGCACGCGACTGCTCTCGCCTTGAGACTCTAATAAACGAACATATACTTTCTTCCACGTGTATTCAATCCCCTTACACCCCGAAACTCCACAATTCCCACGTAACAGATGTAACTATTTTACCCATTATTATACTTTATATAATACTCGAGGTAATGTGTGTAACAAGTAGATCAGCAGCAATAATTTGCCTTTCCAAAGTACGCCATCTTTGACAACCACCTAACTAAAAAAAAGTATACATCAACGCCTCGTACGAAAACCAGTCCAATTCAGATTTTTTCATGTTATTTTAAATGGAAAAATCTGAACTGGGCTGGTTTTCGTCCGAAGCGTCGACATGTTTTTATCGTTCGTATTACGTTCATAATGAAACGATGTATTAATTAATCAATTTGCAATCTGGGTCAAACTATGAAGACAATTTTTGGCTTTCTCAGAAAAATTTTGCACCGGTAAAAATTTAAATTAAGTTTTCTTAATAGTTCGTTTACAATATCTTATACAGTGTTAAAGTTAACAAAAATACGATCTTGGAAAAATTTTTTTGTTTTATTTCATTATGCGTTATTTATTTCTTTTGATATGTTGTTTGAATATAGTCAATTTTTCGCCAGGGCTTAACTTTTTTTTTTTTTTTTTTTTTTAATAATACTGAAAAAATTTCACCAAAAACTAGAATCTTGTTTTTAAACACACAAAAGTTATCAATTTATTTTTTTTTAATTAGAATTTTAAACCGTAGGAAGTATCACAACGTACGTAAATAGTGAAGTAGATTTATTTTCAGATGATATTCAGAGTATTTCAGATCCCCATAAAAACGACAAAGTTTTTTTTTTTTTTTGGTGCTACATACCTTGTGTATGGCAGTTTTAGTATAATACTGTACAGTACTCGCACTTTAACAAAATAAAACTAAGTTATGTTGACTTTTGCCCTAACATTTTTATATACTTTCGACATAGCAAGGCATTAATCTATTTGATGTGAGGTTTACACGAAGTACCAGCCAAAAGTCAATATTACTTAGTTTCATTTTGTTAAAGTACGAGTACTGAAAAGTATTATACATAAACTGCACCATACACAATGTATGTTGCAACAAAAAAAAAAAAAAAAAAACTTTACCGTTTTTAAACTTTGATTTCAGAACTTTTCAAGGCTACATATTCATTACGAAGAATACTATTCATTGCCAGTGTGTAAAGGCTTCAGAAATTCCTTACAAAATATTAACTTAACACATCAAACTTACCTAATCTTTTTTGTTTTGTGAAAAGGTATTTTTATGGGGATATCATAACTTTTTAGGAAAATACTATTTTTTAAATTTTTATTTTAAAAAACTTGATGACATTAGGTATCTCTCATATTAGAAAGTACTGGATAGAAACAAAGTCTGAACATTATAACTACGGTGATTTACAATGGTTTCACTAAATTTCTAATTAAAGTTGCTCATATAAAGATGTTGTGAATGTATGAATGTATGCAGAGGTTAATTTGTACTAATAGTTCATAAATTTATCGAACAAAATAAATTTTCTTACAAAATACAGTATATGATTCATGGAGTCATGAGTTCATGGAATCAAAACATTCTAAATTATAGTTTTACAAAAACTAAGTAATTTTCACAATAAATAATTAGTTATTATGAAAATGCGTACGAAAATCGTAAAAGCAATGTACACGTTATTTTAAAATTTGTTTTTATTAAATGATTTCTTATTTAACTATTACTTACAACATTGATTAGTAACGAACGATTATAAACTATCCAAATCGCTGAGTTAAATGAGGCTTAGGTTTATAGCTTGTTATTCAGGGCACTCCAGAAAATAATTAGAGTTTCCTGCCTTATCGATCAGATTATGTTGATGATACTACAGCTGTGTTACACGATTGATGGTAGGCAGCTGTTTTATTAAACAATACGTAAATCAGTAAAATTCTTGATTGCATCTTTGATTCATGGCATACGGTTAAAAAGATTGAAAAATAAAGTTATATTTTAATCATCTGTCAGCTTATTTTTCACCTTGAGCTCTAAATTATGTCATCAAATGTGGGTTTAATTAATTATAAGAAACAGCAAACTTTAGTGGTAATACTTTTTTCCAATAACATTGTTACTAAAAAATTATTTAATTTATTGCTGACAATTAATTAATTAACTAGAAATTTTACTTCAGATACTGAAATTAAGGTGTTTACGTTTAAGGCGCACAAAATTCAGGGTTAGAATAATAGGACGTTGATGTATTCAAGATATTAAAATTTTTATTCATCATTTAAAATTTGCCGCCAAGTAAGTCTTCTAACAATGCCACGTCTCGTGAGTCTTGTCTAGCTTTGTTTAATGGCAGTGGGTAACACATACATATACACGACTTCGATTTGCCACATATATTTCATTATTTGTATTATTAATTATTAATGGGACGATTTTAGATTCTACCTCGAATTTTTTTATGAGAGAGTCGTCTACCTGCCCTCCCCCTCTTCTGAGGCATTGTTATTTTCTACTATTATCTGCAAATCTGCTTGCTACGGTAGAAGACATTATACCAGTATCCTATTTATGATATCCTAGTGATTAGGTCATGTAAAAAACACCGCCTAGTTATCCGGGAGTAAATGACGGATCAGAGTCTCGAAGATCCCGAGCTGGCAAACAAGCGCTCTACCATTTAGCCACTAAAAACTCCCAGTGCTGCACGCTATCTGCTGTGACATTATTGAAAATATCCGTAGCTAATATTACACTGTTAGTAGCTCCGATCAATATTAAGAACACGCCAATAACAATTATACACAAAAAAAATTTGGCTTGCGGCTAACGTAATAATAAGACCACTTTTCGTAAAGGCAGAGCCAGGAAAAATTTTGGAAATGAATTTGAGCATTTCGAGATACACATGTTTCGTTTTCGTTGTTCTAACAATTTTTTGACCAATCTTTTCGGTAAAGCTGTGGAGTATGATTAAGGAGACTAAATTAAACCAAAGTACATTAGGCATAACGGCAAAATACTTACTTTTCGATATTTGAAAATTGCACAGGCACATCTATTTTTAACATGGTGGCAGTCCGTGGTTTGAGTTGCCTGTTTTGTTCTTGTTTTTTGACTTTTCACATGTCTCTTTGGAGTTATAAGTGAGAGTGCAAAATTAAAAAATGCATAAAAAATATGTGAAGTATTAAAAAGATTAGTATAAAACGTGTACAGTGATATGTTCCACATGTATTTTAGTGAAAAACTTATTGAGATGCAAAAGGATTAAAAGGCTTGATGAGAGAGAAAGTTCAGCACGTGTTTATTAGAAAGAAGTGTGTTGTGTAGTTCATTCTTTTAAAAAATAAAAATTTCGGTGTTCGATTAGTCATAAGATTCGTGCGCGCAAATTGACAAAAGAATGTAAAGAAAAGACGATCGGAATGTATGAAAAAATCTCCGGCTTTTTGTGCATACAACTTCACTTCTCGCGAAACTCTCTCTCTGATCGCACGTCGCTTTAACCTCCGTGTTTAACCCTAAAAAAGAAAATTGAGATCGACTACAAGCTTGCGTCAATCGTGACCAAACATCGTCTCCCAGCAAGGCATTAACGATATTTTGTGGCAACGAAAAAAGCGGTCCTGCCTGGCCAGCAGACCCGAAAAAGCCGAGCTCCTTGCTCGCAATCTTGTTCACGTTAAATTAATCTAAGCGACAGATTTATCGCAACCATAGTTCCTGACAAGGTACAATTATTATTTTAAACACCACAAACTTACACAAATATTAATTTACTTGAGTATATTTTGTTATTCTCATCCATGATTTACTAATGTACAACCCTTTGACATAATAAATCAGGTTTTTACCGAAAGGCTTTTTCCTGCAATAAGCTTCTTTCATTTTATACTATCTTGTTTTACATACTCAAAAATCATCCCTTAACTAAATTTAGAGAGCGACTCTTGACCCCTGGGGTCTTACTCTCTACATGGCATTTCATTTTTAATTTGAAAACAGCTGTGCATTCTTCGTTACAAAGTGTAAATGCGATGTTCGAGCATATGTAAATGGAAAATATACAAGGAAAAGAAAGAACTCAACAGGTTGAAAATGAGAAAATCTTAAAAGAGATAAACAGTGCAAATTTTAAGTTAAAAAAGGAAGACAAACACTACGTGGGAAGGAGTTTTTAGAAAATTTTTAAAAACGTGCAGTGTATATTAAAAGTAGTCGAAAGCAAAAAAGAAGAAGACAAGATGGCGGACGATATTAAATTTATGTTACCAATTTTTGATGGTAGTAATTATATTTTGTGGAGAAAGAGAATATCGATGTATTTACGGTTGAAAAATGTGAAGATGTAATTAAGCAAGAAACAAGAAATCAAAACGAAACAGAATCAGCTTGGAAAGAAAAAGGTTTGAAAGCGATGAATTACATATGTAGTGCATTAACTGTAGATCAATTTGAATTGAAACATAAGAAAACAAACTCGTATAATGTTGTTAAAAAATTAGATAAATTATACTTAAGAGAATCAACAGCATTGCAAATAAGTGTGAGAAATAAATTAGATAAAATCAAATTCAGTGATTTTGAAAAATCTAGTGACTTTTTTTAGTGAATTTGGAAAGATAGTAATTGAATTGAAAAATATTGGAGCAACGGTTAATGAAAAGGAAAAGGTTAATTATTTACTAAGAACATTACCTCCCACATTGGAACATAATGGTGATTTAATAGACATTTTGAAAGAAGTTTAACAAACAGTTGAATATGTTAAAAACAAAATTAAAATATACGAGATAAAAGATCAAACATACAAAAAAAATATAATAGTGAAAATTCAAGTGTGTTCAAAGTGGAAAAGAAAAAAAAAAAAACTGTTATAAGTGTGGTAAACCAGGACATTTTTAAAATCAATGTTATAATAACCACTATAATCAACGACAAAACGTGTAAAGAGAATCGTGGACTGGTGTTTTAAATGTAAACAGAGGAAGAAGTAATCAACAGCAAGGGGCGGACGAGGTCAGTTCGGCAACCAACAGTAGCAAAACTTTCACAACAATAACAGAGGCCATGGCAGAGCACAGCGTGGTGGTGGCAGATATCAATAGTGGCAGAATCAACATTGGCAACAACAACATTATCAAGATAACAGTGCTAATCATGGTAGATGCGATAGCAAAAATCAAAGTACAAACAAAGACTTATTTTATATAACTTCAGATGACAATGTAAGTATTTATGAGAATCAGAATCTTACCGATTGCGAAGCGAATAAATGTAGTAATGAAACTGAATAGATTTTGGATAGTGGTTGTACTGATCATATTATTAATAACTTAAATTATTTTTCCGAATGCATAAATTTACAAAATCCAATCAATGTTAAAATAGGCGATGGAAAAATTTTAAAAGCTACAAAAATAGAAAATATAAAACTATTATTCAAACTAAATAAAAAGATTAAAGAAGTCCATATGAAAACGTTTACTATGTTGAAAAAATGGATAAAAATCTAATGAGTGTGGGTAAAAAAAAAATATAATAAAATTATTATACAAAATAACACTGCAAAAATATTTAATGAAAAGAATGAATTGCTTACTACAGCATATAAAATGAGTGATATATACAAGACTTTCAGCATAGTAGATAAAAAATACTGGCATACGATGTAACATGTAATGTGAGTCAAAAAGAAAAATATCATAGAATACTAGGCCTTGTTAATTTTGATTATTTAAATATTTTGTGTGCAGAAAAGTTAGTTGAAGGTCTGTCTAATAATTGAGAGAATGATTATTTGAAACGTGACACTTGTATTAAAAATAAAATGCATAATATTAAATTTCATAATGATAGACGTATAGCAAATGATGTCTTAGAAATCTTACATATGGATTTGAATGCGCCTCATAGAGATAGTTATAATGAAGATAAATATTTTTTAATTGTTGTTGAGGATTACAGTAAAATTGGTAAAGCATACATAATGAAGTTTAAAATAAACAATCAAGTAGATTATATAAATAAATTAGAAAACTTGACACGGACAAGAGTAAAAAGGTTGAGATGTGATACTGGGAAAGAATTCCTAAACATAAGTATTTATGAATTTGCAAAGCATGAAGGTATTATAATAGATCCATGCCCTCCATATGTGCATGAGTTAAGTGGAACTGCAGAAAGATACAATCGATCAGTAATGGATACAGCAAGGTGTCTGTTATCTGACGCAAAACTAAATAAAAAATTTTAGCCAGAAGTAGTAAAATCGGCAGTTTACTTGAAAAACAGAGCCTTAGCAAATACTTTTGAAAGGAAAACTCCATATAAAATTATGATGGGAGTTAAGCCAAACTTAAACAAAAAAAAATTGTATGGAAGTAAAATATTTGTAAGAGTGCCAGAGGTTAAACGAAATAATAAATAGGATAAAAAAGCAGAAGTAAGAATATTAGTAGGGTATGAAAGTGTTGGTTATAGAGTACTCATAAATAATAAAATTATAATTGCTAGACATGTTGATATTGTAGAGGAGGATGTTAAATTAGTAGGTTTTAATTGTGAAGAAAATGAAATTTTTTACAGTAAAGAAAATGATAATCATGATAGTAGCGATAATGATTCGGTTTTTGATAAAAATATTTAAACTAAAAAGAGTAATGTAACTACAAATAAAAATAATAGTACGATAAGAATGTCTAGTAGAACGCGTAAAGAACCAAAAAGGTATAAACCAGAAAATTATGCAACATGTTTTTACGTAAATTATGTTAGTGCAAACACTCCGCAAAATTATAATGAAGCAATAAGCGATAAAGAGTGTGTAAATTGGAAAGAATCCATGGACAAGGAAATGAATTGCATTATCAAAAATAAAACTTATGAATTAGTAGATAGACCAGAAGATAAGAAGATTAATGGGTGTATACCAAAAAATCAGATAATAGATGTAAAGCTAGATTAGTTGTAATAGGTTTTTAGAAAAAAAGAAAAAATTGACGACATATATTCACCTGTAGCAAAAACACTAACTCTTAAAATTTTATTGGCTTATTGTTTACAAAATAATCTAATTATTAATCAAATGGATATAGAATCAGCTTTTTTGAATGGGAATGTAAAATGTAAAGAGTATGTTAAATAACCAGAAGGTTATATTGATGGAACAGGCAGAGTATGCAGGTTAAAAAAACCATTACATGGTTAGAGAGAGAGCCTTCGAGCATGGTATGAGTGTTTGGATACATATTTAAAAAGTTTAAATTTCAAAAGAAGCGAGAATAATTATTATTTGTATTATATACATGATGGATATAATTCATTTTATGTAATTATTTTTGTGGATGATTTATTGGTATTTAGTAAATGTCGAAATAAAATTAAAAAAACTAAAAGGGTATTAACAAATAAATTTAAGATGAAACACATAGGTGATGTTAATACATGTCTTGGTATCAATATTGATTACGATCATAAAAGTGGTATAATGACATTAGATCAGGAAAAATATATAGAATCTTAAACAGAAAAGTATGATGTAATGAACGCAAAATTATATGAAACTCCAATGGAACAAAACTTAAGGGGGCTCCTACGACTACTGCTGAGGTCAAAGACAAACAAAAAATAAAGTTTTGTTTTTCAATAAACAAATGTGTCTGAAAATCATTATGATATTTTTAATAACGTATGAAGTGGGAAAAATGATATTTATGTGTGTAGTTTAACTTTGTACGAAAAATTAATTATTGTTTTGACCAGTCTTAGTGCATACGAGGGTACACCACCAGACCAGACCACCTGTGTTGGTGTAGTATAGCGATGTAATATATAGGTACATGGTATATATATGTCGTGAACAAGTACGTCTGCTACCCACGTGACCTCCTGACCTCCCGGACACTATTTATTTATTTCCATCACAAATATCTTGCTAAAATGGTCCTTTATCCACAATTTTTAATACAACATATTACAGAGGAAGACTTCATCTACAAAACGTATATATTCAGTCTGCTGGGACTTTTAATTTAGGTTTATTATAAACGAAAACAAATTGTTTTTCACGCTGCCCCATAGGAACACGTGCTAGTAGTTACAACTTTGAGCTCGGATTTCTCAAAATTTTGACCCATTCGAAATATAATTTAGACCACCATTAAAGTCAGTAGACTTTTATTTACAAGAAATAATATATCTCTGTTTGAGGACTTTCGCGAAGGAGCCCCCTTAAAATGTGAGCCCGCACGGTCAACATCTGAATTTATAACTACAGACATATGATAGGAGCACTTCTATATATACGCTTAGGAACAAGACCACATATCAATAGCGTAAACTATTAAAGTAGATTTCAAAACTGTTCAAATCAAACTTATTACAAATATGCAATAAGAATTTTTAAATATCCGTATTTAACAAAAGATATTAAGTTAACGTACGGAAGAAATTTCAAAGTAGATATCTTGACTTGTTCTTTGGATGCAGACTGGGCGAGTGATGCAGTTGATAGAAAATCAACTACTGGTAACATTGTAAAGCTGTTTAATAATGTAATTTATTGAAAATCTAAGAAACAAGGAAGTGTAACAAAATCTTCGACAGCAGCTGAATATGAGGCGTTGTCTGAAAGCGTAAGCAAAATCTTATGAATAAGAAAAATATTGAAAGATTTCTTAATTATTTTTAATGAACAAATAAATGTTTTTAAAGATCACTCTGGTGCGCTTAGTACTGCTAAACTTTGGTAACTGTACGAAAAACTCGAAATATTTCAAAACACATTTTCACTTTGTAAACGAGAATTTTTCAAACGGTATACTTAGTATAGTTAAAGTGAATTCAGAAAATGATGAAGCAAACATTTCTACTAAGGCATTAGGGAGGATTAAATTTTTCAAGTTTAGAAAGGATTGAAGATTGACTTAAAATGAAAACATAATTAGTTAAAATTTGCTAAGGCATCGAGCATGCGTAGAAGCTCTCGAGTTCTGTGATTGATACATGTTTGATGATGATACATATATTCAGTGTATAGATAACCGTTGCTGAAGAAAAATGCCTCAGGGAGTATTAATATTAATAAATTTAAGCCTATTATAGAAAATGTTATAAAGTGTTTATTTTCCCAGGCGCACTTATTTTTAACAAAAATAATTGAATGCAAAATCGTGGAAAACTATAGAAATTGCTATAGAAATTTTTTTTAGGCGGAAAAAATAAGAACTTTGATTTTCTTGACAAAGTGTAATTCGGCTGAAGGACTTTCGGTAAAATTAAGATTTTTATAAATAAAACACTACTTTATCCACTCAAGATTGACAACGTAACCTCCAAAAATTTTCTTGATTTAACTCAATAAAGGTCAGATTTTGGATTTTGTTTCCAAAATCAATAACTCTTTAAGGAAATAAGATACCTTAATGTTTTTTCTTAATTGCAGATAATTGAACGCAAAATAGTGGAAAACTATAGAAATTGCTGTAGAAAATTTTTGTATGCTGGAAAACTTATAAGAACTTTGATGTAGTGTAATTCGGCATTGCGATTTTCGGTAAAATTAGGATTTTTTTAAATAAAATACTACTTTATCCATGTTATCACGCATCCTCGTCAAATATTAGGCAAAAATATGTTTTTACCGTTACAATCTCGCTTACGATTGTCAACATAATCTCGAAATATTTTGTCGAGTTATCTTAATATACAGTCCATGTAATTATTTTGTGTTGTTTAGGATACGAGGATATTCTGATATGTTATTTTGTTCTGCATCTCCATCCACAATTATAGTTATCTCAATGTTTTGAGAAAGGAAAATCAATAACTTTAAAATTATTAAAAATTAATGGCATTATAGCGTTTTACGACTGGTAATTATGATGCAAGGGTAACCGTTTACATTACCTAAATTATATTGCTATCTTTGCTGAATAATTAATGCAAAATTATTTAACCATAACCTTATAATCACCACATATTACCCTGAAATTCGAATTTTTTAAATTTACCGTATGATTATCACTAATGAATAATTAAAAAAAAAAAAAAAAACAATGTTAGTCTCATATCGTGCACTAAACTTTATTTATCCTGAATCATTTATAAAACAGTGGTACTTTACTTTACTTTTGAATTTTAAGAATCGGTTGAATTTTTTTTTTTTCAATAATAAAAAAAATCCATTATTGATACGTACATTTAATAAACATCTCATCATACAAAATAAACACTGAAGCGCTTTGTTGACAAAAACGAAATTTTTAACAATTATATAACTGTTGTTCTTATTTAACTGTTCACATATATTCAACTGTTGTCTTTACTCAGAGAAGACAGCAATATAGTTCAGGGATCAAAAACAGTTTTCTTTGTATCATGCTTACCAGTCGTAAAAAACTATAATGCCACCAAATTTAAGTAATTTTAAGGTTACAGACCGTTATTTCTCAAAACTTTGACATAACTATAATTAGAGATGCAGACCAATGGAATACATTAGAATATTCCTGTATCTGTGAAACCGTAAAAAATCTCATCCGCTATGTATTAAGTTGACTTGAGAAAATATTTTGAGGTTATGTTGACAATCGTCAGTGTAAAGATATACTTTTGTCTCAAGTTTTCCACTATTCTGCATTCAATTATCTTCAATTTAAAAAAGAAAAAACATTTACATATCTTATTTCTTAAAAGAGTTATTGATAATTCACAAATTTATCAATTTAATGCACTGAATAAATTGCATTTTACTTGACATTTGTCAAAAGAAATGACTGTCACTGCTTTACAAGGGTGCAGAGTTTTTAAAATAATGCTGGTCAGTTTTTTGCAGAATTGTTGTACAACACAAACAAATAATGCAAGAATTGATGTTACTCAAAATGTTAATTAAGGGATAAAGTATGCAGCAGATTTTGTTGTAATAAGGTATGTTTGCTTTTTTCATTCGTCTAACACACCCGTCATTTTCATGATAGAATCAGAACAAATAAAAAAATGAGGCAAAATTACAGACAACTCTAAGGTATTTAATGTTTTGGCTGACCAATCATGATACAATAAGTATAATACAACATTATTATGTACGACAATTATAGATTAAAATTGAATTGCCATTTAGAAATAGTAAATTTACTTTTATTTACCTTTGTAATGGACTCGAAGATTATTCTGAGATAGACCTATGTAGTTATATTTGTCTTTTGGACTCCATGACTTTGGCAAAGGAGTTTCTTCTTCATTAACAATAGGATAAAGTAATTTTAGCCGATCTTGTGATTGATTTAAGTCATTCTTTATTAAATCTAAATCCGAACAATGCTTGTGTATATGTAGAGCAGTCATAATTTATTTTTTTCAACAAAAACTAAAAGTGATAATCAAACGATTGCTTTTAACATTCGATCTTTGAGTAAAAATTATGATAGAAATCTTTAGAAGAAAACACGTTCTAATTATTATTTGAAGCATCTGTTTTGGATTACGTTTTGATGTTAATTGAACTTGTCATAACAGACATTAATTAATATAAACCTTAAGTTTGAATTGATAATCACGACTATCATGATTGTTTCTTCACTTAATAATACAGTATCAATGCGTAAGGCAGTTCATGGGTTTTAGGTTTTAGATAATCAGAAATAAAATATCGTAAACATAAAAAATAGTCATGTAATCTATGTCCGTAAAAGCAGACGGGACTGAGGGGTGTTATGTCAGTTCACTCATAGACCAAGACCAGAAGCCCAAGAGTAGTCAAAATTTCAAACCAGTCGCAATTATCACCACAATTGGAAAATCTTCTAATTCGTAGAATACCAGAATAGTTTTGACACATTTCATTCTGATAAAAAGAGTTATTTTGTTATTTGCTGTTTATGTGGGCATCTTAGTGAGTTGAATGTTAAAAAATTGATTTTATAAGCCAGCCGCAACCGGTATCACCTATATGTTAGGAAATATGTTTGTTACAAATGCGCTATTTAATTAAGGATTACAATATATAAATTATCCAAAAATTGACCTCAATAAAAAAAAATACCACATATACGCAAAGCCAGCCACAATTTCGTCTATTAGGGCACCGTTCGCCACGACGGTCAAAAGTTTCATGCAAAACGCTGTCTTCAGGCCGTATCTACAGTGGATCGAGAGACAGTGCGGCAGATATAGTCTGGCGGTGCCGATTAGTTCCGCCCATGTACATGTAAAAAGAAATGAAAAAAAAAAAAAATACAAAAAGTAATGAAATAAAATATGAAAAAATAATGAAATGAAATATGAAACAAAATAAAACGAGAAATTAAAAAAGAAACAAACCAGGGGGTATAAATAGGTCATGGGACCCACGGTAGGAACGAAGTTCTATAAACATGACATAAGTATAAAGACAGACAATTTTTCAGGTAACAAGGGGGTCGCCAGACCTATAGGAAGAACGAAGCTCTATAAAAATAAGTACTGCATTCATGTACTTCACTAAAATTAAAACTTAAAAAACGAATAAAAAAAATAAGAAAAATTAGTTCAGTACTCACGATAATTGAACTTCGTGAGTATTGTATATTTCTCGTTATATTTTTTTTCATATTTCATTTCATTATTTTTTCATATTGTATTTCATTACTTATTTGTATTTTTTTTTTTTTCATTTCTTGTTTTATTTTTTTTCATATTTCATTTCATTATTTTTTTATATTTCATTTCATTACTTTTCATTTTGTTGCAAAATTTTTTTTTTCTTTTTTTGTTTTTTTTTTCATTTCTTCTTTTATTTTTTTTTCATATTTTATTATTTTTTCATATTCAATTTTATTACTTTTTTTATCATTTTTTTGCATTTCCTTTAATTCAATTTTTTTTTATTTATCTATTTAATCTTTTTTTTTTCATTCCTTTTTTTATTTCATTTTTTTTCATTCTATTAAATTTATTCACGTCATTATTTCGTTTATTTTATATAAAATTCGTATTTCATTTCATTAATTTTTTTTTTTATTTTTTTTTCTCAGTAATTTTTTTGCAATTGTATAGCAAATCAATACAATTTTTGTTATATTTTTATATGATTACTTAATAACATTTTGCCATTATTTGTTCATAAAATTCAAAATGAGCGCCATTAAAAACCATAAAAATGATATGTAACTCGAAATATATATATATAATGATCTTACATAATTTATTTATGGTTGATTTTAATAATTTACTATATTTATATGATTATGTGACATTGTAACATAATTTGTGAGTCGAATTCGAAATAAGCCCCTTTAATAATCACGTTCTTCAACCCTATTGTATGTGTTCATTTTAATAATTTATTTATTTATTATATAATTTATTTATAACAGTAATTATTAGCATTTTTTTAATGCAAAAAAAACATCAGGTTTGAAAAAAATCGGTTGGTATTTTATACATCAAATGCATAAATTACTGATATTTAACATTTAATTACGCACCTCATTCGATTTAATCTACGTAATCATATTTATGCTAATTTAATTTTTTGTTTTTTTTTAAATTTTTTATTAAAAAAAAAATTTTTTTTTCAGAACCAAGAGACTTCTAGTAAGCGATTTCCGTTTTGTGAAAATCTGTCGTTTTTAAAATAAGCCCCCAAGCACGCTTCTTAAGAAATAATTAAATAAACAATTGATCATTAGTTGAATGTATTATCAGTGAATGAATATAAAAATGAAATATTATAGTTACGAACCACATGATAAGTACAAGAAACTGAGTATCTGTAGTCGGCAGCGCTCGTAGCAGAGTGGGTAAGGTACCTTGACCTCATATGCATGAGGTGGAGGGTTCAAATCTCTTTATTGGAAAGTGTTTTTTTTTTTTTTTTTTTTTAGAATTGTAAAAGAAAAAAATTGAAAGTCAAATAAAAATTATTGTGGAAAAATAAAATTAAAATTCGGTTAAATATGATTTGTGGGTGAGGTGAAGTGTATAAACTGTTGGTGACAGGGACGGGGTAAGGGGGGGAAACTTGAGAGGAAGGACTTCCGGTAGGCCACTTCCGTTTTATAAAATCTGTCGGTTTTAAAATACCAGTCTCCCGAGTATGCGACATCAAGAACTGCGTTCTAAAAATAGACTGCTCATTCTTGTGTACGGGGCTGAAGCACAAGTAGAAAGAGACACAACATGGAACGTGTACATCTGTCTCTCGCACGTTGCCAACGGTTGGAAGTTGGAAGGTTGCGTCAGCTAGCCTTGGTTTACTGACATTACTGACCCCACCGTTGGCAACGTGCAAGAGAGACATATATACACGTTCGATGTTGTGTCTCTTTCTACCTGTGCTTCAGCGCCGCACATAAGAACGAGCAGCCTATTTTTTAAACGTCTATGGTTCCACGATTTTCAGCACCTCCGACTATTTTCCAGTGTATAGATAAACAGTTCTGTGCCTTCAGAGGTCTTCAGTTCAGACTTCAGAGCAGCGATGGGATATAGTTCCGGCCAGATTTGGGAATTCTCTAGGACCCAACCTCTCTGACGTGGGAAATCACTAGATCAAAAAAAAATTAGTACCAAAGGTGACGCGCGAGATTCAAATAAGGTCCAATAACACAAGCATCCATCACCTAATGACCCGGGGCGCTTACTGTCCACTCTGTTAAATAAATAATTATTAGTAAATAACACAAGCGCCTATCACCTGATGACCCAGGGCGCTTACTGGCCACTCTTTTAAATAAATAATTATTAATAAATAACACAAGCGCCTATCACCTGATGACCCAGGGCGCTTACTGGCCACTCTTTTAAATAAATAATTATTAATAACACAAGCGCCTATCACCTAATGACCCGGGGCGCGTACTGGCCACTCTGTTAAATAAATAATTATTAATAAATAACACAAGCGCCTATCACCTATTGACCCGGGGCGCCTACTGGCCACTCTGTTAAATAAATAATTATTAATAACACAAGCGCCTATCACCTATTGACCCGGGGCGCTTACTGGCCACTCTTTTAAATAAATAATTATTAATAAATAACACAAGCGCCTATCACCTGATGACCCAGGGCGCTTACTGGCCACTCTTTTAAATAAATAATTATTAATAACACAAGCGCCTATCACCTAATAACCCGGGGCGCTTACTGGCCACTCTGTTAAATAAATAATTATTAATAAATAACACAAGCGCCTATCACCTATTGACCCGGGGCGCCTACTGGCCACTCTGTTAAATAAATAATTATTAATAACACAAGCGCCTATCACCTATTGACCCGGGGCGCTTACTGGCCACTCTTTTAAATAAATAATTATTAATAAATAACACAAGCGCCTATCACCTGATGACCCAGGGCGCTTACTGGCCACTCTTTTAAATAAATAATTATTAATAACACAAGCGCCTATCACCTAATGACCCGGGGCGCTTACTGGCCACTCTGTTAAATAAATAATTATTAATAAATAACACCAGCGCCTATCACCGTATTACCTGGGGCGCTAATTGCAAATCTAGTAAATAAATAATTTATCATAAGTATGTCAAGCACCTTCTTTCTGAGGATCCCGGACACTTGTTTGCAACACTATTAAATGATAAAAAGTTGATCGATAACATATTAATTATATCACAATTTTGATTGCCTATTTAGTACGATAAAGATCTTTTTAATTGGCGCTCTTGTAATTACTTGATAATTTATTATTCAATAGTAGCTAGTAAGCGCCCCGGGTCATTAGGTGATAGGCGCTTGTGTTATTAATAATTATTTATTTAAAAGAGTGGCCAGTAAGCGCCCCGGGTCATCAGGTGATAGGCGCTTGTGTTATTTACTAATAATAATTTATTTAACAGAGTTGCCAGTAAGCGCCCCGGGTCAAAAGGTGATAGGCGCTGGTGTTATTAATAATTATTTATATAAAAGAGTGGCTAGTAGGCGCCCTGGGTCAATAGGTGATAGGCGCTTGTGTTATTTATTAATAATTATTTATTTAAAAGAG
Source organism: Copidosoma floridanum (assembly GCF_036245765.1). NCBI lineage: Eukaryota > Metazoa > Arthropoda > Insecta > Hymenoptera > Encyrtidae > Copidosoma > Copidosoma floridanum. The sequence goes on from NW_028321879.1 coordinate 2,470,013, forward strand.
TGGCTAGTAGGCGCCCTGGGTCAATAGGTGATAGGCGCTTGTGTTATTTACTAATAATTATTTATTTAACAGAGTGGACAGTAAGCGCCCCGGGTCATTAGGTGATAGGCGCTTGTGTTATTTATTAATGATTGTTTATTTAAAAGAGTGGCCAGTAAGCGCCCCGGGTCAAAAGGTGATAGGTGCTTGTGTCATCAATAATTATTTATTTAACAGAGTGGCCAGTAAGCGCCCCGGGTCATCAGATGATGGATGCTTGTGTTATTGGACCTTATTTGAATCTCGCGCGTCACCTTCGGTACTAATTTTTTTTTGATCTAGTGATTTCCCACGTCAGAGAGTTTGGGTCCTAGAGAATTCCCAAATCTGGCCGGAACTATATCCCATCGCTGCTTCAGAGCCTCTTCTATAATTGCACTGCCGCTACGCACTTGCGCAGTGCAGCGAAAGCGCTATTGCAGAATCGCATTGTGAAGTGGTATAATGTAAAATATTCACTATTTCAAATTGACCGCCACTGCCATATGCTATTAACAACGGCTATCCACTGCACTGTCCCTCGATCCACTGTAGCCGTGTCCCGGGGTCGTACCATGTAACTATTTTTCAGTACATCGGCCTATGTTATAACATAGGCCTGCAAAGCAAAAAAAGTTATATGGTACGGACCCCGTATATCGGGTAAAGCTCAGCAAACTAGCGGTCTGTTCGGGGCATTCGATATCTCGTTTGAATAAGCATAAGCAGTTTTTTCGATAAAAAAAAATTGTTATGAAATTGAACGAAAGCTTCTAAATTTTTTCAGTATCGCTTAATGATAAGGCTTGTTGTCTTATATTTAATTGTTTCTTGTAATTATAGCTTATTGTACTTTTTCCACGGTTATCCCTACTGATTGATATTTTGTAGTCTCATATGTAATTCCATCTGTATTTACACTTGTAAAGTCACTGGGAATTCTACTTGGAATTCCACATGGGATTTTAGATTGAAAACTCAAAGTGTCATTCCAAGTGGCATTCCAAGTAGAATTACAAATGACCACTGAAGATACATTTTTTCCTTTTTTATAATAGTTAAAATTGAAATTTCAAGCAATTTAATGGCCATATTAGTGTTATCATCCATTTAGTAACACCAAGTCAGAGGGGTTCAGGTATTTGTTCTCAGATTTCGAAAAAATAGATTTGAACGAAAAATAAAAAAAATCTATTTTTTCGAAATCTGAGAACAAATACCTGAACCCCTCTGACTTGGTGTTACTAAATGGATGATAACACTAATATGGCCATTAAATTGCTTGAAATTTCAATTTTAACTATTATAAAAAAGGAAAAAATGTATCTTCAGTGGTCATTTGTAATTCATCTTGGAATGCCACTTGGAATGACTCTTGGAGTTTCCAATCCAAAATCCCATGTGGAATTCCAAGTGGAAATCCAAGTAGAATTCCAAGTGACTTTACAAGTGTAAATACAGATGAAACTACATATGTGATTACAAAATATCAATCAGTAGGGATATCAATTACCTACTAACAATTTGTTGTTTTACTACAAACTCAGTTAAAAATTTATAGCTATAATTATACATATAAATTATAGCTATAATTATAGCTACAACTACCTATAAAACAGCTATAATATGTATAATATTCAGCTATAAATAAAGCTACAAATTACAGCTGTAATCTTTTCACGAATTTGGAATAAAAATTAGTTTAAAATCAGATTTTTTCAACATATATCGACCAGCATAGACAGTATCATATGTGTGATAACAGTAAAACTGAAGGTCTAAAGTATTTTTTAACAATTTTTAAAAAACTTGAAAGTGTATATAATTTCTTGTTTTTTTTTTCTACTTATTCAAAAATACTTCAGGCCTCCAGTTTGACTGTTATCATACGGATGATACCATCTGTACTGATCCATATATGTTGAAAAAATCTGATTTTGAACTAATTTTTATTCATTATTTGTGAAAAATTTACAGCTGTAATTCATAGCTATATTTATAGCTGAATTTTATACATTATTAAAGCTGTTTTATAGGTAGTTATAGCCATAATTTTTTTTTTTTTTTATATATTAGAGTGCTCTACGTCCGGCTCCTTTTTATTAAGGGCACTACTATGGGCACTTAGCACTTTGGAAAGGGACAAAGAAAGGGATGGGAGGCTTCCCGCTACAGGAGGGGGATAGGGGGAAGTTGGGCAATTATTGCTGCGAGAAGGTCACCTAAACCCTCCTCGAGGAGCATTGCGTGGTGAAAAAGCACATGTGAGCCTCACAGAGGTACTTGCCCGAGAAGTCGCACTGGCCGGGAATCGAACCACGAACTCCCGTGTGCCAATCCCCGTCCTAGCCGACTGAGCTACCGCGCGCTGTTATATAGCTATAATTATAGCTATAAATTATAGGCATATAAATAGCTATAAATTTTTGACTGAGAATAGCCTACAACAAGAGTTACGGAGCCAAAACATACGACTAAGCATATTTATTAAAAATAATTGACAATAATGCACCAATTCCACAGCTAGATTTTGTCCATATTTTCTGGCCATAATTTTTGGCCGTATGATGCACAAAAATTGATGTCCATGAATTTTGGCCATAATTTATGGTCAAAAACTATGGCAGCAATATATGACCGTATATATTTTACCGAGGATTGCTCAGCAGCCCTCCTGACGAATCTCACCCAAGATCTCATCTGATATCTCAAGTAAGATTCCTGAAAGAAAAAGAAATAAAATAACTTTGTGCAACGATTATAATTTATACATCGATAGAATGATTTCCTAAAATATCAACAGTTGTAGGAAAAAAAAAAAAATTCGGCTTATATGGGACACGAACTCGAGCCCCCAGTTTATTAGGCAAGCATCTTACTGCTTTGCCAGAGAGGATGAGATGCCAGTCCGACAATTTACATCTATATAAAGTGTAAGTACCATGTGTTATTGTTTTTCTTATTCACAACTGAATCATACAATTGTTATTAGATATAATTTTTCCGAATCTTAATTCTGATAGTTAACAAACTAGATAATATTGAGGAACATTAATTTCTTTACAAACAATAATTTCTCTCTTAAAGTTACTCTTGAGGGGGCTTTATATTCAAAAGTAAGGTATAAAATATTAATAACTATTATGAATGTTTATTTAAATGTAATAATAGAGAAAAACTACAATATAAAACAGGGGGACTTGATGTGTTGTGAATAAATTATTTTAACAAAATCCAAATTGCTTGCGTGTATATTATCTTATTTTGAAAAAACACTTACAAAAGTTGGAAATCCTTAAGCTATTCATGTTATTCCAACTTTTCAAACTTATTATACTCCCCGGTTGAAAATGTCTGTTATAATTAGATTTAAAAAATATTGAACTATATTTTACTATGAATTTGCACCAGATATATCTCATAAAATCTCTTACGATATACCAGAAATTAGTTAATCCTGAAAAGCACCTTAGGCAGGTAAACTAAAGGAATTTATGAAATTTTATCAGATCCTTTCCTTTTGAATTAAAATAATTTCTGGTAAAATTGTAATTTTATAAGAACGATTCAGAGTGATTTTGTTCAATGAGAATGTATTGGTCTACTTCAATTTAACAATTTTATGAGTTTTACTCAGTTGTTACTTACGAGATTGTATGGGTGTTTTGTATTTTCTTCTCAAATATAAAACTAAATAAGATGTGAGTACTTATTTAAAAAAATTTGATTGAGATCGTGATAACAGGTTATACCCGCATTTTCTCACATTGTTTATTACCTGTTTTGGATTTAATTACATGCGCAAACTAGAAAGAATTTATAAGTCTTTATCAGATCTGTTTCATTTACATTAAAAAAATTACTGGCATAAATATTATTTTATAAGAACCTTCCAGAACGATTTTGTTGAACTAAAATTTATTGATCAATTTAAATTAAATCGATTTGATGATATTTACACAGTTGTAACTTACAAGATAATATAAGTTTTAGGCAATTCAAGTTTTTTTACGGGCATAGCACTGTCATATTTAACAAAAATAATTATAACGTTTATTTGTTCACTAAAATTGTATAAATTACTCGTTGAAGTTTGGTACCATAATATGTACAGTTCAAAAGTTAGGTTATGTTCGACTTTGTCCCTATTTACGGAATAATCTTGAAAATTGGTCATTTATTGTATGTATAATGAAATTTTTCTTATGAATTCATAAAGATAAATAAAATATACAACTGCCACAATTTTTTTATCAAGAAAATTGCATAACACATACATTAATTTTCATATTCAATGAATAGGGATTATTTCACGAATAGGGACATTCACCTTATGTAGAGGGATACTGTTCAGCTGGTAATGTGTGTATTAATGTGTATACAATAAGTATACAGAACCACTCCTATGTTGGAGTCAGAAGAATACGTGAATCTGCATTTATCTAAGACATCGGACGGATTATTAAATATTTGCCTAAAGCTACGATATTTCTGTCCAATCTTCTGTCTCTGTGTATGCATATTTATTTACAAATACAAAGAAAGGGATAAATTTCTTTCATTAAAACAACAGAACTTTGAGTAGCGCTGTATACTGTAGACTATAAAAGTGAATATTCAATTTTTTTTGGATAATTAACTCTCGTAAGAACTCAAAAATGATAGGCTTTTTTACGTGATTATATATTTTTTTAAGAATAACAATTTTTATCACATTGAAACAGAAGTAATACGTCTCATAAAGTCTTTTTAAAACCTTAACATTTACCAGGATTTTGCACCAGGAATTACTAAAGAAAACAGCTTTCTTAAAAAAATCAAGATGAATACGATCTTTAGTAAAATCTAATAAAATCTTTTACGCGTATTTTCTTATTTATGTGTATAAAAAACTCTTTCAAATAAAGAAGTTTGGATATCATAAAAATTTTACTGGCAATTTCTTGTTAATTCTGACAAACATCGGTAATTATATACCAGTTATCATACCATTTGAAAAGAACACTATCACTATTTGTGTTGGTTAAACCTGATATAAACTAATAAAAAAATTATCTGATAGTATCTTAAGTATTTTTATATAGTTTATAGTCTTATCAATTCTCATTAAAATTATGCACTTACGTAATAAAACCTTTTATGCAAGAAAATCCTCTTACAGAGAAATAAAAATATTTGGTGCAGAAAAATAAAAATAGAATCTGGTAAAAATTTTATGAGACAAATTTTTTTTCTGGTACAACCAATCTAACTTTTCTCAAATTTTACGAGTTTTATAAGTCACTATCAACCAAGTCCTTAAAGCATTTCGGATGGAGTAATTACTATTAATTTTTTGATACAATACATGTATAATGAGTTAGGTGCAATTGCTTATACGAAGCTGTAGGTTTTCACTCGTTTTTTGCGTTTTTGGAAAACAATTACACTTAACTCACTAAACATGAATTATATCAACAAAGTTCCAGTGATGACTTCATCTGTAATCATTAAAGGAGTATAATAGCTTTGAGTATCAAATAGCTTTGAAAAGTTGGAATAACATGAACAGCTTTAAGGATTTCCAACTTTCGTAAGTGTTTATTCAAAACAAAATAATATACACGCAAGCAATTTGGATTTTTTTTAAATAATTTATTCACAACACATCACGTCCCTCTGTTTTGTATTGTAGTTTTTCTTCATTATTACATTTAAATAAACATTTATAATAGTTATTAATATTTTATGCCTTACTTGGATATGAAACCCCCTCAAGAGTAACTTTAAGAGAGAAAATATTGTTTGTGAAGAAAATAATTTTCCTGGATATTATCTAGTTAATTTACTATTAGAATCCAGATTGAGAAAAATTATATCTTTTAATAATTGTATGATTCAGTTGTAAATAAGAGAAACAATAACACATGGTACTTACACTTTATATAGACGTCAATTGTCGGACTAGTATCTCATCCACTCTGGCCAAGCGTTAAGATGCTTGCCCGATTATCGCGGGGATCGAGTTCGTCTCTGATGTTAGCCAAATTTTTTTTTTTCTCCTATTACTGTTGATATTTTAGGTAATCATTTTATTAATGTATAAATTATAATCGTTGCACAAAATTTTTTTCTTTATTTTTCTTTTAGAAATCTCACCTGAGATTTCAGATGAGAATTTGGCATGAGATCTTACTTGAGATCTCAGGTGAGAAATCACATGAGATATAAGATGAGATCTCAGGTAAGATTTGTCAGGAGGGAAATATTCAAGGTTACAATAATTATATGGATAGTTTTATTAGATAATACTTGATTTACATTATTGCACGGTATTATGTCTATAATAACAAATCGCGCAGGATATCTAGCAGTTTCAGGACGATTAAACTTGTACACGTAAGACGCAGAGGGTATTACAAAAGAAAGGGTGCACGAGCGCACGCGGGCGCACACTTTTAGAGCAATCCAAAAGCTAAAATTGCGTACGGCTGAACTGCTCTAACTTTTAAGAGGATACACATTGTGAAAGGAGATTTATAAAACCAATAGGCATATATATATATATATTGAATATATTGTATGGAGCGCGCGGTGGCTCAGTCAGCTAGGTCGTGGATTGGCACGCGGAAGCCCATGGTTCGATTCCCGGCCAGTGCGACTTTTCGGGCAAGTGCCTCTGTGATTTTTCACATGTGCTTCTTCACCATGCAATGCTCCTCGAGGAGGGTTTAGGCGACCTTCTCGCAGCAATAATTGCCTAATTTCCCCCTACCCCCCTTGAGTGATGGGAGGCCTCCCATCCCTTTCTTTGTCCCTTTCCAAAGTGCTAAGTGCCCATAGCAGTGCCCTTAATAAAAAGGAGCCGGACGTAGAGCACTATAATTTAAAAAAAAAAAGTATATAGTGTATATGTATTAGGTGTTGTAGTTACATAGGTTATTTAAATTAGATTAAAGTTTTTTGTTTATAAAGGATTCTTCACATTAATAATATCAGACTTATCACACAAGTCACCTAAAATCTACTCAGCTGATAAGTTAAATCTGCACTTTGGACGCGTGTCTGCGATTTTGAGCTTTTGGAACGCTCCAAAACCATCGGTCCAGGCGCAACCGCGCCCTGCCTTTTGGAATACTTTCACGAATCTCAAAGATTGGAGAAATGGTTCTGAACATAGGCATATAAGAAATACAAACTGCTTGTTCCTGTGTAACTAAAGCACGAGTGCAAAGAGTCACGGCAATGAGAGTGAGTATCTGTCTTTCTCGCACATTGACAACCGTAAGGGTCAGTAAACTAAGTCCGGTTAAAGCAACGTACCAACCGTTGACAAAGTGCGAGAGAAACAGACGTTCACGTTCAACGTTATGTCTCTTTCTACTTATGCTTTAGCACTGTGAACATAGTGTAATAAATACATAAGGTGGGCTCTTCAGCCACCGAACCGATCAGCCAATCAGGAGGCTTAAAACAAGCGACCTTTCATATTGGATTTTCCACAAATGAGCGTTAAAAGCTCGTTGTTTAACTACTGCTACACGTAAACAAGAGTATAGGGTAAAAAAATTTTACCGATAATTGATATAATTAAAATTTGTTAGGTGCACTATTTTATAAATAAATATAATTCTATATAATAATCTAATTATTTGTAAGATATACAATAAACACAGTATATTTAATTATTTCAACAAACAAATTTTACAATTTTTTTTCTTCTTATGTAATTTTTAACATCTAAAATCAGTTTTTTCGTTTATCTCTGGCAATCTTATTTATTTTATCGTATGTACGAGGTTTTTAATTTAATACTGCTTCTCGAGTAACTTAAACTTATTTTAAGCAGTAAATTGCAAATTGTTGAACAACGCCCGCTCGAAGCTTATTAGTGGAAAACCTAACATGGAAGGTCGCTTGTTCTAAGCCTCCTGATTGGCTGAACGGTGCGGTGGCTGAAGAGCCCACCTTATGTATATTTATTACCCCATGGTCGTAAATAAGAACAAGCAGTCTTATAATTCTTTAATGTCTATGGTTCTGAAAAAAAGACACCATGTAAGCTCACCTTATGACCTTATGATGTATACGTGATGACGCAGTCCCCTTACCTCTGGTCCCATCGTCCCATGTAGGCATATTTTTTGTAAAATATTTGTGCTGCCTTATTAAAGATCTAGCAGGGGTCGTACCATGTAACTATTTTTCAGTACATCGGCCTATGTTATAACATAGGCCTGCAAAGCAAAAAAAAGTTATATGGTACGGACCCAGGAGGCGAATGCAAAATGAAAAACAAAGACTGTATATATGGTTATTCTCATGATATGAGAATATAAGGTGTGGCGCTGCGCATTCATTTTGATTGACCAATCAGGAACGCTTCCATCGCGCCACCATATCTATCTGCGAATTTCAAAAGCTTTAAAAATATAAAGCGTATTAACATCAAGAAACTTGTGACACAATATATATTTTTTATTTTAATATTTTCATTCCAGTTTCAGTGACCAAACGTACAATTCGTGAATATTCACACAGAAAAACTGACTTAATAGGTGATAATTCATCAATTGACATACATGGATATTCATACGTGTGTCTATATCTGTATATGTCACACTTCGGCAGGGGATGGATTTTAGTTTCAACTTTGGCCACTTCGTTTCATTGTACAGGCTCTTTGGCGCTGTAGTAGTCCCATCTCCATTAAATATGGCGTCGTGATGGAAGGCGCAGAACGGCACGAAAATGAGACCTCGGAACGACACACCTTATATTCTTACATCATTGTTATACTACTAATGTCAGCGAACACTACCATATACAATGGATACGTTTTTTGTTAGTCGGTCAGTCGATAGGTCGGTCAGATTCCACAAAAATGTATATCTGTATGTATAGTTAGTACAGGTATACTTTCTTTGGGAGTTGGACAGACCGATCGACCGATACTACAACAAAAAAAGTACCCTACATTTTACTGTTAGCGTTGGCGAGTACCACCACATATGGTTATACTTCTACTTTAACTTGGTGTTCGTTTCCTTTTCGACACCTAGTGCGACACAGTGAAAGTGACACAAAATGTTCACAAAAATTTGCTGTAGGCAATGTATTCAGCGTTGGGTTAGGCAGATTCAATGTCGGAACTTCTTCCCTCGATCGTATATATAGCTATAAGATCTAGGGAAAATGTTCTGCCGAGCAGACAGCAGTGAAGGGACATTGCCAAAGATGGTACCCACAACGCACGGAAATTGCAAATTGTAATATTAATAACACAAAGTGCTCATCACCCAATGATCCGGGGCACTTACTGTCCACTCTATTAAATAATAAAATAATAATTATTAACACAATCGCCTATCACCCAATGACCCAGGGCGCTTACTGGCCGATCTATTGAATAATAAAATATTAATTATTAACACAAGCGCCTATCACCCAATGACCCGGGGCGCTTACTGGCCACTCTATTAAATAATAAAATATTATTTATTAACACAAGCGCTTATCATCCAATGATCTGCGGTAGTTACCAGCCACTTTGTTAAATAATAAAATATTAATCATTAACACAAGCACCTATCACCCAATGACCTAGAGCGCTTACTGCTCGCTTTATCAAACGACAGATAATATATATTAACTAGCAGCCCCCCGTCTCGGCTTCGCCCGAGACTTACTAGATAAAACACCGTAGTGTGTTGACGTGTAATGTGAAACATTTTAAGTTAGAAATTATACGCATATTCCTGATGCATCTCAGAACAAAAATCTTCTTATTAAAAACATTTTTTTTCGGAATCCATATAGTTTATTTGGTTAAATAATAAGGTGTAAGAATTCAAAAAAATAATTATGCTGAAAAGTACCGTGCGTTCTTTATGCCATAAAATAATCGTTGGCCATAAGAAGCCGTTGATTTACAGTTTCTCCCGTGTAATTCACGAAAACGGCTATTTTTGAAAGCTGTTGAGATTTTAAACCACCAAAAAATTTATATTAAAAAAAAATCTATTTTCTCATATCTCACAACTTTATTACCAGAGCAACAAAGTCCTAGGCCTTAAACCCTACATTTTTTTTTGCCACAAAAAGTCAAATACACTTTCTATACTTATTTAAAAATCTGAAGTAGGATCTTTAAAGATTTTAGAGATTGCTGTGAGGATACAACGAAAAGCTGATCTCTCACGTAATTGACTCTTTAGTTGTCGATTTTGACGCTGCTGTTTTAATCTCGATAAATTTTCTGCGTCAGTTTCTTGACGCCTAAGTAAAATTGTATTTATTAGATACACTTAAAGTTTTTCTTCTAATTCACCCTCTTGCGACTTTTGGCATGCTTAAAATTTTTGTGACCCCTAAGAGCTGTTTTCTGTCAACTTTTTTAAGTTCTAATATATTTGTTGGAAAGGTAGTTAGACGTCCGATGGCCCTAAAAAAGACCGGTGAGCTTCTTAAGTTAACTCTTTCTTGACTGCAGTTAACAGCAATTGTGACTGCCTGGATACCTCAGGGTGATCTTCTCTGGCTTGCTGTTGAAGACCCAGACTGATTGGGAGAAAAATTACAAAGTCCGAAGCTTTGGGGCTAGTTGTAGTGCTCTTTCCCAACGGCTCCCGGTACAACGTCGAAGACGTTGGTGTCTAAAGTACCTTTTTTATTTGCAGATTCAGTTGTTTTGGTGATCTTAGGTAGGGAGATTGGTTAGTGATACTTGTCCAGTGGAGGCTGTCACGTTGGCTCAAGTTTTTTTTCCTTCATAGCTGTTATAGGTTTGCCCAACGCAGACCTTGGAGAGGATCATTGATTTCTGGTTGAATGCTTAGAGTCGAGAGGGTAGTACAGAGTCGTCGGTCACCGGGTTTTCCAGCCTTGCGAAAAATAACTCCGCAGGTGACGTCTGCTAGTGAATGGCTGAGTTGGTTTAATAGTGCCCGTCTTTAGTTAAAATAGTCTTTTAGTCGACGAATCGCTTCCGGAAATGGTTTTAAAAATGTATTTGTTGGCAAGGTAGTTTACACTTAGGTGGATCCTACAAAGAACCGATGAAATTGATGGTTAAGTAGGGAACGTAAATACTTATAATGGCCCTAAAAAGCGCCAGTGGTGAAACTTCCAGGCTATTCTTTATTATTATTCCTGATGATAAAGAGCTGGGTAAGGGTTGCTTGATTCTTACCCTGGGAGTCTTGATGTACGGAGACTGTGATGGAGGGAGGTACGCCGCTGACCAAAGAATATCTCGTCTCGGGTCATTCCCTGGATAACCAACCGCTCATCGTTAGATGGGAACATGTTGGTAAACGCGTTGGGGACGCGACGACCAAGAAGGTAGCCGTTGTGGCTGCCCGTGCCCCTCACAGCTGTTTTCCCTTGTTTACATTTGTAGCCACAAATTCTCTTACTGCAACAGGTGGGATGGTGGGACTGCCACACAACTCTGAAGAGTTGGTACAGATTGTGCTCTGGTTAGATATGTCTCCTTGTATTGTGGCAGAGACGGCATCGGTTGGAATTAATTTTTTTTTTTTTTTATCGCACTCATCGAAATTCAGGGTGAATGAACACTTAGGTCCCTTCCCCCTTAGAGAAGAGTGTCGTCCGTAACAGGGATACCCAGCTGCAAGACTATCATTCTCTATACAGCTCGTTGAACTGCCGAAGCTCGACTACATCACTATCGAGACGCTCCGGCTTATTATAACCACACTTATTTAATTATGCTGCAGGTAGCTTCGATTTTATGTCGATGCCACCTAGCGGATTTTACTGAACTAAAGTGAAAAGCTGGCGTATTTTTGCAAAACTTTGAGCTTATTTATTGCTATTGTTATTAAATTTTTTAAGATGAAAACTCTACTAAAACCATCTAGAAAGTATCATGGATCTGTGTGCAAAATTTCAGCAAAATCAGCTTAGTAGTTTTTGCGGTTAGCGATTACAACGGTTTTAGCGAATTTTTTTTTTATATTAGTAAGATAGCATAAGCGTTTATCACCAGATGCCCTGGGGCGCTTACTGGCCTCTTTATTAAATAATCAAATGTTAATTAAACACGAGCAGCACCCTGGGTTATCAGGCGATCGGTGCTTGCGTTATTGTACTTAACTTTTTATTATCTGATAGACTGGCCAGTGAGCGCCCCGGGTCATCGAGTAATAGGGGCTTGTATTATTGCTTAACATTTTATTATTTAATAGAACGTTAAGTAAGTACCCCGGATCATTGGGTGATAGAGACGCTTGTGTTGATAATTAATATTTTATTATTTACTACAGTGGCCAGCAAGCGCCCCGGATCATTGGGTAATCAGCGTTTGTATTACTATTGTTACAATTTTTAATTTTCGCGCGTTGTGGGTACTGTTTTTGGCAATGCCCCTCCACTGCTGTCTGCTCGGTGGAACATTTTCCCTAGATCGTATAGCTATATATATGAACTAGGGAAAAAGTTACGATAGTAAATCTGCCTAACCCAACGCTGAATATATTAGGACCACCTTCACCGTGGTCTTCAGCTGCCAAACCGATCGGTGACAGCGCGTTATTCAACTCACACTATATATTACAAAAAATGAATACAACTTACCTCGAAAACCAGTATTAAATTGAAAGCTTTGTACGTACGATAACGTAAATTAGACTGTCTTGGATGAACGAAAAAATGAATTTCTGCTGTTAAAAATTCTCATTAAAAAAAAAATGTAAAATTTGTTTTTCGAAATATTTCATTTACTGTTTTCATTGTATATCATACAAATAATGAGATATTTATATAAAATTATATTTATATATCAGTACTAGTGAACCTAACAAATTTTAATTACATTAATTATCAATAAAATTTTTCACCCTATACTCTTATTTACATGTAGCAGTTGTTGAACGATGAGCTCTCGACGCTTATTGAAGAAAAATTCAATGTGGAAGCTTAAGGTCGCTCGTTCTGAGCCTCCTGATTGGCTGATCGTTTCGGTGGCTGAAGAACCAAAACCATGCCAGCCAGCAAAAAATAAAAAATTAAATAAACAAATGTATCTAATCGACTTATTAAAAGCTTCCCCACCTGAAAAAAAATTTCGGAATTCTATGTAGAATTACTTCTGTAATACTTTAAGGAAAGCCATATGGCATTACACATGGTTTTACATATGGCATTACATAAAGGGTTTGACCTTGGTGATGCCATATGTAATTCCACATGGAAAAACACATGGAATTACTAATTGGAAAAAGAAAAAATTTCTATCATCTAGAAATAACTGCAAACTACTATAATAAGTTATTTGCAGGTAGTAATTTGTCTTACCATCGGGATGATAACTCCAAAACAAGGGGGTTCAGCTGATTTTACTTCCATAGAAAAAGATTTAATTTTTCAATTTTTTTTTTTTTTATTCCTGAAATATAACTTGAATTCCCTTGTTTTAAAGTCATCATCCTGATGGTAACACTAATGGTTCACAGTAAATGACACATTACAGTATTCTGCAGTTATTTCTAGATGACAAAATTTTCTTTCTTTCTTCCAATTTGTAATACTATGTGTTTTTTCAAATAGAATTACATATGGCATCACCAAGCTAAAACCCTCTATGTAATGCCACATGGCTTTCTTGAAAGTATTACAAAAGTAATCACACATGGAATTCCGTCTTTCTTTTCCAGGTAGGGGCTCTTTCAGAAAAAGCAAGTAGCAGAAACTGCTCCCTCTTATTTATTCAGTTAACGCAAAATGAAAGGGCCCTGCGAGGGGCCACACTTTGCAAGTCAATATCTTCGCCAACAAACAATATTTCGTTATGATTCTTGTAGTAAAAAACAGCTCTTTTTATCAACAGAATTGCTCTATTATTTAATTCTTATCATGATCTATTTATCATTGATAAAAATCGATTTGTTACTGATGCTACAAATCAAATAGCTTCGAGGGTATTTTTGCGTTTCATCAGTTAGCTGCATCTACTCAGCGTTGGGTTAAGCGGATTCAATATCGGAACTTTTTCCCTAGATCGTATATACAAGCTGTATGATCTAGGGAAAATGTTTCGTCGAGCAGACAGCACAGCAGTGAAGGGGCATTGCCAACGACGCGCTAAAATGAAAAATTGTAATATTATAACACAAATGCCTATCACCCAATGACCTGGGGTGCTAAATGGCCTCTCTATTAAATAATAATGTATTAATTATTAACACAAGCGCCTATCGCGCGATGACCTGGAGTGTTTACTGGCCTCTCTATTAAACAATAAAATAATTATTAACACAAGCGCCCACACCCAATGACCTGGGGCGCTCACTGGTCACTTTATTAAATAATAAACTATTAATTAATAGCACAAGCACCCGGGGCGGTAACTAGCTACACTATTATATGATAAAATATTATTTATTAACACAAGTGCCTATCACCCGATGACCTGGGGCGCTCACTGTTCACTTTTTCAAACGATATATATAATTGAATAATAACACAAGCGACTGTCACCCAATAACCCAGGGCGCTTATTGGCCTCTCAATTAAATAATAAAATATTAATTACCAGCACAAGCACCTATCACCTGATGACCGTTGTGCTATTGATTAATAATATATATCGTTTAATAAAGCGACCAGTAAGTGCCCTGGGTCATCGGGTGATAGGCGCTTGTGTTAATAATTAATACTTTATTATTTAACAGAGAGGCCAGTTAGCGCCCCGAGTCATTGGGTGATAGGCACTTGTGTTATTAATATTACAATTTTTAATTTCTGCGTGTCTTTATGCCCCTTCACTGCTGTGCTGTCTGCTCGACGGAACATTTTCCCTAGATCGTATAGCTATATATACGATCTATGGAAAAGTTCCGATATCGAATCCGCCTAACCCAAGTTGGGTTATTGGTGATATAAAATAAAATTAGTTAGTAAAAAGTCTAATAAAATATAATTACTCTTTGATGTACTGTGTTCAAAACCATGTGAAGGGGTCAATTCTCTAATGAATTGCGAACATTGTACAGCTTTCGAATTTGTATTTGAACAAACTATTGTTGAGCCATTATGCAACTGCATCTAACAAGACAAGGTGAGTGTACATCGAAGCACTGAGAGTTCGATCGAATCCTTCGATAACGTGATCGAGTTCGAGTTTTGACAGTGAGAGAGTAAGTAAGCAATAAAGATAAATGGTAAATATTCATAATCATACACAAGACTTTTGTTTGCTCATTATATTTTATTAGACTTTTTACTAACGAATTTTATTTAACATCACTTTTTCTAAATCTGCATTACAAAATAATGCATAGCTTTTATAACATATTACTACTGATTACCTACAACCGATGGTTTATCGATGTCTGTCACTTTTTTATGCTATCTGTTATACAACACGTTAGTCTTTTTTATTACGCCTCGAAACTATCCAGCAAAATATTTAAATTCAGCGCCGACACAATAGCCCTAATGCACGATGCGGAATCGAGGAACGAACGGAATGGGGGACAGCTGGACGCGGGAATACATATAGACAGTGAACAGCAGATAACAACAAAGCATCTATATACAGGTGCTTCTTCCGACTTTCTTACCCACAAAAGTGCACTTGCTAATTATTGAATTACGCGACAAAGGGACCAGAGCGCCCTTCATTTTCAATCAATTAAGCCATACCCAAATGGAAAATCAACTCAGATCGGTTTCCAGAGAGTAAAATGAAAATCTGCAATCGAGGTAAGCCGGTACAGTAGAGCATATGCATGCCCTTAAGACCCATAGACTATGGCTAACACAACCTGTACACGCTACACCATTAGCCAGCAACAATATTACACCTACCAATATTAAACCTACGAAAGCAATCTTATTGACTTTCTAAGAACTATCCGATTTTTACCATTCATGTTCGCAGGCTCATGGTTTACTGCATGTACAACCCTTTTGTATCGCGTTAACAATTTTATAAGCATACTGCAATAGCCCAAATTGTAATCTTGTTAAAAACTGTCACAGTTTCAAAAGTAAAGGACAACGGGAAAGTCATGGCACTTCCCCCTTTTCCTGACGCAGAGATGTTGAGAGAGAGTCCGCACTCTTGCCCCCAACACGGGAAACGGAATTCCCGATTCCCCAGGAAATTTAGCTATAAACTACAGCTGTACATTTTTCACAAATAATAAATAAAAATTAGTTTAAAATCAGATTTTTTCAACATATATCGATCAGTACAGAGGGTATCATCCGTATGATAACAGTAAAACTGGGGGCCTGAAGTATTTTTTAATAAGTAGAAAAAAAAACAAGACCTAATGTACAATTTTAAGTTTTTTGAAAATTGTTTAAAAATACTTTAGGCCCTCAGTTTTGCTGTTATCACACGGATGATACCAACTATTCTGATCGATATATGTTAAAAAAAATCTGATTTTAAATAAATTTTGATTCGAAATTTGTGAAAAATTTACAGCTGTAATTTATAGCTACATTTATAGCTGAGTTTTATACATTATTATAGCTGTTTTAAAGGTAGTTATAGCTATAACTATAACTATAATTTATAGGTATAATTATAGCTATAAATTTTTAACTGAGATATAGAAACTACTAAAAAACTATTGTAGTAAAGACAAGATTTTTTTTTGGAACTCAATTTCTATAATGCATCACAACTATTGCTTAAAGTATCAGCTTGAGGTCTCTTCTCGTTGTCTTGCATAAAAACAGCTGTATAAATAATTTTTAATGAAATTTCTCAGAAAATAATAGTTGGTAAAATAGATACTCCAGGATATATACTGAATTCACGTAATGATCATTCGTCTCCTTGGAAAATTTTATTTTTTCATCATAAAAATATGAGTTTCCGCTTCTCATAAAGTTACAGTCAATTTTAACATGTTAAATTTTGTTACATAGACTGAAATATTTTACTTAACTTTCAAATTCGCTGGTGAAGCAAGAAATTAGGAGTTGCAAGATTTGACGGAACAAGAAATTATTGATTCAGATGACGAGGATAAAGTAATTGATTTTCTCAACTTTAGCTATTCACAGCTAAATGAATCATTTATGTCAGAGTAGGTGGCTCGGAGATGACGGTAGGCACTCGCGAAGGAAAAAGCACAAAAGATTTAATCTCACAAAGTATTATAATAAACGTATTACAGCAAGGTCAGCTTTAGGCTGATACAGTAAAAGTAATTTAACAGCGGTAACGTGGCTATCAAGAAGAGAGAGTGTATCGGTCGGCTGCCGGAGAAGAAGTGAGTGTCGCCAGACGACCACGAAGAGCTCAAGTGACTGTAGTGCCCGATGTATCCATAAGGCGGCGCATGTGTGAGCAAGGCGGGAACTTTGATTGCTCAAAGCTCACTTTCTTGACACTCCCTCCCTTTGAGTCAATCTAGAATTTCGTCTGAGATCCAATCAACTCTGAAAGTTACATCTGAAGATTGATTTTACTCTGAAGTTATGATTCGGTGGTCTCAATGGAATCATTGTCTTCCTGGTTTGACATATCTGAAATGAATATAAGTAGTTACAATGTGCGATTCGTGTAAATGTAAGTCGATCATTGAATACTTAATATTTTATCTCTGAGGTAATTGTGGCTTTCTGTGGGCAACGGTTTTGTCATTATATCGGCTTCATTCTCTGAAGACGAGATCCACTGAACTTTAACTTTGTCTTGTTGCACACAGAATTTAATAAAATCTCCATGAGTATTTGCCATATGGCTCTTTGAACCCGTGGTTTCTCTCTCTTTTAATTGACTCTGAATTGTCTTTATGTCATCGTCGAAATTTTTCAATCTATGACAACCATCCATTTGAGTGCATTTTATTGCTGATTGATTGTCACACCAAATTGTGACTGGGTATAAAGTTTTTCCTATCATGTTTCTGATCGCCTTGTCCAGAGAAATCAATTCTTGACAAGCATCGCTCATAGCTAAATATTCGGCATGACAAGTAGAGAGAGTTACATACGATTGTTTGTGGCTTCTCCAGTTTATAGTGTCTCCAAAAAGCTTTATAATAAAACCTCCTGTTGTTGAAGAATCCTCCAAGTCTCTGAAGCTGGTATCAGTCATGGCATATAGGTTATCTTATTTTTCTCTGAATATCAAACTCATACCTAAAGTACCTCTGATGTATCTGAACACTCTTTTGACATCTTTCCAATCTTTTTCAGTGGGTTCCAATTGTCTTCTAGATAGGTAATTAACTGCATATGAAATGTCTGGTCTGGTAGCTCCTGCCAGATAGAGAAGACTTCCAATTGCCTCTCGATATGGAGCTTTTGTCCGCTGCGCTACTCCTGCAGTAGTAAGCTCTGAATTTTTAAGTTCTCTATTCTTTACTTGTCTAGTTACCATTGGAGTTCTCTGAGGTTTGCTATCAAGCATGTTGAATCTTTCCAAAATTTTCTTCGTGTATTCTGATTGGGAAAGTGTTAAAATTCTTCGACTTCGGTCACTGGAAATTTTTATACCTAGAAACTGTTTTGGTTCTCCCAAATCTTTCATCTGAAATGTTGTACAGAGTTTAGATTTGATTGCCATTAATCTACTTGCGTCATTTCCAGCTAACAGGATATCATCTACATACAGTACTAGAATAATCATCTGATTATTTTTACGCCAAGTAAAAAGACAAGGTTCGTTTATGTCTTTTTCTAAGCCTAGTTTTAATGCTTCTTCGGTGAAGCGTTTATTCCATCTCTTTGGGCTGATTCGAAGACCGTAAATCGATCTCTTAAGCCGACAGACCTTTTTGCTCTTGAATTCTTCTTCGCACTCTATTCCTTCTGGGATTTCCATAAATATGTCTTCTTCTAGTGTCCCATTTAGGAAAGCGGACTTCACATCCATCTGACAGACGTCTAGGTCGTATTTGTTGACTATAGCTAGTGCTGCTCTGATAACTGAGGAGGAAGAGGTCAGCCTTTTACCAAGCCGTGGCAGACAAATTCTCAGAGCTGCGTACAGCTAACATGGTTAGGCGACAGACCACAAATACTGAGATGAGTCTTGAAGACATGAAGACAAGTCTAATACAATTGCAGGCTGAAAGAAATCATTCAGAGTTGAATTCAGAGCAGGCCAGGGCCAACATGGCTACAGGCAGTCAGAGAGTCAACGACCAGGCGAATAAGGACACTAAGTGTTTCCGATGCAACAAACTCGGTCACAGACTCATTAACTGTCCTCTAAGCCAGTATGGACTCTGGTACTGCTTTTACTGCCAGGATCTCGAGTACCACAAGGGAGATGCATGCCCAAACAGGAATCATCCTAAAGATGGGTATGTTAAAAATAATTCTAATGACAATAACAATAATAAAGGTAAAAACAATAGCAAGCTCAGAGGTAATAGTAGAGGCAAAGGCAACGGTAATTTTAAATTCAGAAGTAATGGCCGTGTAAATAAAAAGCAAGGTAACATGAGTACACAAGCCAAACAACAACAAGCAACCAAATTTAAGGCTATGTTAACAGGTAATCATAAAAATAACTACAGAGGTAAAACTAAATTATCTTTTATTGCTGATTCCGGAGCAACTCATCACGTTGTTAACAAAGGAATTATTCTAACAAATTTTAAAAAATGCAACAATGAATTCATCAGAAGTGCAAATAAAAACGACTCAGCCAACATCATTATTGATGGGAAAGGCGACTTAATTTTTAAACTAAATTTAAATGAACAGTTTAAATTAACAAACGTGATAGCTGCGAAGGACATCTCCAACAACTTGATCTCCTTAAGACAATTTGCCGATGCCGGTTTAGGCATCTATTTAGATGACAAATATCTAGAAATCTTTGACAAGGAAACGGGAAAAATATATATCTCAGGCGTATATGAGAAACCGAACTGGATAATAGAGTTAGAAGTTGAAAATCAAACCACTGTAAAAACTAGAAATTGGAATAAATATCAGTTCTCGGCACAGATAGTCTCACTGGACGAGTTCATGACACAATCTCAGACAGACATTATGGATATTCTCAACAGTCAAAATTCAGAGTCTATGGATGAGTCTATCAGTCTAGAGAATACCCAGTCTGAGATTGGGAGGGAGAAGAAAGATGAACTCAATAATTCAGAAGAGCAATCAGAAGATCATACTTCACTAAAACCAAACAATCTGCTACTGAAAAAAAATCTACATTGATTTAGACAACAGCAATTCAGATGAAATCGACAAAATTATATCAGATGTAAGTTCCAACAACATTATTAACATTCAGAAGAAGTTAGACGAAGGCCTGATGTGGCACACTAAATTGGGACAAGCATCTTTAAAATATTTAAAACAATTACAAAAGTCTGAGGACATTTTATCAAAAGTAAAATTCACAGATTTAATAATGGACTGTGAAACATGTAAATTAGCCAAAATGGAAAAATTACCTTTCACAGAGGTTAGAGTCAAAACCAACAGACCATTAGAAAGAATACATGTAGATACAATGGGTCCCATAAAACCAGACTCGTACCCAGGAGATAACCGTTTTATCATAGTCTTTATAGACGATCATTCTAGATATGCCAAAGCATACTCCGTCAGAAACAAAAACCAGGCAGGTGACTGTTTGGAAGAGTACCTCAAACATGTCAGAAGTTTATTAGGTACAGATGCGAAGGTTTGTTATATTAGAACAGACAATGGAACAGAATTTACTGGAGGAAAGTTCTCAGAGGTTATGGAAAAAGAAAAGATAGTGGGGGAATTCTCTCCACCACACACTCCTGAACTTAATGGCACTTCAGAGCGATTCAATAAATCCATTCAATGGAAAATTAGAGCACTCATGCTCGATTCAGGACTACCCGCTAGTATGTGGTCATTGGCTACTGAAGTGGCCACTCATATATACAACAGAACTCCTCATTCAAGTATTAATTCCGAAACACCAATAAGTAAAATAATTCAGAATCAGAAGTCCCATTTAGACAAAATCAGACGCTTTGGGTGTTTAGCATATGCTAAAATCCCAATAACCAAAACAAAATTCTCAGAGAGAGCACTCAAAGCCATAGTAGTAGGTTTTACCCTATCAGGGTACCTGTTATGGCATCCAGAGACCAAAAAATTCTTCATTTCTCGAAATGTCAAGTTTAATGAAAAAATAGTATATAAAGACATCAGAAGAAATACAAAACTCAATGAAACCGAGATCTTGGAAAACTGGAATTTTCAATCAGAGACAGAAAATAACAAAACTCTACATTCTGAAGACATACTAGAACCTAATCATGCACACGAGTCTAGCAAGGCTAGGAGAGGCCGACCAAAGAAAAGAGAAGCTGATCAGACGACAGCAGAGATCGAGCCAAAGACGAGAAAGCTGCCAGACAGAACAGCTAGAATTAACAGACCAACATGGTCCCACTTGAGGTTGGCGCAAAAAGATACGTCTCCTGACATCAATTTCACATTAAAAAGAATTACCGACTTAGAAAACATAAACTCAGAGGATGAACTGACTCATGCTTTTATAGCCAGAACAAATCAAGATCCTATCAACTTCAGAGAAGCGGTTAATTCAGTTGATAAAGAAAAGTGGTTGGAAGCAATCACTGAAGAACTCAAATCCATGGAATCTAACAACGTGTGGAAAATAATAGATCAACCCTCCCTGGACAAAAATGGTATTAAAGTACACACGATAAATTCGAAATGGGTATTCAAAAGGAAACTGGACTCAGAATGTAAAATAACTTACAAGGCAAGATTAGTAATCAGAGGTTTTAAAGACAGGAGGGAGTACGAACTCAGAGAAACTTATGCCCCAGTATCTAGACTGGCAGTTATCACAGCAGCACTAGCTATAGTCAACAAATACGACCTAGACGTCTGTCAGATGGATGTGAAGTCCGCTTTCCTAAATGGGACACTAGAAGAAGACATATTTATGGAAATCCCAGAAGGAATAGAGTGCGAAGAAGAATTCAAGAGCAAAAAGGTCTGTCGGCTTAAAAGATCGATTTACGGTCTTCGAATCAGCCCAAAGAGATGGAATAAACGCTTCACCGAAGAAGCATTAAAACTAGGCTTAGAAAAAGACATAAACGAACCTTGTCTTTTTACTTGGCGTAAAAATAATCAGATGATTATTCTAGTACTGTATGTAGATGATATCCTGTTAGCTGGAAATGACGCAAGTAGATTAATGGCAATCAAATCTAAACTCTGTACAACATTTCAGATGAAAGATTTGGGAGAACCAAAACAGTTTCTAGGTATAAAAATTTCCAGAGACCGAAGTCAAAGAATTTTAACACTTTCCCAATCAGAATACACGAAGAAAATTTTGGAAAGATTCAACATGCTTGATAGCAAACCTCAGAGAACTCCAATGGTAACTAGACAAGTAAAGAATAGAGAACTTAAAAATTCAGAGCTTACTACTGCAGGAGTAGCGCAGCGGACAAAAGCTCCATATCGAGAGGCAATTGGAAGTCTTCTCTATCTGGCAGGAGCTACCAGACCAGACATTTCATATGCAGTTAATTACCTATCTAGAAGACAATTGGAACCCACTGAAAAAGATTGGAAAGATGTCAAAAGAGTGTTCAGATACATCAGAGGTACTTTAGGTATGAGTTTGATATTCAGAGGAAAAGAAGATAACCTATATGCCATGACTGATACCAGCTTCAGAGACTTGGAGGATTCTTCAACAACAGGAGGTTTTATTATAAAGCTTTTTGGAGACACTATAAACTGGAGAAGCCACAAACAATCGTATGTAACTCTCTCTACTTGTCATGCCGAATATTTAGCTATGAGCGATGCTTGTCAAGAATTGATTTCTCTGGACAAGGCGATCAGAAACATGATAGGAAAAACTTTATACCCAGTCACAATTTGGTGTGACAATCAATCAGCAATAAAATGCACTCAAATGGATGGTTGTCATAGATTGAAAAATTTCGACGATGACATAAAGACAATTCAGAGTCAATTAAAAGAGAGAGAAACCACGGGTTCAAAGAGCCATATGGCAAATACTCATGGAGATTTTATTAAATTCTGTGTGCAACAAGACAAAGTTAAAGTTCAGTGGATCTCGTCTTCAGAGAATGAAGCCGATATAATGACAAAACCGTTGCCCACAGAAAGCCACAATTACCTCAGAGATAAAATATTAAGTATTCAATGATCGACTTACATTTACACGAATCGCACATTGTAACTACTTATATTCATTTCAGATATGTCAAACCAGGAAGACAATGATTCCATTGAGACCACCGAATCATAACTTCAGAGTAAAATCAATCTTCAGATGTAACTTTCAGAGTTGATTGGATCTCAGACGAAATTCTAGATTGACTCAAAGGGAGGGAGTGTCAAGAAAGTGAGCTTTGAGCAATCAAAGTTCCCGCCTTGCTCACACATGCGCCGCCTTATGGATACATCGGGCACTACAGTCACTTGAGCTCTTCGTGGTCGTCTGGCGACACTCACTTCTTCTCCGGCAGCCGACCGATACACTCTCTCTTCTTGATAGCCACGTTACCGCTGTTAAATTACTTTTACTGTATCAGCCTAAAGCTGACCTTGCTGTAATACGTTTATTATAATACTTTGTGAGATTAAATCTTTTGTGCTTTTTCCTTCGCGAGTGCCTACCGTCATCTCCGAGCCACCTACTCTGACATAAATGATTCATCACGAAATTCAAATTCAAACGAAAATCAACACAAGGGACAAATAAAACAATGAATGGTAGTGTTTATTTAAATGAAACCATTTTATGTACAAAAATACTCTCGCAAATTCTTTACACTGACATTTTTTACTTGAGAAAATGCAACAGTGATGAATAGTTTTTTTTAACGCGTATTAACATTAACTATTTTAAAGTATAAAAAATATTAAAAAATATCTAATAAAAATAAAAATGGATGCAATTTTTTTGTTGCTTTTCTTTTAATCGGAATCTCATGAATGATTTTGTCTTCGTTTTCCACAGCATCTTTTTAATGACATTGCCTTTTCATATTTTTTGATTTTTTTTCTTTTGCCAAGACTGATGGTGCGCCGATTGACAAAGCCTCACATAGTTTTTCTGTGTCCGTTTCCTATACGATAAAAATGAACTATTACTAGAAATGTTACTATCAATTAATTTTGTTGATATTCAATTGAATGTGTACAGTATTTAGAATTTTGTTTACAAAAATATAATTATAAATGTAGTATATTGCAAACCAAGAAAAGATAAAATGATGTTTAATCATACGCGATTTAACACTGTTTCTCCGAGTAAAGAATAGAATTTTTTGATTTTTGATTTTTCAAGTAAAAATACAATGTAATTAATAATGATTTATAATGAAGAATATAAAACAATATTGAGGAAAAATTATTGTTTTTTGCATATCTTCTAGTAAAAATGCAATGTGATTATTAATGATTAATAATGAAGAATATAAAATAATATTGAGGGAAAATTTGCGTATATTCTGCATATTACAATAAAATTTTAGTACCCTGTGCAATAGTAATTACCAACAAAAAACTAACGAGAAGATCACATCGTGCAAAACTTAGTTAGATCCTTTCCTATAAGCAGTGAAGCTCGCTGTAAATAGGGAGAAAGTGTTATCAGAGACGACATGAATGAAGCAAATAATTCAGTAGTGATAGTCAGGTCACGGAAAAAAATTATAACTTTTGATGGATAAGATTGTTGATCTTGCAAACTGTTGATGGATAAAAATAAGATTTTGTGAATATAGTAGTTAACGATCAATGCAGTATTTTTAAGAGGTTAATTATAAGGTTTAGTGATCTAAGGTGATGCTAATTAAAATATTGATGGAAAATGAAACTGTGATTTAAATTTACTACGATACGAAAAATCTTAAATGGTATACGAGTGGTCGTAGATCAATTAGTTAAAAGCTTATTAGAGGTGCAGCTGCTCTAGTGGAGCGTGGGTTAAACCTTGGTCTTGTCGTCTTTTTCAGAGTTGATTGTCACTGAGATTTGTTTCCAAGATTTACCGCTAGATCTGCATTTGCAAAGTGATCCAGGGATAAGCCTGATGAGGCAGGGCTAGTTTGGAAAGCTAAGGTTAGGGTATTAGCAAACGTAAGTGAGGAAAAAGGAGTGTAAAATGGTAAGTTGGAATGTGGAGAAAAAGTGTGAAAAAATTGGAGTTAGGAAAATTTGAGGCTTATGAGGAACATCCTCTATGTAGAGGCTGTAGAGGATTCCCATAAAAATTGGTTGCAACTGATGTACGTAAATAAAATCATAAGTAAAAAAAAATAAATGGTATGTACAACCTACTGCATCCTGCAGACGTTTACCTTCCTCCTCAAGATAAAGGTGCTCTTGACAAGTCAGATCATCTCCTACCTCGTCTGGCAAAGCTCTAATCAAAGAGACTGGAGACTTGATCGGAGGTGGAATCTCATACACATCATCCACGATTTATTCTGCTTCCTATACAGCAGCAAATAAAAATTATCCTCCTCAGTCAGAGGTACCATACCGTCTGAGTTTTCATACTCTCTTACTATATGATCAAACCTGTCAATAAAGTCATTGACTTTCTCTTTCGTTGTAATTTTAAGACGATATAGTTTGGCTCTGACTGACGAGGCTGTTATATTGGCTTCGGCCATTCTAAAGGATTTTAATTTATTTATTATTTCTCTAGGGTCTACAATGTTTAGTACCTTCTTGTGATAGTATTCATCTAAGTGATTAATTAGCAATTCTCTAACTAGACTCTTCTTAAATTCGATTTCATCTGAAGTGTATTTATCAATTAAGTTACTATTTTCTATGAAATCTGAAAGATCATTAGTTTTTAATTCTGAAGTTAAGTGATCAAACCAAACATTGAAAGACCCTTTTTGAGTCAGAATGTAGTTTTTCTTAAAAAAAGGTTTAGAAGTATTCTTATTTGAATCAATTGATTTTCTGAGATTGTCTAGTGAATTATTTAGATTATCCAGTCTATCAGTGTCATCTAAGCTATCTCGATTATTTTTATTTGGGACTCTTGGTCTTGTTCATTCTTCTGAGAAACAGCCCTCGTTGTTATTGTTGACACACATCTGAATATACCAAACACAAGAAATTAATATGCATGCATGCATTTATTATGTGGGCGTGTTCTCGTACACGGACGGCAGTGCCTGCCCGGTTGGAATCAACACCTGGCTTGTTAGCACCGCTAACCTCAAATCTCACACACGCGCTCCCTCCCAACTCGTGTCACCGCACTGCGTGTAACTCGAAAAAAAACGTGGGAAGGAGGAGCACTCGCGCATGTAAAACCGAAGCTTCGCGAGAAAAAAAAACTAACAGCCCCTCTCCGCAATGGTTAAGAAGGTCAACTGCTGCGGGAGTTTATTAACTTGCAGCACCGCTTGCAAGTTACGTACCTATAGGTACATACACCTATTCGAAGGATGTAAATTTATCAAACTGACAGCACCAAATTAATAGGAAAAAAAAACCGTACTCTGAATAAGAAAGGAAGTAGAGAAAAAAATTTAGCCTCTTCAAGCAAGAATTCGCGTATGTTGTTCACGTGCATGTAGCTCTCGAGGCCCGTGCGCGCCAAAAAATGGCAGCCTCGCTCAGGTCTGCGTGATCGTGGTGTTCGCGCGGGCTTTTATTATATCGACCACCAGCACGCGCTTCTACTTTGAACTACGCTGGCCGCACGCGGACAATAAAAAATTTAACAGCACTGTGTCCTGCATCATTTGCTCACGCACATTATCACCCTGACACAGGAAACACGATATGGAACCTCTGAAGCAAGACACTCTGAAAAAATACTCACTGCTTTCCTCCTTTGAAGCCCTTCATGGCAAGGCCGGCTCGTCCTCTCGAGAAAAAAAAAGTGGGGCCCATAACCTGTCAGAGTAGGTGGCTCGGAGATGACGGTAGGCACTCGCGAAGGAAAAAGCACAAAAGATTTAATCTCACAAAGTATTATAATAAACGTATTACAGCAAGGTCAGCTTTAGGCTGATACAGTAAAAGTAATTTAACAGCGGTAACGTGGCTATCAAGAAGAGAGAGTGTATCGGTCGGCTACCGGAGAAGAAGTGAGTGTCGCCAGACGACCACGAAGAGCTCAAGTGACTGTAGTGCCCGATGTATCCATAAGGCGGCACATGTGTGAGCAAGGCGGGAACTTTGATTGCTCAAAGCTCACTTTCTTGACAATTTACAAAAGAAGCTGTGAGTGAACAAGAGGTTGCAAATGAAATATTGCGACTCTGAGTTTAAACGCTCTTATAACGAAGTAAAATGGGATTTTTATTTGCTGCTGTATAGGAAGCAGAATTAATCGTGGATGAT
Source organism: Copidosoma floridanum (assembly GCF_036245765.1). Taxonomy (NCBI): domain Eukaryota; kingdom Metazoa; phylum Arthropoda; class Insecta; order Hymenoptera; family Encyrtidae; genus Copidosoma; species Copidosoma floridanum. Next base: position 2,497,358 of record NW_028321879.1, read on the forward strand.
GTGTATGAGATTCCACCTCCAATCAAGTCTCCAGTCTCTTTGATTAGAGCTAGTAGGTTGTACATACCATTTATTTTTTTTTACTTATGATTTTATTTACGTACATCAGTTGCAACCAATTTTTATGGGAATCCTCTACAGCCTCTACATAGAGGATGTTCCTCATAAGCCTCAAATTTTCCTAACTCCAATTTTTTCACACTTTTTCTCCACATTCCAACTTACCATTTTACACTCCTTTTTCCTCACTTACGTTTGCTAATACCCTAACCTTAGCTTTCCAAACTAGCCCTGCCTCATCAGGCTTATCCCTGGATCACTTTGCAAATGCAGATCTAGCGGTAAATCTTGGAAACAAATCTCAGTGACAATCAACTCTGAAAAAGACGACAAGACCAAGGTTTAACCCACGCTCCACTAGAGCAGCTGCACCTCTAATAAGCTTTTAACTAATTGATCTACGACCACTCGTATACCATTTAAGATTTTTCGTATCGTAGTAAATTTAAATCACAGTTTCATTTTCCATCAATATTTTAATTAGCATCACCTTAGATCACTAAACCTTATAATTAACCTCTTAAAAATACTGCATTGATCGTTAACTACTATATTCACAAAATCTTATTTTTATCCATCAACAGTTTGCAAGATCAACAATCTTATCCATCAAAAGTTATAATTTTTTTCCGTGACCTGACTATCACTACTGAATTATTTGCTTCATTCATGTCGTCTCTGATAACACTTTCTCCCTATTTACAGCGAGCTTCACTGCTTATAGGAAAGGATCTAACTAAGTTTTGCACGATGTGATCTTCTCGTTAGTTTTTTGTTGGTAATTACTATTGCACAGGGTACTAAAATTTTATTGTAATATGCAGAATATACGCAAATTTTCCCTCAATATTATTTTATATTCTTCATTATTAATCATTAATAATCACATTGCATTTTTACTAGAAGATATGCAAAAAACAATAATTTTTCCTCAATATTGTTTTATATTCTTCATTATAAATCATTATTAATTACATTGTATTTTTACTTGAAAAATCAAAAATCAAAAAATTCTATTCTTTACTCGGAGAAACAGTGTTAAATCGCGTATGATTAAACATCATTTTATCTTTTCTTGGTTTGCAATATACTACATTTATAATTATATTTTTGTAAACAAAATTCTAAATACTGTACACATTCAATTGAATATCAACAAAATTAATTGATAGTAACATTTCTAGTAATAGTTCATTTTTATCGTATAGGAAACGGACACAGAAAAACTATGTGAGGCTTTGTCAATCGGCGCACCATCAGTCTTGGCAAAAGAAAAAAAATCAAAAAATATGAAAAGGCAATGTCATTAAAAAGATGCTGTGGAAAACGAAGACAAAATCATTCATGAGATTCCGATTAAAAGAAAAGCAACAAAAAAATTGCATCCATTTTTATTTTTATTAGATATTTTTTAATATTTTTTATACTTTAAAATAGTTAATGTTAATACGCGTTAAAAAAAACTATTCATCACTGTTGCATTTTCTCAAGTAAAAAATGTCAATGTAAAGAATTTGCGAGAGTATTTTTGTACATAAAATGGTTTCGTTTAAATAAACACTACCATTCATTGTTTTATTTGTCCCTTGTGTTGATTTTCGTTTTACCATTAGTAAATTTTTTCTAAGCAAAACATTAAACTTGTTAAAACTTAGATATTGTTTTGTAACAAACAAAAAGGGGCTTCCTGTATATAGTATAAAATAAAAAAATCACCCTGACATGCTATATGCTGCTGAATTTTCCTTCCTATAGTAGTGAATTCAATAACTATTTAAGAGCTATGAAAAAAAGCTTGTTATGTAGCGCTGAACAAGGAAACGACACTAGACAAATGGAATAGGGTTATTATGCTAAAAAAGTATTTCCATGTTTGTAGTTGATGATAAAAAAACCATGTATAAAACTTTAGATAGTTTAACTTGCGACGAAAGTCGCGTAACAAAGTTATGATTCATGAACAGATAAAACTATTGATGATTTGCGTCTTAATTCGAGCTGTAACTCTGGCACTGATTCAAAATTAACTAACAAAATAAGCCGTTTCAGCAATTAATGTATTGGCGGCTAATATTACAGAAAAAAATATTGGCCTACCTCGTGCAAAGTCAAACAAGAAAGAGAGAGAGAGATCTAGTACAAACTAAGCCCCAATGGTAGTCAGAACCAACAACAACAGAAGTGCAGCACTGCAGTGATGAGCAGCAACCAACGAGCAAAATGGCGACAAGGCTAGGAGAAGAGGCAGATCTACAGGCTAAGGGGCTCAGAGACTCGACTGCTCTAGTCCAAGGCTAGAAGACAGTGTGAGTAAAGAGATTGCTAACGCCACTGCTACGGCGTAAGACAACTTTTTTCCCCTTATCGGGGCGATCCGCCATGGCTAGTGGCCGTACCATATAACTTTTTTTCGCTTCGGGGGCCAGTGTTATAACATAGGCCAATGTACAGAAAAATAGTTACATGGTACGGTCCCAGCCGTCGAATCAAGGCGCACATTTTCCGAGAGTGCGAGACTCGTATCGAAGAGCGTGCGCCTACAAGAAGAGAAGTGGATTTGCGTGGAAATGAGCATATAGGTGCACATTTTGGCGACACACAGAAGGGGTACACCGAATGTGTGCCTATGCGAGGAGAGAAGTGGAAATGTTGACTATAGCTAAATATCTGAGCGCACAGCCAAAGCAAGGGACGACACGAGTTCTTCTCTTTTGACTGCAACCGAGTATATGCTATATATATTTAACAGACTCTTGCTCTTCCGCTCTTGCTTGAATGTTATCTATCAATCTCACATTGGATTAAATCGTGGAACTAAATGCTCATAATTATATGCACAGAATTTGATATCAAAACATTTTTTTATTTTTTCCGTACGTTAATTCTTAATTTGACATCTAGTATTATTTTTAAAAAATGTTCATGAAGAGGTGTGAGTAAAGGGGGTGCGCGAAATAATAAAACGAGTATTACAAGTTAGACAAAAAGTTTATTTAATAAAACTGCCGACCGACGTAGAACACAACAGATACGATTTACAGACTTTACAGACTTACAACCGACTTATCAGACAAAGACAATAAAGCTAGAACCGACGAGAGGTGTGGAAGGCACGGTGGCTTACACTGTACTAACTACAGGGCCCGCAAGTATCACCTTGCCTGTGGCGCTGTCTCACACACTATATATACAGCCTATTGAAAAGTCGTACATGCCAACACTTCCTCCCGACTTAAGATAGCTAAGTATATTAGACAAAAATTATAATTTAAAATAGATAAATAGATAAATAAATGTGTGTTCTTGACTCGGCTCCACGGCTCTGGGAATGCACCCAAGCAGTCCATGAGTCGGTCCATGGCTCCTTTATCGCCTATCTGAAACAGAAACAACTTATTAGTTACCAGTCAGAGTCGCAAAAGCTGTTGGCGATTCTGCTAGAAAATTTTTCATGAAGCTCGATCGGTAGAGGTTTTGTGTATATATCGGCCATCTGTTCTTTAGTATTCAGCCATCTGTCGTTTACCCTACCATAATTTACACATTCTTTAACATAATGCTCATGAATTTCTGTCATATGTCTTAATTTACCACTGCTTATAATTTTAGCATTTTGCTCAGCTGCCTTATTGTCGCACCATAGATCTGCCGGACCCAAAGTATTATTCAGTATGATTTTAATCGAATTATCAACTGCCATCAGTTCTCTACATGCTTCACTCAGTGACACATACTCTGCCTGACATGTTGACAAAGACACATACGTTTGTTTGTGAGTTCTCCATGCCACTGAGTCTCCAAAGATTTTAATTACGTAACCACTTGTGGTCAGAGACCCTTTACAGTCGCCAAAACTGGCATCGGAGAATGCTTCCAGCCCTTGCTGCCTTCCACAATATCTTAGACCATAAGATTTTGTCCCTGCCAGATACCGAAACACTCTTTTAACCATATTCCAGTCTTCGTTAGTCGGACTTATTTGATGCCTGCTCAGCACATTCACTGCATAGCTTATATCCGGACGTACAGTATTGGCAGCATATAATAAGCTCCCAACAGCCTCCCGGTAGGGAACGCTTTCAGTCGATCTGGACTCATTCAAGTCAATCTGCCTTTCTGATTGCTCTCTTTGTTTTCTTTGTTGATTTAACACGTGACCTGTGACCATCGAAGTTTTCACTGGCTTAGAATCATCAAACCCAAACTTTTTAAGTATCTTATTTATGTAATTGGTCTGGGTTAAAGTTAGAACTTGGTTTTCTCTGTCTCTTCTGACTTTAATGCCTAAAAACGATTTAACTTCTCCTAGGTCAGTCATTTCAAACTCACTTTGCAGTCTTTCCTTCACAGACTTCAATTTGCCAGAATCATTACTTGCTATAAGCATGTCATCAACATAGAGAACCAATATCAGGATTTTATCTGCCTCATGCCAAGTAAACAGGCAAGGTTCCAAGATATGAGATCTCAGACCTATTTTCGTTGCTGCCTCAGAGAATTTTTCATGCCATTTTTTCGGACTGACTTTAAGGCCGTAGAGGGCTCTCTGAAGCTTGCATACCTTGCTTTGTTTTTCCAGATCGGAACAGACCAAACCTTCTGGTAACTCCATATATATCTCGTCGTCAAGAGTACCATTTAAAAATGCCGTTTTAACGTCAAGCTGACATGTATCTAAATTTAATTTATTGATTACAGCCAAAGCAGTCCTTATTAAAGTCAGTCTTGACACCGGGGCGTAAGTCTCCGTAAGATCATACTCATTTTTATCTTTACAACCCCGTATTACCAGCCGTGCTTTGTGTTTCTCACATCCTTGAGCATCTACCTTTTTCTTAAGAACCCATCGAGAATCGATGATATTCGGTCGTTTACCATTTACCAGTCCTGCAGGTCTGTTTACCAACTTCCAGACTTGATTCTTTGCCATTGAGTCAAGTTCTTCTTGGATGGCTTGATTCCAGCCTTCTTTATCCACAGCCTTCATTGCTTCTTTATATGAAGCTGGATCTTTATTTATTTCTGCCAGCAAAGAGTAGTAAACTAGATCTTCCACATAAATGGCATTATTTCCTGACGTTTCAGTATCACCGTTCTTAAAGATTAAGTCTTTTGTTAATTCTTCCCCGAGAGCTAAGCCCGCAAAGCTGACGTCCTTTACACGACTTTCTTGGACCAAGTTGGCCTCCATTGTTTCTGTCAGCCTTTTCGGCCTTCCTCTTTTCCGTTGTACCACCGGGGGCGCTTCCTCCGATGAGACTGTCTCTTCTCTTTCCTTTTCGAATTTTAAGAACCACTCGTCTAATTTAATATCTACAGTCACATTTTCCCAGTTTTTAATTGAATTTTTACCAAAAACGTCTCCATACACAAAACGCTCGTTAAATCTGACGTCCCGACTTTCATAAAACTTTTCTTCGTCCGGACAAAGCAGACGATACCCTGTCGGCGTGTATCCTACCATAATTGCTCGTTTTCCTTTTGCATGGAATTTAGTTTCAGTGTTTCTCTGAACTCTCAAATACGCGATGCAGCCGAATCTTTTCATCTGACTTAGGTCTGTCCTTTTATTCGGAGCCAGCTTCATTAAAGGGATTTCCATGTTATTTGAGCGATGTGGAGTACGATTGTACGCAAATACAGCTGCGTTTAGTGCCAAGTCCCACATGTTTTCCGGGAGTCCTAAATCACATATCAGAGCTCGGACTTTCATTTGAATTGTTTTGTTTAGCCTTTCTGACGTGCCATTATGTTCAGGGGTATCCGGACAACTCAGTTGGAGTTCAGCTCCAAGGTCATTTAATATTTTTTGCACGGAGCCTTCCGTGTACTCGGTACCCTGATCAGACCTCAGATAACACACTTTAGCTTCAAACCCAAGAAGATTTCTACAGCCTATAATAAAATTATCTAAACATTCACCCGTATCACTTTTGTTTTTCATCGGGTAAGCAATTGCAAATTTTGAATAATCATCAATAAATACCGAAATAAATCTGTATCTTTTTGGGTAAGAGGGTGGACTAATAATTCCCATTGTATCTGAATGAATTATTTGTAGAGGTTGGGATGCTCGTTCGCGTACCGAAGGGAAAGGCAGTTTTTGGGATTTTGTTCTGATACACACATCACAAGTCTTAATCACATCATCAAATACGGCTTCTTTCAGACTTTTTACTTCCGGATAGTTTTTCTGCAGTTTCCTTAGATACCCCAACGAAGCATGGCCCAGTCTGACATGCCACAGCATGGCCCCGTTGTTATCTTTGAATTTTTTTATTATTTTCGCTAAACGGACTTTGAATGTCTTTTATTTCTTCGGTCAGGACTTTTCCGACTTCATAAAATTTTCTGTCATTTATTAAAAATACATCTTCAAAACTGTCATTATTAAACTTACCGACCGAGCTCTCTGAATTTTCCGACTTATTATTTAATTTTATATCTGCAGTTGAATTTTCAGGTATAGTGTGTGCTTTTGACTCAGCCGTCAAGACTTTCATTCTTTTGTTGTCCGACTTAACAAATTCAACCATCCAATAGGGTTTTTCATATATTCCCGATATCCAGACATTTTCAGTATTAGGATCGAAAATACTAATCTCCTTGTCATCTAAATAGATTGACAAGCCCATATCAGCAAATTTCCGAAGCGACAATAAATTCATGATCAAGTCGCGAGCACACACCACTCCCTGCAACTCAACGTCGTTATTGCAATTTTTAAGCAGCAAATTTTCCACTCCCTCCGTTTTCAAGTCTGCGGATGAGTCTGAGTTTGCACATTTTATTTTACCAATTTTGTTTCTGTCAATATTTGTAAATAATTTTTCTGACTTCGCAAAATGATCAGTAGCTCCCGAATCAGCGATAAATTTAATTTTATTTTTTCCATCCGATTCTGAATTATTTACCCAACCTGCAGAGTTTGAAAACAGAGTATTGGGGGGCTCGATCAACGTCAGAGACTCACCTTTATTTGACCCTGAAGCATCTCGTTTTCCCTTCGTCTCCCGGCCCTGGTCAGAAACTTTCTATCTTTTGGGATCTTTTTCGTCCCTGACGTTGCTAGAGTCCCTTTTCTGCCCAAAGTTTCGGGAATTGGAGCGGCCTCGGCCACTGCCACGGCCACCGCCGCGGCCACCTCGATTCCCTCGACTTCTACGGCCCTGCCTTTTAAAATCCCATGAATCAGACTTATTTTGCTCACCACATCTCGGGCTGCTTCTCTTGTGAGCTGGGATGTCATACACGAACGTGCCACACGTGTAACACTTCTTGAGTCCGGTACCTGCCTTCGGACACTTGTCAGCCATGTGGTCCCAGTCATCACAGTTGAAGCAACGGAGACGGTCCTGGGGCCAAGAGGCAGTCAAAGCTGCCCTCGTAGGGCGACCTCCAGTGGCTTCTGCTAGGCCTTCTGACTCGACCTTTAACATGTACGACATGAGGTTTTCATATGTCATACCCTTTCCATCTCTGCTTTGCATTTTAAGCGTGAATTCTGTCACCTGCACGCTAGGTACCGCTCCGATTACGGCAGTATAAAAGGCATCTCGCTTTTCTTCTTCAGAAAAGGGACCAGACGTACTTATAGTCTCATAATTTCTGACCAGTTCCTCAAATTTTTCTATGAATTTAGCAACCGATTCTTTCCCTTTGTAAAATTTAATTTCATGCAATTTTTTACGAATCGCGGCCGTTGTAAGGGGCGTCTCCTCCTTTTTAAGTTCTTTCAGACTTTCTAATATTACAACCGGATCTTGCAGATGAAAAGTTCTTAAATGATATTTTTCTGTTACTCTACTTAATAAAATATCTCTGACTTTCAATTTGTCTTCTTTGATCATGTCTTCGTTAGTAAATTCCGTATTTTTAATCGAAGAATCAATGACATATAATAATCCTTTAGACCGGAGTTCAGACTTAAATTTATCGAGAAAAACTTCGAACTTCATATCTTTAGACAGATGGTAATTGTATACGTGTTGAGTATCACGGCCGAATTTATGTTATTTGACTGATGGTTGTCGCGAGAAGTTCCACGCTGCCTTTTGACAAATTTTCATTTTTTGTGTCATTCAAGAACATTTTCAATTTGTCTTGCAGACTCACCCGTCTTCTGTCGTTGCGAGGAGTTGATGACTGCAGGGGTGCCCCGGTTGACGATTGGGCCTCGGATGACTCGACCCTGTTCACCCGCTCGCCCAACCGGGACAACCTCTGGTCAAAATTGCGCATGACCCTAAATATCTCCTCCCTTGTTCTCTCAGCCTCCTGCCTTTCTTCCTCTGCCTTCCTTGCCCGTTCTTCCTCTGCCTTCCTTGCCTCCTCGTTTGCTTTCTCCTGCCTTTCGATCATCTGACTAATCGCGGCCAACATTGAGTCGAAACTGGCCAGCATGGTGTTTTCTGAAAAATTTTCATTTTTCTGTTTATCTGCCATATGCAACTTCGTTTTGCTGACGTTTATCCATTTATATTTGTTTTCAATGGTTTGCACTTTCTTTATTTTAAGTTGGGTATTTTCCGGTATGCGCGACGGGGAAGAGGGGGGGTGCTTCGTGTACAAACTCATTTCCGCCTAATTTCTGCCAAAGATTTTCACTGTCTACATTTATCTCATCAAGGTTTCGGACTTCTGACATTTCGGACTTTTTCTCATCTGACATTTCAAACACATCGACCGACTTTTCAAATAACCCGGGTTTATCACGAGCAGGTTCCTCGCATTCCCCGTCTTCCCTGAATAGATTTTCTGGCAACGTCACTTTGCCTCCCTTTTTACAAAGGAATTCAACGATGTATTTGTAATCGTCACCAATCAGGTAATCTAAAACAAAAGACGGACATTGTTTTCAGGGAGTCAACTAGAAATCGACCGAACGCAAGCCGAATCTAGTCAACGTGGCCCGAAGCGTGTTCTCGTGCTCGAACACAAAGCACGATTGCACGCTGGGCACTCACACAGCCGCGCGCGACCAAACACAAGTCTAACGTGACTGTGCGAGTCACACGGAAAATAATTTCGTTTACACACCTTTGGCGGGAATATCCCTTTGCCCGACACATGCCATTATTCCCCTTTTGTCCACAAACAAGATAGCAGCTTGTTGTCGCCCCTCTGACTTGACTTGGGATGAAATTCCCCGACATATTCTCGACAGAGCATCGATAGTTTGCTCGTCTAAAAGAAAATGTAAGCTTTTAAAATATCAGCCTTTTCTGACTAAATCTGAAAACCGCCTTGAATATTTGTTGCCTAGAGTTCAATTAATTAAAAGCACCGGAAAAGGACATATATAATTTTCTGCCGACACACGTTCAAACTTTCCCAATTCAGACATTTATATTGTAACGCGCACACAACAGTCGAGGCGACAAGAACAAGAGACGCAAGAAAGCACGAAAACAAAAAACAAACGGCCTCGTAATATGTTTTCAGTCAAAAAGCCTCGCGTCATCACGAGAGGGAGAGAGAGAGACCGAACTCTCTCCTCAGCCGCAATATGTTGTCCCCCTCTTGATCCGCCCCGCTCTTGCATGTGCGTGTCGCGCTACCGACGCCACGTGTTTCTTGGAATCCCGCGCATTTATCAGAATGCACGAGAAATCCCCTTTCTACCTGACGTCGTAGCGTTCAACCTAGGCATCACTCAAGAAAAAGACAAAGTGTTGACCTACCGCTGATCTCGGTGCCGGCGTCCAGATTTGCTCCCCTTTCCTCGACCGGCGTCGACAACGCCTGGTCGACAACGGACTCGGCCTGGTCACCAGGGGTCACGCTCTAGGCCGCTTCCTCGATCGGACTCTCCCGTCCATCCCTTGCTGTTTCAGCCCTTTCCGCCATCCTCCCTTTTATCACTCTAGCCCACACAAACAAAGATCACGCGCGGTGGAAGCGAGTCTGGGGCCCGTAACCTGAAGAGGTGTGAGTAAAGGGGGTGCGCGAAATAATAAAACGAGTATTACAAGTTAGACAAAAAGTTTATTTAATAAAACTGCCGACCGACGTAGAACACAACAACGATTTACAGACTTTACAGACTTACAACCGACTTATCAGACAAAGACAATAAAGCTAGAACCGACGAGAGGTGTGGAAGGCACAGTGGCTTACACTATACTAACTACAGGGCCCGCAAGTATCACCTTGCCTTTGGCGCTGTCACACACTATATATACAGTCTATTGAAAAGTCGTACATGTCAATAGTTCAGCTATTTTTTTAAGGATAGCACTTCAGCTATAACCACTGGTTTGTTATTTTTCCGCATCGAAATTGTTATGAACTGTCGGACAAGACCCGGAGGTTATCGATAAAGATATGTGACTTTAAGACTTCCTTTCATTGGAGTTTCGATAGCTAAGATGGTAAGGGCTTATGCCACTATTGTTGTTGTTTTGCTATCTAAGGATCGATTCCAACTGTCGGCAAATTTTTTTTTTAAAACGCGATTCATCATTCTAGTTCATTTTTTTTTTATTTATGTTTTGTTGAAATTTATAAAGAATGTTTACAACCACTTTTTTCCCTATACATCAAAATATATTTTCAATACCAATTATATTTAATAATTACATGAGCTGATACTTATCGTTAGCATGGCCATTTCGTAATTTCATAATAATAAAATAATTTCTTAGGATATCAGTTTAAATTTTACATTTAAAACTCCCAAGAAATTATTAACATACAAAGTAAAAGAAAAAGAATCTTTATACATAATTTTCATTAATTTTTTTTTTTTTTTTTTTTTTTTCTAAGAATTGATTAAGCTGTCCCAATCAATATTTTTATCTATCCATATATTAATCATCATCTTCGAAGGTACAAGAAAACTAACGCAAATCTCCCTGATTATTTATTATCTATCTTTTTTTGTAAAAAAGTTTTAGGTATAGCAGCTATACTTATTGTATTGATTACATACGTAATTTCAATATTAATTACATGATGTTGGTTTTGGACCAAACTTTTAATTAGCGTATGTAAATATCAAAACTTAATACCTTTGAAAATTATGACACCAAAAATCTGAGCAGTAACAAAAAACAGATCTTATATATATGACTTCAGACTGCAAAAAGAATAATGAAACAGCATTTGAATAAATAATTTAATTAAATTATAATTTTCAAAGGTATTAAGTTTTGATATTCACATGTGCTACTTAAAAGTTTGGTCTAAAACCAACATTATGTAATTGAAATTGACATAAAGTATCTAATCAATACAATAAGTATAGCTGCTATACCTAAAATTTTCTTACAAAAAAAGACGGAAAATAAATGTTCAGGGAGTTTTGCGTGAGTTTTCTTGTGCCTTCGAACATGATTATTATGGTATAGATAGATAAAAATATTAATTGGAACAGCTTAATCATTTCTTAGAGAAAAAAAAAAAAATAAATAAAAAATTATGTATAAGGATTCTTTTTCTTTTACTTTGGATGTCAATAATTTCTTGAGAGTTTTAAATGTAAAATTTATACTCATATGCTAAGAAATGATTTTATTATTATGAAATTACGAAATAGCCATGCTAACGATAAGGATCCGCTAATGAAATTATCAAATATGATTGGTATTGAAAATATATTTTGATGTATAGAGAAAAAAGTGTTTGTAAACATTCTTGATAAATTTCAATAAAACATAAATAAAAAAAAAATGAACTAGAATGATGAATCACGTTATAAAAAAAAAAATTTGCCGACAGTTGGAATCGATCCTTAGATAGCAAAACAACAACGATAGTGGCATAAGCCCTTACCATCTAAGCTATCGAAACTCCAATGGAAGGAAGTCTTAAAGTCACATATCTTTATCGATAACCTCCGGGGCTTGTCCTACAGTTCATAACAATTTCGATGCAGAAAAATGATAAACCAGTGGTTATTGCTGAACTGACATCCTTAAAAAAATAGCTGAACATTTTTTAAATATAATACTATATGTTAAATTAAGTATTAACGTACGGAAAATATAAAAAAAATGTTTTGATATCAAATTCTGTGCATAATTATGAGCATTCAGTTTCACGATTTAATCGAATGTAAGATTGATCGATATTATTTAAGCAAGAGCGAGAGAGCAAGAGCCCGTTAAATATATATAGCATATACTCGGTTGCAGTCAAAAGAGAAGAACTCGTGTCGTTGCTTGCTTTAACTGTGTGCTCAGATATATAGCTATAGTCAACATTCACACTCCCCTCCTTGTATAGGCACACATTCGGTATACCCCTTTTGCGTGTCGCCAAAATGTGCACATATATACTCATCTCCAAGCGAATCCACTTCTCTTGTTGTAGGCGCACGCTCTTTGATACGAGTCTCGCACACTCGAAAAATGTGCTCCTTGGTTCGACGGCTGGTCGCGGCAGGTTGCCCCGATCAGTGGAAAAAAGTTGTCTCACGCCGTAGCGATTCAGCGTTGGGTTAGGTGGATTCGATATCGGAACTTTTTTCCCTAGATTGTATATATAGCTATACGATCTAGGGAGAATGTCCCGTCGAGCAGACAGCACAGCAGTGAAGGGGCATTGCCGAAGACACGCAAAAATTAAAAATTGTAATATTAATAACACAAGTGCCTATCACCCAATGACCTGGGGCGCTAACTGGCCTCTATATCAAATGATAAAATGTTAATTATTATCATAAACGCCTATCATCTAGTGACCCGGGCGCTTACTGGCCTGTATATTAAATAATAAAGTATCAATTATTAAAACAAGCGCCTATCACGCAATATCCGGGGGCGCTTATTGGTCACTTTACTAAATAATAAAGTATTATTCAATAGCACAAGCGCCTATCACCCGATGACCCAGGGTGCTAACTGGCCTCACTATTGAATAATAAAGTATTAATTATTAACACAAGCGCCTATCACCCGATGACCCGAGGTGCTTACTAGTCGCTTTATTAAACCATATATATTTGATAGCACAATGGTCATCAGGTGATAGGCGCTTGTGCTATTAATTAATATTTTATTATTTAATAGAGAGGCCAGTAAGGGCCCTGGGTCATTGGGTGACAGGCGCTTGTGCTATAAATTAATAATAAGTATCGTTTAATTAAGCGACCAGTAAGCACCCCGGGTCATTTGGTGATAGGCCCTTGGGTTATTAACTAACCTTTTATTAATTTATACAGTTGCAAGTAAGCACCTTGGGTTATTGGGTGACAGGCGCTTGTGTTATTAATCAATAATATATATCGTTTAGTATAGCGACCAGTGAGCGCCCCAGGTCATTGGGTGATAGGCGTTTGTGTTAATAATTAATATTTTATTATACAATAGTGTAGCCAGTTAGCGCCCCGAGTCATTGGGTGATAGGCGCTTGTGCTATTAATTAATATTTTATTGTTTCACAGAGTGGCCAGTAAGCGCCCCGGGTTATCGGGTGAAAGGCGCTTGTGTTATTAATAATTATTTATTTAACAGAGTGGCCAGTAAGCGCCCCGGGTCATGAGGTGATAGGCGCTTGTGATATTAATAATTATTTATTTAACAGAGTGGCCAGTAAGCGCCCCGGGTCATCGGGTGATAGGCGCTTGTGTTAATAATTAATACTTTATTATTTAATAGAGAGGCTAGTTAGCGCCCCAAGTTATTGGGTGGTTGGCACTTGTGTTGTAAATTTTAATAATGCAATTTGTAATTTTCGCGCGTCTTTGTCAATGCTCCTTCGCTGCTGTGCTGTCTGCTTGAAGGAACATTCTCCCTAGATTGTATAGCTACATATACGATCTAGGGAAAAGGGTCCGATATTGAATCCGCCTAACCCAACGCTGCGTAGCATTGGTGTTAGCAATTCATTTTTATACTCGAGCGCCCAATCGAATCCCAGCGCCGCTCGCAACAAATCGGAGCACGAAATATATGTGTGGTTTCTATCTCTTTCTCTTTCTCGTCAAGCCCGCATGATTGTATACCATGATGTAAGTTAATAAGGCGTGTGACCCAACCGATTCAAATTGAGACTGTTCCTGATCAGATCCGTAACCGTAATACGGCCATATTGGAATTGTGTAGTCTGCTTTGTTTACGTTAAGATATATATACATGCACTCATGATACTTACTTGAGAATTCGAGTAGTGTAATAAATCAATATTTACAATTTGCTATCGTGTTCACTTATATTTAAATATATTATTACACGAATGAACAAGCAGTCAAACATTTTACTATTGTAGGTAGGGTATGCTCTGTACATTTCACTCAAGACAACGAGGAAAAGCCAGAACACTTAATCGTCACTGGTGATACAAATATATTTGTTTTATTTAAATCAGCTGTTCCAAGAATAAAATTAGACTTTATATACGTACAGGAGACACTCGATTTTTTTACAGGATTTTTTTTTATCTAGGAAATAATTTAATTTCATGTAGTAATCTCAGATGTGCAACTAAAAGAAAAGTACAGCTACAGTTATTTATTTTTGTTATTACATTGCGGGCTGTTTATATTTTTATAACCGGATGAGAACAATTACAATCAACCACCACTAATTTATTAATTTAAAAAAAATTGTGATATACTTATTGATGATTTTTTTTACCATAAATACGTACATGATTTACTTAAAATAATGTGTTTCTTAAATCTAGCGATGATTAATTTTTATTGTCTCATCACTATTGGAAATAACTGTTAAATGATGTTTTCTCGTTTTCAGCAACAATTTTTAAGCATCATTTCTAACATTGTAATGTTAGCTAAAACCTTTTTGAAACTACTGGGTCCGTACCATATAACTTTTTTTTGCTTTGCAGGCCTATGTTATAACATCGGCCGATGTACTGAAAAATAGTTACATGGTACGACCCCTGACAATCACATATTTTTGAAATACCGCTACATTCGGATTGGCTTAAATCCCAGTATGGACGATGTGCGGATGAGGCACGCTATTGGAGAAACTCGGACTCATCGGAAAGTTTCGCCATCACCAAATCACCATCACACACCTTATTTACTTACATCATGACTGACCCCATCGTTGTCAATGTGCGAGAAAGACAGACAGTCACACTCAATGCTGTGTCTCTTTCTACTTGTGCTTTAGCGCCGTACACAGGAACGAGCAGTCTGTATTTCTTATATGTCTATGGTTTACTGTGACCGATGGTGAGATTGGAACAATACCTTGATACGTTTAGACCCTCGATGTATTTATTGTTGCGCGCGAAATCATTATTTAATTTATTAGTTCCCTTCATTGTTCTTAACTAACTACTTATCATTTAATGGGCAAGGATTTTTTTATCATGCTCAAGATTACCCAAGTTAATTTTAATTTCTCTATATAATGTTTCAGAAAATAATACCTTTCGACACATGGTTAGTTGGCTTTTTAATTTTCTTATTTAATATTTTTAATAAAATATGCAATTATTTTATAGTGCATCTCATTTAGTAAGCAGAATATTTGCCACATATACATTCATGCATGAAAAGTTTAACATTGCGAACGTTAGTAATTTTTTACAGTGGTATTTGTTAAGTTGCAGTCATAGGGGTGTTTATTCATAGT
Source organism: Copidosoma floridanum (assembly GCF_036245765.1). Lineage (NCBI taxonomy): Eukaryota > Metazoa > Arthropoda > Insecta > Hymenoptera > Encyrtidae > Copidosoma > Copidosoma floridanum. Next base: position 2,512,972 of record NW_028321879.1, read on the forward strand.
TTGTCGCAAGATATTTCAAATTTTATGGTTATTTACGTTGAGCAGTTATCTTACAGACATTCAGATACAGTTACTCGATTTACAGAGATTTTCCATGTAGCTAACTCGCCTTTGAACATACTCTTTGTACTACTTTCTTTAAGTGCACATCTTTGTATAAATTTATGCACACACATTATGGTTCACATATTATCACAAACATATCCATCTGAATGTTTTGTAAGTATTTACAAATTGACAGAAATGTCTAGATGGACCTAAATTGCAAATGTTCAGTTTAGTATTCCTGTTCATCCATTTAACACATCACAAATAACATACTGCAATTTATTTTTTATCTTTATCCTATGTTTTTAAAAAGCTCACTGACCCATTGAAGACTTTACTCAGCTCTTCATTCTTCATATGCATTTAACTCTTAGTTTGAATACATAGAGAACAGAGAGTCTACCATTCGAGCGTCTCATATTTTATTACTTTTTATTTAAAGTCTGGATTAATACATGATCCACACCACAAGTGTAAAATTTTGTGCTTGATCTAATTGAATTATTTAAACCATGTTAGTATATGATCCTACCTTAAAAATACTCAAACTAGAAAAGTGGGAGGTACACATAATACCTCTAGAACTACTAGAAACTCCCTATTATATTACATATATTATATATCTTGCACTGTTTACTATTTTTTTTAAGATTTTCAAATTTTTGTTAACAGCCTGTTTGTTACTTTACCTTATCTTTATGTTTCTATTAAGTTTTCCATGCACATGTTCACTTGTCAATTAGTTACTTACTTACATTCGTGTTAAATAAATGTGTTAACAGAACAAAAAGTTTTCAGTTTGAACTTTGTGTTAAAATACACTAATCCAAATTTGAAAGGTTGCTGGGTTTCTTCACACCAAATCCATGTAAATAGTTGGACATTTTACAGTACATATAATACCTGGTATGTATAGTGTCATTGTTATTTGCGTGGATATTCATATTCCTACATTGACATAAACGTACTATAGCTCTACTTATATACATACATTAATGTGGATTTGGTGCAAATAGACTCAGGGTTTAAAGTTTGCCTCTTTTTACAACCAATACTGGTTACTGATTTTGTTTTATAAATTAGATTATTACTGTTTTTGCTTGTAAGTTAATATTATTAGGCACAACTACGATTTCTTTTGTGACATAAATTGATAAAATAATCATCGTTAGTGTTTCCAAGGATTGTGATCTCCTTTTTTTTTATTCATGTGCCGTGATATCATGTGAATGGATGCTTTTTATTGCATAAAAGTATTGCTTTAAGAGGACAACGTTCCTAGTGTCAAAATCAGAAGTTTATTTCAGGCTATTAAAGGCAAGCAGCCCATAGCATGTAAGGTAAAATAGTAGGTAGGGTAAAAAATGCCCAATTGGAGATTCTATGATTCCGTAAAATTATACATATTTTATTTTCTACCATAGTACTATTTTTTCAGAAGTATGAGCTAAATATTCTTCTGTGGTTTGTTCTAAGGTTATTATAAACTTTCATTAAATTCTGTTAAGTAAGAGAAAAATAGTAAACGCGAAAGCACCATTTGATTGACATAACCTCTACAGCCAACATCCTCTTAATGGGTTATTACGAATTAATATTATAATGTAGAAGTTCCAAGTAAAAATTGAACTTGCTAATTTAAGTATTAATTACAATTTAAGATATTAAGTCACAAAGTTACTTGATGCAATGCAGTTTCTTGTGTGACTGTCACTACAAAGCAAAAATTTTTTACTATTTCTTCGACAATTTCATACGGAAAATTTTAATTAACTCAAGTATTTTTTCTCGATCACAATCATCCCATATTAAAAAGTCTAAAAGTGCTGCGGTCGTTTTAAAGATACAGAAATTTAAATTAAAACTCAATGATGTTAGTACGTGTATATTTTGCACACAACAATTAGAATTCCTTATAAATTTTGAATCAATTATTTTCTGAATTTAGAGCCCTGATTTTAATTGTATTTTTTTCCCAGAATTTTTTGATGCCATTTTCATTACAAGAATAATTATTAAAAATGCGACAAATTAAATTGCTTGCTGTGGACCCCAAAACGCTTTCTATTGGTCAAGACCTTCGTGACGTCATGAATACATAAACTGTTTTCCCTTAACATGCTGAGAACACAAAATGTATGGTTGTTTTAAAAATTTTATTCTATTCTTGAAATTTTTTTCAATTGAAAAGTAATCATAACTCTAAAATGTATGTCATGTGAATATCGCTTTTCTTAACTGTAGTCGGCATTAATTGCAAAAATTAAAATCGTATAGTTGCTTAAGGAGGCTCCCTTGCCTTGGTGTCACCAAAGACATATGTCATTAAATAGTTTCGATTATGCCAAATCTAACGGTGCCCTTATTTATACCCTATACCCCGAACAAAATCTGGAGAAATTAACGTTTAAAGTTCGCTCTTTAAACGAGAGTGGTTATCACAGACATAGTAAAAATAACAATTTTTAACCTCAATCAAAAGTGTCGGGTATTACGGGTATACATATATTGTAGATTTTAACTTCATCTTTCAAATACCGTCGTAAGAAATAAAGCTGAAGCTACCTGCTGAACGTAGCCGCTGCACTGAATGACGCGATCAACAAAAAAAATTTTTTTATAGTAAAAAAAAAAGGCAAACAAATAGGCTGATTTTCAATAAACAGTAATATACAAACAACATGACATAGTAATCGTTGCACCAAAATAGCTCTATGCAATTATTTAGGACAACGAAACAAAAACCAGGTCGAACCTGGCTCATTTTCTTTGATTTTAACCTACTGATATTATCCACTCGAAAAAGTTGTATCAGAAGGACAATAAAAATAGATTATTATAAACAAACACGGAAAAATTATTGAATTCAAAGATTTTCTGCAGTAAAACGACTATATCTCTGCTCTGCGTTATAATTCGTAGGTCCAATCACGCTTATTTCCTTTGTTTTTCACTTACAAATGATATGATCTGCAAACAATTGTGTCAGAACAGCGATAAACATTTAATCATTATAAACAAGCACCAAAAGATTGAAGAATTCTTAGGATTTTTGTGGTAAAGTGGCTTTATGTCAGTCCCACGTCATGATTTATAGGTCCAACTGCGCTTATTTTCTTCGTTTTTTACTAATAAAAAACATGCAATCAAAATTGTTGGGTCAGAATGGCAATAATAATTTAATTATTATAATCAAACACCAAAAAACTGCAAAATTCGAACATTTCCTGCAGTAAAAAGTATATACCTCAGCCCCACGTATTAATTAAAAGGTCAAACTACGCCTGTATTCTTTGTTTTTTACCTGTTATTATCCACAAAGAATCGTTGTGTCAGAACAACGATAAAAATTGAACTATTACAAACAAACACGATCAAATTATGTAATTTTGACAATTTCTGCATTAAAATAGCTATATCCCAGCCCCACGTTAAGATTGAAAGGTCAAGCCAGGCCAGATTTCATGGTTTTTTACCTGTCAATATGAGCAAATAAAAATTGTTGTGTTAGAACGGCAACAAAAAACATATTATAATAAACAAACACCGAAAAACTCCAAAATTCTAAGATTATCAGCGTCAAAAAGGCTATATATCAGCTCCACGTTATGATTAAATGGTCAAACTAAGCTCATTTTCTTCTTTATTTACTTAATAGTAACATTCACTAGAAGTCGACGTATCAGAAGGGCAACGAAAATTTAATTGTTATAAACAAACACTGAAAATTTGCAAAATTTAAGCATTTTCTGCAATATAACGGCAATATCTCATGCTTGCGGTATGATTAGTACGGCTTACTAAGCTTATTTTCTTCGTTTTTTACTTGATAATACCATTAACTGAAAATCGTTGTGTCAGACAACGATAAAACTTCAATTATCACAGATCAAAACCATAAAATGTAGAAATTGTGACATTTTCGCAGTAAAAAAGCTAAATCTTAGCCTCACGTTATAATTATTAAGGATCACTAGGCCTATTTTCTTTGTTTATTACCAAATATTACCATCCACTTAAAATAATTGTGTTAAAACAACATTAAAAATTTATTTACTACAAACTCAAAAAAACTTTTAAATTCTGACAATTTCTGCAGTAAGAAGGCTTTATCTCAGCCCCACGTTATGATTAAACTGTCAAACGGGGCTTTCTTTCTGTATATAACCTGTTCTTATGATCCACTAAAAATCGTTCTGTCAGAACAGCAAAAAAATTATAATTTTAATAAACTAACACTGAAAAACTGAAGAATTCTAAGATTTTCTACCGTAAAAAGCTATATCTCAGCCCCACGTTATGATTGCAAGGACGAACTTGTCTCATTTCCTTTGTTTTTTTACTTAATAATTACATTTACTCAAAATTTTTGTGTCAAAACAATTATAAAAATTTAATTATTTTAAACAAAAACCATAAAATGAAAAAATTCTGACATTTTCTCGGTAATAAAGCTATATCTTAGCCCCACGTTATAACTACAAAGTACCACTAGGCCACTTCTTTGTTTATTACCAAATATTACTATTCACTTACAAATATTGTGTCAGAATAACAATAAAAACTTATTTATTATAAACAAACGCAAAAAAAATTTCAAATTCAGACTTTTTCTGCAGTAAAAAGGCCTTATCTTAGCCCCACGTTATGATTGAACGGTCAAACAGGGCTTATTTTTTTGTTTATAACCTGTTATTATTATCCACTAAAGATCGTTCTGTCAGAACAGCAATAAAAATGTAATTATAATAAACAAACACTGAAAAACTGATGAATTCTAAGATTTTCTACGGCTAAAAAGCTATATCTCAGCCCCACGTTATGATTGCGAGGACAAATTAGTCTCATTTTCTTATTTTACTTAATAATTACATTTACTAAGAGCGTTGTGTCAGATCAACGATAAAAATTTAATTATTATAAATCAAAACCATAAAATGTAGAAATTTTGACATTTTCGCAGTAAAGAAGCTTTATCTTAGCCTCACGTGATGATTAAAAAGTATTACGAGGCCTATTTTTTTTGCTTATTACCAGTCATTACTATCTACTTATAATTATTGTGTCAGAATAACAATAAAACTTTTATTTATTATAAACAAAAAATGGAAAAATTTTGACATTTTCTCGGTAATAAAGCTATATCTTAGCCCCACGTTATAACTACAAAGTACCACTAGGCCACTTCTTTGTTTATTACCAAATATTACTATTCACTTATAAATATTGTGTCAGAATAACAATAAAAACTTATTTATTATAAACAAACGCAAAAAAATTTCAAATTCAGACTTTTTGTGCAGTAAAAGGCTTTATCTGAACCTCACGTTATGATTAAACGGTCAAACAGGGCTTTCTGTTTCTTTATAACCTGTTATTATCATTCACTAAAAATTATTCTGTCAGATCAGCCTATATCTCAGGCCAGAAAAGTCTATATCTCAGGCCCACGTTATGGTTCGTAAGTCAAACTTGGCTTTTTTTTTTTTTTTTAACTGCTGATAACATCTAATAAAAATCTTTGTGTCAAAACAGTAATACAAAGTTAATTGTTATAAACTAACCCCAAAAAATTCAGAAATTCTGACATTTTCTGCAGAAAAAGGGCTCTATCGTAGCCCTACGTTATAATTAAAAAGTCCTTTTAGTCCTATTTTTTTGGTTTTTTACCAGTTATTATTATCCAGTAAAAATTGTTGTGTCAGAACAGCAATAAAACATAAATTATAATCAATAAACACCGAAAAACTGAAAAATTATATGATTTTAAGCGTCAAAAGGGCTATATATCAGGCCCACATTATGATGTAAAGGTCAAACTAGGCTTATTTTTCTTGTGTTTTACTGATTAATCACATCTATTAAAAATTTTTGTGTGAGATCAGCAATAAAAATTTATATTATTATAAATAAGCACCGAAATACTGAGAAACTAAAACATTTTCTACAGTATAAATTCTATTTTTCTGCCACACGTCATGATTGGTTGGTCTAGCTGATCTCATTTTTTCAGTTTTTTATAAAAAATTTTATTTTATACTAATATTTGTGATGGAAAAGTAGTAATTAATACATAATTATTTATAAACATTGAGAAATCGGGTAATGGTAAGCCTTTTTGCAGTCAAAGTGCCATATCTTTTCTACGCTACAATTGACATGTCTAACTGTTTTTATTCTTTATCTAGAAATAAAATAAACTACTAATTTTTTTGTCAGAACAATGATAAACAATAACTGATTATCAATTAAGATTTCCTACAGTGAAACATTCATAGCTCTTTTTTACTTTATGATTGAAAGATCCAACTCAGCTTACTTTTCTTGTTGTTTACCTACTTATTATACATATTGCTATCCAACTTCATAGAGCAGCATGAAATAATGAATCATCATTTCTAAATAATAGCAACTTGGGTCAGCGAAGGCTTGGCTTCAGTAAGAGGTTCATATGTCATTTTTAAGTTATGATGGATAGGTTTAACGGGGCTTTTTTGGCTCATTTTTAATGATACAATAACACTTACATTTAATCGGTACATTATAATGTCTATTAATATTGAATCATAATCAATTAAGTGCGGTGAACTGGATGATTGAGAGCTTTTTTGCAGTGAAAGTGACAATTCACTGCTCTCTTTTATGATAGATTGGACGAACTAGCATTTTTTTCGTGTTTCTTAATTGTTTCGAACCATCTGTAATTATTAAATTATTATATAGAAATAATAGAAAATAAAAAAATTTAAAGCTTTTTAACAGTTAAAAGGACGTATCTCTGCTCTACGTTATTATTAGCTTGTCTTGTTGATTTTTCTTGCTGTGTCTCTTTTTGATTGATCACGTCTGCTTTTAATTGTTCTGTTAAAATTCCTTTAATAAATGAATTATAACTAATAACTATTGGGAAATAGGGTTACTGTGAGCATATATTTATACAGTAAGAGAGATGTATCTCTGCCCTAAGTTTCGATTTATATGTCTCACTGCACTTTTTCGCTTTTTCCCATTTGTCAATATCGTACTTACCATTGATTATTGTGTCAGATTATTTAGAAATACAAGAATCATTATAAATAAATGGATAGAAATTGTGTAGTCATGAAATTTTCTTCAGTAAAAAAACCATATTTTTGTGACGTTATGATTACAAAGTTTTTCTCGGCTTATTTGCTCTGTTTGTTTGTTATTGTACGTTTACACCCTGTTTAACTATTGGGTCAGAACCATAAATAATGATCAATAATCGAAGAGAAATTGTTAAATCTTGAAAACATTTTTGGTTTGAATGCTGTATTTTTGTGTCCCGGTATAGTTTCTTTAAAAGAGCTTGTTTGCTATTTTTTTTTAAATTTTAATGCCTTTAATTTTTTTAGATGTATGAGCAATGTATTTGTATAAACAAACAAATAATACGATTTTTACCGATTAAAATTTTATTTTAGTTATAACATAAGTAATTATAATTTCAGTATTAATAGTTGGTATACAATGAGTCATCGCAATTAGCTTCAATACTTTTTTGTACTTATATTTATTAATGAACACTTTTTGGTACAATACTCTAGTGTAATACTTTAAATTTACATCAAAACCAAATTTTATGAAAAATTCAGTCGTTTGGTTTATAGTGGCAATGGTTTCAATTTTCTTAACTAAAATTTTGCAATCTTCTGTAAATTTTTATAATATCTAGTGTTTAAGGGGACTCTTTCTGGGATGATCAGATGGAGTACTGAGCAAAATTCAAGTGTGCTGTCAAACGGTATCGGAAGAGTATTTTTTATTTTTATTTTTGAAGCAGCAGAAGTTATCTCGACATTTTTACAGAGTTCGTGTATATTAAGGCAATTATTTCTTGTTTGAATTTGATTTTTTTTTTTTTTTTACTATCAAGTGCATTATACAATATTTAAGCTATTGAACGCCGAGCAGCTTCCATGTCGTCTTCTGAAAACTGTATTTTTGAACAAGTTGCTAACGTGAGGGCCCAAACGCTCAGATAAACCCCACAATTTCCACTAATTTTATTCTTAGAGTTCCTTTGATAACGTATGTCCTTTGGTGCAAAAACTGTCCACTCTTCCCACTTGAATGTTTCCTTTAAGATTTCATTTATAATTTCGGCTCTCCGTGGAGTGAATCGAAATATATGATCAATTTGTGGCTCTTGAGTACAGCGAATAGAGCCCAGTGTTTGTAATCAACGAAATTTATTGGCAATAGCCATACATATAGCCAACAGGTCTCATCTAATAAATAGCCGTTTAGATTTTTTTTTATGTTCGAAAAATTATCTGGATACTTAGAGTTATTTTCAAACATTAATGATGTATCGTTCAATTGCATGTGTTGATTATTATTAACCCCTACAGTTTTTCGCGAGTTATTTTCTGACTCTCATTTCATTCGTTATTAACACTTCTATCGGTTTCTAAAATCTGCTTATGTACATCAGTATTCTCGTTGGTTTTTTCTGTTACCTTTGCAGTCCTGCTATTATGGTTGATTGTGTTATCAGGAGTTGAGGACATGTTATGTATGTATTTGTCGTGTTTGAATTATCGATTTCCTTCTTGCTTAAACCTTTTGCTTCTTTTCCACGTTTCAACGTCTGTTGTACGTGAAACGTTAAGCCTTTTTGGTGACCTGTCATTATCTTGGTTATTTATCTCATCGTTTTCAATAGTTGCATGATTTTTTTGTCTTGTCGTTTTTAATTCATATTTACGTTCTTTTAATTTGCCTTGAATCATTTTTTCATTTCTTTGTATAAGTCGTGGAAGTAATATGTTTTCTTCGTGATTCAAAATTTGGTGCTTTAGTATCTTGAATCCATTCTCTGCTGTTGCATTACTGTCACGAAGAGTATTAAATCGAGATATTGCAACAGCAGACCACAAGGAAAAATAAGGTAAGAGGAAATCTGTGACATATTATACTAACGGCAAAGAAAAAAATTTATTTGAATTGGAAGTTGCTGTATACAACCCATCAACACTGGCTGCCAACGAATTGAACTTCCTATAGTACATTGAGCTGTTTCGTAGCCCTGCACTCACGCCTGTTTCTTCTGTGGATTCAACATCGGTTTCAATCAGTTTTATTTGGTAACTTTCGCACTTGCTCATCACATTTATCTCGTTGTTTTCGTTAGAAAATAAGTTATCTTGATCAGAATCATTATCATCATCACTGAGGACATCATTATCAAAATTTTTATCTTTATTTCTGCTCATTACATTTTGTAGGAGGGTTGGCAGCTCTACATCTTCAGTTTCTGATTTAAATATTCGTAAAAACACAATGAAATCAGCTGATGCTTCGTCGAAGTTACGAGCATGTATTAAGTTTGCTATCAGCAAACTCGCGCACAAACGTTCTTCTGCTTGATTTTTTTTTGTTTTAAAAAACTTTTTTAATTTCTTTACGAGCAGTTTTAATCAGATAAGATGAGCATATATGTAGAATTGTAAGATCTTTATCGAGATTTATTTTATTTTCGACTTGGTCATACATATCATTCATGTACTCACACAAGTCTATAGTATTAAATGCCGTAGAACATGATTTTAAAAGTGCTAGACTGAAGTCAGCCTCAATCTTTTTAATTTTTTTCGTAGTCACTTTTTCGAGATAGTCGTAAAAAAACGATAAAAAAAATGTTATCGCAGAAGTGGTAAGAATTGACATATATGACTCTGCTATTTCCATTGGGCTGAAATTTTTACTTCTGTTGAAAAAAATAGCGTAGTAGTAAATAGGTCCATCTATATCTACATGTTTTGGAATGGCAGCTATGCTTCCCGTTGAGTCCAAGTTTGAGCATATAATTTAGATAGAAGTAATATATTTAAGCTGATTTTCGTAAAACAAAATAACTATTAAAGGATTGCTTGCGAAAAACTGCATGTAACCACTTATTGTCGTACATCAATAATTTTTGTATTGCCTAGCCAACTTTTCCATAAACAAATAGAAGTTATCATCAAGGTCATCTTTTTTTCGAGCATCGCTTTTAATTTTTTGAAGAATCATTCCACTGGGCGCTTCATTAAAATTTCCGTGCTGTTACGCATTGTCGTCAATCGTCGGGTTCATGTAAAACAAACTTGAATTTGGTGCAAGACGAATGATTACATTTTGCGATAGCACAGAAGTAATCATCATTTTTCTGCTTAGTCGTATAAAATTTGTGATCTTGAAAGGACAAAACACAATATGGGTAAACTTTCTGAAATTTAGTATTAAATTTATCAGTTCAGCCTTTCTTCAACTTGGTATTATCATCAATGACGAACTCCTCCCAAAATTTTGCTGGAACCGTAAGTGATAAGTTTTGAGTATACGAATAAATACGATTGAACGATGTACAGCTTGTATTGTGGGTGTCAGTACAATTTATAGGAAAAAAATCAATCGATTGCTAATTTAAATTTTTTGAAAACTTTGTTTTACATTGACGAACTTCCGCAGAAACTGTGTCGATGGATTCATCGACAGTACCTTCAACACTAATTTCATTATCTTTTTCTTTTTGCAAGAATGGCTCTTTTAACTCTCGCAAAGAAGATTCACATGATTTTAAATTTTATGTGTTCTCAGTATACATGGCATTTTGATTGATAGTATCCCAGTTATCGTTTTCAGAGCGATTCAAAAGAGACTTTTCATTCAAGTCACTGACTAATTTTTTTATTTTCGGATAATTATATTGAAAATTTGACTGACACCTTTTTTGATGTGACTTGACTGCTTTTTGTTTCAGTGAAGGAAAAATAATCTTGCAGATGTGGTGCCACCTATTATTTCTGTACGTAAGCTTTAATAATGAAGGAAGAAATAAGTTAAGGTCTCGTGTTTAACCATATTTGCAGATACATAAAATGTTATAATGATGTGAAAACTGTGGAAATTGTGTAATAGTAAAAAAAAATTATATACATACTATTTCGCGAAATTTGTGTGACAACAATTTCCTCATGATTCACTCTCGTTTCAAAGTAATTAGAGCTGAGATCATATTTAAAACATAGCAAGCTATTTTTATCGCGACCTAAATGTGATATATTGATAATGATGAGCTATATGACACAACGAAGTAAGGTTCACAACATTCATTAGCGTAGTAGCAGAATAAAAATTTGTTACGTGCAATAAACGTACAAAATATCACTAAATATTTTCGTACGCTTGACATGTTTAAGAAATAGAGATTTCCAGCTTGGGTAGCTTCCGTGGTAGCCATTGACAACATGTTTCTTACCCAATGAAAAAAATTCTCGAAGGTTATTATCATCTGGAAAACGATATAGGCGTATAATTCAAGTATAATCATTTGAAGTTGTGTCTCAATACAGCCACATTGCCCGTGGTTACAGGTTTATTCAACCTTATCGTTACAGGTATGACACAAATTTTTATGTAGTTTTAAGTTTCAAGTATTCAAAGGAAAATAAATTAATTGCAAACTTTAAAAGAATTTTGTTATTTATCGTAAGGATTATTCTATTTCAAAATTTGGTAACGAAAATTTAACTCACGATTCATACAAATGCAAAATTATAAAATTAAATTAAAGTTGTATATTAATCTTAACCTTAAAGAATATCTACGTTAAATTTTTCTTAAATCACCTAAAGAAAACAGTAATCCTAGTAAGTAAATAATTTCCCATAAGATATATCGACATGTACTTATAAATGATAATACAGCAGGGCTCGTCGTAAACAAGAAAATACATTTTTTTTCAATGTTAAAAATATCATCGGCTCATATGAAAATGATCTCTGTGATGTCAGATTTGCACAAATTGGTTTGTAAATAAGTATAAAAAATAGCTATATCTTCTTATAGAACTTCCTTAAATGTAAGGTTCTGAATGCCGCTGGTGCAATAGTAATACATACAAAAAAAAGTACATTATGCACTACGAAAAATTTTGAATGAAGTTAATATCAGCGTGATAAAGAACACTAACGATTCCCCAGTCAAAAGGCTAAACGTGCGTGTTTATATGCTAATTTATTACGTACATCCATAATTGCAGGGAATCCGTAAACGTGAGTGAATATGCGTTGTAATTTTAATGCATACTAAGTACAGCAACACTAATGGTGGGACAACTTGAATCAATGTGCCCGCACCAAACGTCTTGAACTAATAAAAAAATACAATCACTGGAACCGCGAAAATTCACGAAGAGCGTCTGCAGCACATGCGTAACAATAACAAAAAATGCAGGACTTCGAAACCACACGATTTGCTATTGTTTCTCGTGAAAACAAGCAATGGTGCACTACTAGTAAAGCACTGATAACTAAAAGCGCGTTGATCTCCACTCGCAGCAGCAGCAGCTGCATAGCAGCATACGTCCAACTCTTCTTATGTTGGTGAACAAAAAAACAGTTACTAGGTCCACGGAAGTTCACAAACACTTGGAATTCGTTCACTTTTACTTGAGACGTTTCGAAAAAAACACACGCGATCAAGCTGCAACACATACGTAACAATAACAAAAAATGCAGGACTTCAAAACCGCGCGATTTGACATTGTTTCTCATAAAAACAAGCAATAGTGCACTAGTAGCATAACGCTGATAACTTAAAGCCCGGTGATCTCTACTGGCAGCAGCAGCATACGTCCAACTCTTCTTATGTTGGTGAACAACAAAACAGTTACTAGGTCCATGGAAGTTCACAAACACTTGGAATTCGTTCACTTTTACTTAAGACGTTTTGAAAAAAAACGCACGCGATCAAGCTGCAGCACATGCGTAACAATAATATAATATGCAGGACTTCAAAACCGCGCGATTTGCCATTGTTTCTCGTGAAAACAAGCAATGGTACACTAGTAGTATAGCCTTGATAACTAAAAGCGCGGTGATCTCTACTGGCAGCAGCAGCATACGTCCAACTCTTCTTATGTTAGTGAACAACAAAACAGTCACTAGGTCCACGGAAGTCCACAAGCACTTGGAATTCGTTCATTTTTACTTGAGACGTTTTGAAAAAAACGCACGTGGTCAAGTTGAAGCACATTCGTAACAATAACATAATATGCAGGACTTCAGAACCGCGCGGTTTGCCATTGTTTCTCGTGAAAACAAGCAATGGTGCACTAGTAGTATAGCACTGATAACTAAAAGCGCGGTGATCTCTACTGGCAGCAGCAGCAGCTGCATAGCAGCATATGTCCAGCTCTTATTATGTTGATGAACAACAAAACAATCTACGCGGAGATTTACCAACACTTGGAAATTGTTCACTTTTATCTTATCTTACTAATATATCAAGCAAAGTCGCTAAAACCGTTGTAATCGCTAACCGCGAAAACTACTAAACCGATTTGGCTGAAATTTTGCACACTGATTCATGACACTTCCTAGATGGTTTTAGTATGATTTTTATCTTGAAAAATTTAGTAACAATAGCAATAAATAAGCTCAAAGTTTTGATTAAATACGCCAGTTTTTCACTTTCGTTCAGTAGGATCCGCTAGGTGGCATCGGCATAAAATCGAAGCTACCTGCAACAGAATTGAATAAGTGTGGTTATAACAGGCCGGAGCGTCGCGAAAATTCATGCAATAGTCTACTCGCAATTCATCGAGCTGCATCGAGAATGTAGATGATCGTCGTGCAGCTGGGTATCCCGGTTACCGATTACGCTCTTCTCCAATGAGTAAGTAATGTAGGCCTACTATCCTGAACCTCCAGGATGGACGATTGCCACCCATAAAAAATGTAGTATAACCGATGACGTCTCCGGCGGAATACCCGGACACGTGTCTAGCCAGAGCATATCCTGCTCTAACCCTTCTAAGTTATATGGCTATACCACAATCTGGCCTGGTGCCGTCAAAGAATTTTGTACTACAAATGTAAGCCAGGGAAAACAGCACTGAGGGGCATGGGCAGCCATAACGGCTTCCTTCTCAGTGGTCGTGTCCTTAACGGCATCCCCACATTTTCCCAGTTTGAGCGGTTGGTGATCCGGGGAACAACCCGAAGACGAAACATTTTTTGATCAGCGGCGTACGTCCCTGATGTAGGTCTCTCCGTCCAGAGAGACTCCGAGGGTAAGAGTCAAGCTAACCGCAGCTGGCTCTCCATCACCAAGAATAATAATAAGGAATGACTGGAAATTTTACCACTGGCCCTTTTCAGGGCCAATATAAGCATTTACGTTCCCTACTTAACCATCAATCTCATCGGTTATTTTAGGGGCCACCTAAGTTTAAACCAACTTGCCAACAAATACATTTTTACTACCATTTGCGGAAGCGATTCGTCAACTAAAAGACTATATGATAACTAAAGACGGCCACTATTAAACCAAGACAGTCATTCACTGGCTGTCGTCACGAGCGGAGTTGTTTGTCGCAAGGCTGTGAACACTGGTGACCGACGACCTTATGTTACCTTCTCGACTCTAAGCATTCAACCAGGAATCTCCGATCCTCTTCAAGGTCTGCTTTAGGAAAACTTAGCAGCTATGAAAGGAAAAAAAACTTAAACTAATGGGACAGTCTCCCACGGGCAAGTGTCACAAATCAATCTCTCCACCTTAAATCACCAAAACAACTGAGTCTGCAAAAAAAAGGTGCTGTAGACACCAACGTCTTCGGCGTTATACCAGGAGACGTTGGTAAAGATCTCTACAACTAGCTCCAAAGCTTCGAACTTTGTAATTTTTCTCCCGATCGGTCTGGGTCTTCAACAGCAGGCCAGAGGAGATCACCCTAAGGTATCCAGGCAGTCACACTTGCTGTAAACTTTAGTCAGGAAAGAGTTTACTTAAGAAGCCCACCAGTCTTTTTCAGAGCAATCGGACGTCGAATTACCTTGCCAACGAATATATTAGAACGTTACAAAGTGACAGAAAATAATCTTTAAGGGTCACAAAAGTCGCAAAAGGGTGAATTAAAAGGAAAACTTTAAATGTATCTAATGAATACAATTTTAGGCCTCAAGAAACTGACGCAGAAAATTTATCGAGATCGGAACAGCAGCTTCAAAATCGACAAATAAAGAATCCATTACGTGAGAGATCAGCTTTTCATTTTACCCTCACAGTAATCTCTTAAATCTTTAAAAATTTAATTTCAGGTTTTTAAATAAGAAGAAAATTTATTTGTACTTTTGTAGCAATGAAAAATGTAGAGATTAAGCTCCAGGATTTTGTTGCGCTGGTAATAAAGTTATGAGAAAAGAGAAAAAATATTTTTTTAAATATGTTTTTGGGAGTTTAAAATCCTAACATCTTAAAAAAATGGCCCTTTTCGTAAATTACACGGGAGAAACTGCAAATCAACCGCTCCTTATGGCCAACGATTATTTTATGGTATAAGGAACGCACGGTACTTTTCAGCATAATTATATGTTTTTTAATTTTTGCAGCCAAATAAACTGTATGGATTGCGAACAAATATGTTTTTAGTAAGAAGATTTTTGTTCTAAAAAGTGCCAGGAATAAATGTAAAATTTCTGAGTGAAAACTTGTCACCGGAACACCGTAGTGTGTTAACATGTAATGAGTCTCATTACATGTCAACACACTACGGTGTTTCGTTTAGTAAGTCTCGGGCAAAGCCGAGACGGGGGGCTGCTAGTGTAAGATATATTTAAAAAAATGCATGCGGACACGCTCCAACAAATGCAAAACAATGGAATACTGTGGAGTAGGAGCGCACGCGAGCTGTCACTATTTTTCGTAAATACTATACGCAGTAACGATCTGCATCGAATTTCATTGTAAAAATTGGAATGTGGTTAAGAATATTCGATACAATCTTTCAGTGGGGTCAAAGGTGTGGGAAGCTTACGGCATTACCGACAGAACGTAATACAGGTTATTCCTATGGCATATACACGTATCGATCGTATAAACCTAACCAAAGTTTTTATATTTATTTTGAAAATCGTAATTTTATCTCTATAGTGTAGATACTGATACAAATCAGAGTATCATATGAATCCGCAGTACTTAAAGTATCGAAATATATTTTTTGTCAATTTTTTTAACCATTACTGAGGTATGTTATTAGGTCACAAAAATTTTCCGACAATAGCCCGTGTTAAGTTATTCATTTTTTATTTTGAAATATCTTAACTACGTGGCTGGGATTGCCAAATGCTTATCATGAATCAAAAACAAAATTAGAGCTCTCAACCGTTCTCGATGATATGTATCAAACCTCCTTTAGACAGTGGCACAAACATCCTGTGAAAAAATTAACTATTGTTGGAAGTCGGTAACACAGAGTACGACTACATCAAGAAATCAACAATTCATTGTTAATTGCACAACAAAAAGGTTTGAGTTCCAATTTTTTAACTCCACGTCACTAAAATGCTAATCTTGAGTACATTGATGTCATTCTTCGACAATGAAGGCATGTATTTATTTTAATAAAAAAAAGAAAAAGAACGTTATTAAGTCAACTGACATAACGTCTGTAATATTGGCATGAGTAAAATATTCTAAATGCTGTAATTTTTTTTCTAAACCAGCCTTGTTTATTAAAACGTAATCAACATATACTGCCCATATGACTGTTAAAGATTATCGTACAATAAAATTTTTTATTTTTTTCTGACAAATACGTTTTGATCAAATATTTCCTTCTGCATAAAGTTCTAAAATTTGTAATACGATATACCACCATTAGAGATAAAAAAACTTACGCTGTTGATACATGCTATTCTATCTATTAAAATTTTTGCTGATTATTTATAGTAATTGTTTTAAAAAAAACCATTTTCCTCCTCTAAAATCGGTAAAAAACATAAGTGATAATATAATAACGGAAAACGAAATTATTGTAGCACCTGTTTTATGGCTTAAATCTGAAAGAATATAAAACACTTTTTCTTGCTGAATGCAGATGAACAATTGTTTACACCCAAACATAACCAAAAACTCAATAAAAAATAGTGTAAAGCTAAAAAAAGGTTAACGTATTTTAATAGTCAATGTAAGAACTGCTACAAACCAATAACTTGTTTGTATAACGAACTGTCCTTGCATGCTGCATATTTTAAAACTGCGTAAATAAAAATTCAATAAAATAAAGCCAATAAGCCTTGTTATACACATCAATCATAACAATCATAACGCAAGACAAGGGTACGGTTTTCCCACTGCACGAAACCATTTATTTACAAAATACGTCGCTATTGATTTTTAATAATTAATAGATTACGGCTGTTCTAAAACAGTAATGAATAGCAAATATTCGTGTTTAATGAAAAATACGAATGAGCCCCGTGAAAGCTACCAGTCGTAACGTAATGCTAAGAAATGCCTCTTTCACGGCAAAAAAGCTTTCGATTACCGAATTCTTCGTTGTTTATTTTAATGGTTTATTGTTTATAGCTGATCTACGGTAAAAAAAATAACATAAAGCAGTGATATTTAATATATAACACAGCAAATAAGCTAAATTCAAACAATCAAAGATAACGTAGAGTGAAAATATGTCCTTACTGCAGAAAAGCTATCCATTATCTGATTTTTTATCATTTGGTTATATTACTTCATTGTTCGTTTCTGTACTAATACAATTATTGGTATTATACGACGATATTTAATGAAAAACGAAGTAACTTGACCTTGCAAGATCTGTCAATCATAACATAGAGAAGTAACATGCACTTTTAACTGCAAAAACACCTACGCTAGCTGGATAACTCATTGTTCGTTTGGAATAATTTATTTTTTATCGCTGTTTTTCTTCAAAATAAGCCTAGTTGAACGTACCAATCATAACGTAGGCCTGAGATATAGCCCTTATATTGCAGAAAATGTTAGAATTTTTTAGTTATTCGGTCTTTGTTTATGATAATTAAATTTTTTTTGCTGTTCTGACACAACGATTTTTAGTGTATAATATTAACAGGTAAAAATAAAAGAAAATAAGCCTAGTTGGACCTACGGATCATGACGTGGGCCTAAGGTATAGCCGTTATACTGCAGAAAATGTACGAATTTTTAGTTTTTCGGTGTTTGTTCATAATAATTAAACTTTTATTGCTGTTCTGACACAACAATTTCTAGTGAATGTAACTAAGAAATAAAAAACAAAGATAATCAGCCTAGTTCAAACTTTCAATCATGGTGTGGGGCTAAGATCTAGCGTTTTTGCCACTTACTATAATAGAATTTTTCAGTTTTTTGGTGTTTGTTTATTTTAATTTGTTTTTTATTGCTGTTCTGACACACCAATTTGTAGTGAATGATATTAACAGGTAAAAAACAAAGAAAGAAAACCTAATTGAACCCACCAATCATAACGTGGGCCTGAAATGTAGCTGTTATACTGCAGAAAATGTTTGAATTTCTCAGTTTTTAGATGTTTGTTTATAACAATTAAATTTTCATTGCCCTTCTGACACATCGATTTCTAGTTAATTTTATTATCGAGTGAAAAATGAAAAAATAAGACTAGCTTGACCTTTCAATCATAACGTGGGGCTGAAATATGGTCTTTTTGCGGCTGTAAGTATTAAGAATTTTCAGTTTTTCAGTTTTTGTTTATTACAATTTATTTTTTATTGCTGTTTTTATAACACAATTTTCAGTAAATAATATTAACAGGTACTAAACAAAGAAAATAACTCCAGTTGAACTTACAAATCATAACGTGGGCCTGAGATATAGCCGTCATAATGCAGGAAATGTTAGAATGTTTGAGTTTTTCTGGTGTTCGTTTGTAATAATTAAATTTTTTATTGTTGCTCTCACAAAACGATTCTTAGAGAATGTTATTGATAAATAAAAAATGAAGAAAATGAGCCTGGTTTGACCCTCTAATTACCACGTGGGGTTGAGATGTAGCCATTTTGATGCTAAAAATCTTAAAATTTTTCAATTTTTCGGTGTTTGTTTATAACAATTAAATTTTCATTGCCCTTCTGACACATTGACTTCTAGTAAATGTTATTATTAAGTAAATAATGAAGGAAATAAGCTTAGTTTGACCGTTTAATCATAACGTGGGTCTGAGATATAGCCTTTTTAACGCTGAAAATCTTAGAATTTTTCGGTATTTGTTTAATATAATATGTTTTTTGTTGCCGTTCTGACACAACAGTTTGAGTAGATCATATTAACAGGTAAAGAAACATGAAAATTTGCCTGGTTTGACCTTTTAATCATAACGTGAGGCTAGGATATAGCTATTTTACTGTAGAAAATTTCAAAATTACACAATTTTATGGTGTTTGTTTATTATAATCACATTTTTATCGCTGTTCTGACAAAATAATTTTTAGTGAATGATAAAAACAGGTTATAAAAAAAAAGCCCAATGTGACCGTTAAATCATAACGTAGGGCTAAAATAAAGCCTTTTTACTGCAGAAAAAGTCAAAATTTCAGAGCTTTTTGTGTTTGTTTGCAGTAAAAAATTCTACTGTTGTTCTGATACAACAATTTTAAGTGGATAGTAATGACTGTTAACGAACAAAGAAAATAGGCCAAGTAGGACTTTTTAATTATAACGTGGGGCTTAGGTATAGCTTTTTTGCCGTAGACAAAATTGAAATTCTTTAGTTTTTCGGTGTTTATTTATTAAATTTACATTTTTATTGCTGATCCAACAAAACGATTCTTAGTGGATGATAATAACAGGTTATAAACAAAAAAAATAAGCCCTGTTTGACCGTTCAATCATAATGCGGGGCTGTGATAAAGCCCTTTTTACTGCAGAAAATGTCAGAATTTAAAAGTTTTTTTGAGTTTGTAGTAAATAAATTTTTAATGTTGTTTTAACACAATTATTTTAAGTGGATGGTAATATTTGGTAATAAACAAAGAAAATAGGCCTAGTGATCCTTAATAATTATAACGTGAGGCTAAGATTTAGCTTTTTTACTGCGAAAATGTCACAATTTCTACATTTTATGGTTTTGATTTGTGATAATTGAATTTTTATCGTTGTCTGACACAACGATTTTCAGTTAGTGGTATTATCAAGTAAAAAACGAAGAAAATAAGCCTAGTAAGCCGTTCTAATCATACCGCAAGCATGAGATATTGCCGTTATATTGGAGAAAATGCTTAAATTTTGCAAATTTTCAGTGTTTGTTTATAACAATTAAATTTTCGTTGCCCTTCTGATACGTCGACTTCTAGTGAATGTTACTATTAAGTGAATAAAGAAGGAAATGAGCTTAGTTTGACCATTTAATCATAACGTGGAGCTGAGATTTAGCCTTTTTGACGCTGATAATCTTAGAATTTTGGAGTTTTTCGGTGTTTGTTTATTATAATATGTTTTTTGTTGCCGTTCTAACACAACAATTTTTATTTGCTCATATTGACAGGTAAAAAACCATAAAATCTGGCCTGGTTTGACCTTTCAATCTTAACGTGGGACTGGGATATAGCTATTTTACTGCAGAAATTGTCAAAATTACTTAATTTGATTGTGTTTGTTTGTAACAGTTCAATTTTTATCGTTGTTCTGACACAACGATTCTTTGTGGATAATAACAGGTAAAAAACAAAGAATACAGCCGTAGTTTGACCTTTTAATCAATATGTGGGGTTGAGGTATATACTTTTTACTGTAGGAAATGTTCGAATTTTGCAGTTTTTTGGCGTTTGATTATAATAATTAAATTTTTATTGCCATTCTGACCCAACAATTTTGATTGCATGTTTTTTATTAGTAAAAAACGAAGAAAATAAGCGCAGTTGGACCTATGAATTATCACGTGGGACTGACATAAAGCCACTTTGCCCCAAAAATCCTAAGAATTCTTCAATCTTTTGGTGCTTGTTTATAATGATTGAATGTTTATCGCTGTTCTGACACAATTGTTTGCAGATTATATCATTTGTAAGTGAAAAACAGAGGAAATAAGCGTGATTGGACCTACGAATTAAAACGCAGAGCTGAGATATAGTCGTTTTACCGCAGAAAATCTTTGAATTTAATAATTTTTCTTAATTTCAAGCAGACCTTTTAATTTATCATCTGGTTAGGTAAATGCACTAATTGACGGAACATGTCCCACTTCACGAAACATGAAACTATACATGCTATTTTACAACTAATATCACCAAAAAATTATTTTTAAGCAATTATTAAATAATTTTAGTATTTTTAAACAGAAAATGCTCGATTATAACATTCAATTCAAAGTAAAATGAGTTTCTCTGTATAATGGTTTCATAAAAGGGACATAATTAAACATAACCTAACTTATTTAGTTGTCCGTATTATGAAACGAACTTTTAAAATGAAATTTAATCTCATTACAACCAACTTATTTGCATGAAATGAAATTGTATCAAAAGTAAATCGTGTCATTTGAGTGAAGTACTCCAATTAACTTAAAATTAGAACCCACAAATTACTTTATGAAAGAAGTTCCATAATCGGGACATGAGTTGTGAAGCACTAGGACAAGCCTTTTGGTGTGTTTTTATAATAGGGACATATTAGATGTTTTAATTTTATTAGAAAAAAAAAGTCTATTTTGCATAAAAAGAATGTAAAAAAATAATAATAAGTTACTCAAGTTGGAGCGATTTAAGAAAAACCAAAATCACTAGCATTAAACCAAAATCACTAGCATTAAAGCATGTCCGCTTTTTTTAAGACAATAAAGAAAAAAAATGCGAAAATTTGTTACATAATTGGTACTCTTACCTTACCTGTACCTATATCTGATAGCATGTAATGCTACGGGGTAAGTTTAAGAAATTGACTAAGTCTCAGCAACTGCGCTACTATTTACTCTGAATTTGCGTACACGAATTTGTAATAAACAAAAAAAAATTTTTGTTAGTATGCCTTATGTATTTTGGTAACGATAATCTCTGTTATCTTATTCTACCGCTTACTGATATACATGAGCCAGAAAGTCGTTAGAATAATGGAACTGAGATGTGTGTATCTCAATATGCTGAATTATAGATTTTTGTAACTTCAGTCACCGAAAATGTCTCTACCCTGAAGATAGTTATCAGCCTCTTATCATAAAGATAGTCGTGTTCATAAAACTTGACAGTGCTGCTAACTGCGCGTAATGTTGGCTTTAGGTATTTTCTAGCTCACACTGTTTACAGTAGACAGCTCGTAGCGTTAGTAGATGTTAAATAGTTAATCGTAATTATTTAACTTCATCATCTGGTAAAAACTGGATGTTTGTGGATGGTCTCACGCTCCCTGGCGGGCCACGGGACTGGCAGGCTGTCCAACTATTAACTAGTTTACAAGAAGCCGTGAAAGATGTTATGTTTATGAAATGTACATATTATAATACCTTTATCTTGATTTCCTTCTCTTAGTCTCTGTCTTTAATGTCACCAATCAATTCGTAACTTCAGGCAATATGTGACTTTAACTTATGACGTGCAATCAAGTTATAATTTAAGCACTTTAACTCAGTACAACCCTCTGGTATTATTAATTTATTCAATGAGGCACTCTGTACAGTTTCGTTATACTTATATTTTTTATTTTAATATTACAATTGTAATTTTAACAGGTTTCTTAAGATCTGAATAGTGTATCTGCGGATTGATTCAATGAATTAAGAACCACACTCGATAAGCAGTGAAAAGCTTCTTCTAACTAAAATGCCACGCAAAGCTTAAGTTAAAACTTCATCGTCTTACACGATGAGGCCGGTAATTGTTGACTTCATATGTTCAGGCTTAGCGGCTCGCTTCGGTTGTCACTTGAAATTTTATCATTGAGATAATAAATATAATATAAAATAGAATAAAATAAAATAAAAATTTATTTACGCAAGTCGTCACGTAACAGCCTTTCCCTCTTGAAACGATCGCCGTCCTCGGTAAATGTATATACATTGAAACAACCTGAACTAAGGTAAAAAGTGGACTATGGTAAACTTAATACTTTAAAAAGAAATAGAGAAAAAATTTTCACTTATTACTTTGTTTTTCTTGAAATTATTTTAACCTTCTACGTAAAAACTTATTGGCAAAAATCTTTAATATACATAGTAGTATTAAAAAAAACATATTACAACACAAACACACACACACATTTTCCTAAATTATATAGTTACCTCGGGGGGGGGGTATTCTATACAACCCCCCTCCACAGATTCGCTGTAACCCCCCACTGCCCCCCACAAAATGAGGTAAAAACCTGTCATTTTCTCCCTTATTTTGACACATTGCAGTTTTCCCAAAACCCCCCACAAATCCTCCACTCATTTTTTCGTGACCCCCTGCCACCCCCACACTACTTTTGGGGAACCTGACAGGGATCATACCGTCTTTCTCGCACCTTGATGAGTATACAGACGTGTACGTGTCGTATATGGATTAATCTATTATTTTTAATCTGCTTCATTATTAAATTATTTTAAGACAAAACTGTCTTATCACCATAATTTATCTCATCGTCAAGAAGAAATTTGAAGTCATAATTGATTTATAAGGGATCGTTGTGCAAAGCGTCATTATTTATATATATTAAATTGTAAAGTTAGCTGTTATATTATATAGTCAACTGTGAGGGCATTCCAAGCAACGTTCCACCATATATAAACCATTTATATTAGTAGTTAAAAGACTTAAAGTTTTTTTAATAAAATTACAATTGAATTTATCATAAAAAAATAAGTCAAATATATTTGTGTACTGTAAAAATGTACATTTTTGAACAATGTTGAGTATAAGAACATGTTTTTTTTTCTTACAACAAATTTTTTTTTCATCTATTTTTCCACACCGCTCAAGAGGGAAATAGATAAACTTTATACATACAAATAATTAATAAACATTAAATTTATACAACTAAGTATGACCAGAACCAATTTATGTCAATTGTATTTCAATTTATTTGTAAGTATGAAGTTCTTGGTGTGCTAACCTTTTTTTTGTTAGCATTTATGAACTATGTGTAAAATTTTTATTTGTATGTATTATATTATTGTGTACATGAGTTGATAATACTAATTCATACATAAATTTAAATTACATTTAGTTTATTATTAATACAAACCGTTAAAGTTTCGCATAAAGGTGACTCATTTTATGAGTCAACTTGCACGGAGAGGGAATCCATGGGTTTAACACATACGAGTTACCTGGCTTTCAGTGCATACGGTCTCTCTTGCGTTAAAAACACGAAGTTGTAGTGCTCAATTCCAGAAAGCGCTCGCTATTGATATATAAATAAGGACGAAGGCTGAAAATGATAAATGTATATACCAATATATATAGCAGACGCTTCTACCAATCGTCAGCTGATGCACAAAACGCAAGAGATTCTGAGCGTCAAACCCGTCTCGCTCCTTGCGTTTTCAGCTCAGGTATAGTCCAGGCGTTTAGGCCATCGTGGCTCTTGCCTCGCAGCCGTGTGTTCGTTGGCTTGATCGCATGCCATACTTCATGGCCCAAACACGAGCGCTTGCTGGCGTTGAACGCTACAGCTTCGTGCTTTTAACGCAAGGGAGACCGCATACACTGAAAGCCAGGTATCATCTATGTGTTAAACCCATGGATTCCCTCTCCGTGTATAAAGCCCTTTCAAACCACGAGGACTTAGGTCTATTCCTATTCTGTTTCAAATTAATGTTGAAATTGGTACAATAGATGAACACAATATACATTCATGGAATGTACAAGTAAGTAATAAATTTTGTCTATGTAAATAAGAATATTTAAATAATGTTGTAATTATGAGATACATTATTACTTATAATCAACAACTTTCCAAACCATATTTTCAATATCTTAAATGTTTTCTCTATCGATTTAAACAAATGTTTTATTTTTACTCTTGCATCTCGATAAAGCCACGTACAATTGACCATAAGAAAATAGAAGTTTTTTCAAGAATAATCCCACATTATCAAAACATTGACCGTGAGACTTGTTTATAGTAATAGCAAATGCTACAACTAATGGAAATTGTTTTCTATATAAAATAAAAGGTAACAATGAAAGTATTTTCTGTATTTATTGTAATTCTTAGAATAAAACATTTATTACCAATTTTTTCTTCCGTAATTATTTGGCCTTCTACGTTATATTTCAACAATTTAGTAATTCGCAATCGACTACCGTTACATAATCCGTCTGATATACTCTAATTTTGAATAAACATTACTATTGCACATATTTTTAATATAAGTTCATGAGGTAGCAGCCTTCACGAATATTGTTGAATATTTCTATGGAAAAATTCGTACGAATATTATCATCTGATTTATTAACACCTTTATAGGTTGCCGTATCGATGCTGTAATAAGTCTTAGTTTCTACATTTAATTTACTTAGAAGCTCATTGTTTAAAAAAAAGTATATTCAGTATAAGAAGGCAGTAATACGTTATTACCAAAACAGTTGCTGTAATTACCAAATATTTTAGTACAGACATCATCTGTTATCCATTACTTAGGAATGGTAAACGTTTCTATATCCCCTTTTCCAATTCTTAACAATAATCTTGAAAATTTTTTATATTATTTTGTAATCTTGAAATTCTAGACAAGTTTTGATAATTCTGTTTCAAGACAAAGCTGATAGTCGAAAATCCTTTTTTTCCAAACCTTGAAGTTGAAAAATTTCCGATACATGATAAAATTTTTATTGACAACGTTTACTTACCTTGAGTCTTAGTTAGATCTATTTATATCTCTTAAGTCTAATATCAATTGCAGCTTAATAATAGGAAAAAATTTACATTATTATAATGTTTATAACAGTACCCTGTAAACTGAAAATTTTAGGCTACGGTTACATACAGCGGAAATAGCCAGAGCCACAACAAAAAAAGAAAAATGCCCCCTCACCTCCATTTTAGTAAAAATACATGTTCATGCTCTGACTTCCGTTACGGAAAAAGTAGTGTTGAGTAGTGTTGAGGTGTAATCTACAACTAGGGAAAATGTGTTTGTGAAGTACCATATCATACCGCTGGCATATGGATATTTCATACGACGCCAAAAAACGACTTGAAATTAAATTAAATTATACCAAACTGCATGAAAGATTACACACCGTTGGTTGTGTGAGTGATTAATGTCACAATTAAATCTAAGGAGATTTTTTTGCTATGCCAATGACGATAGCTTATACGTGCATAGTAACACAGCAATGCAAAACCGTGTTACGCACCGTTCGTCAAAATGGTTGTATAATATACAAAAAATTGTCTTAGTTTTCATTTTATTTCTACCAAGTTAATTAGTCTTAGCCTTCCTCAGCCACTGTCTGCTCCTTCTAAGTTCCACAATATGATTCATTCAATATTAAGATATTCAACCGATTAAAAAGTTTGGGGGTTGGCATGTGAAGCACGCAGGGGGTAGATCCCCACTGTTATATATACATATATATATACACTTTTTTATACATACATACTTTTTTTCATAACGTATTGTAATATAGTAACTTGAGTGGTAATTATTCTACAAAATTATTACAATTATTTCCGAATGGGTCAATTGGAATGATAATAAGACCAATTATTATTATTTACGGGTAATGTCTTTCCTTTTTTCCTTGGTCCGTGGGTTTTTTTTTGGTAATGATTAATATGTTAAGGGTATCTGATGGTTTGGCTATAATGCTTGTCTCAAGGCATAGTTTTTAGTGCCAGTCGTATTTTATTAGGCTGACATTTTTTGGCGTGATGGGGTATTGGGTTCTTAGGTTTTTAGTTTTATCTGCGTTTTGCACAAAAGGCTGTGCACTTTGAAGTCATTTTCGTTTATCAAATTCTCACACGGTGAATGTGTTACTCTGTCCCGGTTTTTTTTTACTATCGCTGTAGGATTATTTTTCACCATATATTTAAAGTCTTTCGAAGGCTCTTCCTGTCGATTCTTCGTTACAATAAGTATAAAAAATTCGCTACAATTGCCGTCCATCATCGCGCATGGCATCCAGCGAGTAATAGTTGAGATGGCTTAGAGGGCCGAATATCATCAACAACCGGGTACATTAATCCAGATTCATTATGACTCGCTCTTTAGATACTACTTTCCACTGAAGTAGGTCACGATCTTTAGGAGCATCATCTTAATCGGTTGCATTTTTGTTCTCCGTATTTTAAACTTTTACATCTTTTGGCTGCTAGGTTATACAACATACAATTGTGTGGCCCATGTCTGTAGCCCACTCAGCCGTTTCATAAGCTATATGAATGGGAATAAAATCTTTCCATGTTTGTCGCTTAGTTGAAAAATGAATATCCTTTATTGTATACATGTGTAGAAAAAATTCATTAATATAGTTAATATTATACAGTTTTTTTTTAATAGGACGCTTATTTTAGTCCCAGTATGACTCACTTCCACAAATCGTAGTATTGAATCAGTTCCTTCTTCATTATTTTTTGTAAGAGTTTCCACTATTGTAGGCAGTTTTATATTCTTATTGGGTACTGAGGTTCCGACATCAATTGACATTTGTACTTTTGGTACTAATGGTTGATTTGCCCTTTCTATTTCGATAGTTGTTGCTTCATTTAGTGTTGCTGCCGCAACCGCTGCATCACATAACTAGTAGTATTCAGCATTATGCCTGGTGTATGGTGTGATGCATGGCTGTTCCTTTAAGGATAGCATCGGACCAAAATTATTTTGGAATTTCTTTTTTTGATGTCCATCGACCGCATTTTTAATCATAATGTCCAACAAACGTCCATTCTTCGATGTATTATGAATTCTAATTAATTCCTTATTCATCAGGGATGTGGGTACCGCTGATGTTGCCTGATTCCGCACATTATCTGATAAATGGGGTAGTGAATAAGGTAGCTCCTGTAGCTTTGGTGCTGCATTTGAACTGTTCCCCGCCGTTTCTTCCTCCGGTGGTAAACGAAACATCACCTCATAACCCAAATAACCCGTAACACAAGGTTCCCGTTCTATGGACTGCACTATTTTAAAATTCTTGATTATCTTTTTTAGCATAAGTTAACTATAATTTCCCTGCAATAGTATGTTGAGTCGGAGTCCATCAGCCACTGCTTCAACGATTTTCTAAGTTTTGTTCATCCATTGTAAATGTAATTCTGTAAGCGTAAATATTATGGGCGTTATGACAATTTTTGATTGATACATGTGTATGTATAAGTACTCTTGTGGTGTATTTTGTGCTGTTAATAACTGATAATTAGAAGGTTATGTGTCGAACGTAAGTATGAAAATGAAATTATGTTTACGGAACGGTTGGATGATGGGCAGGAAGTACATAGATGGAAACAGTTATTACTTATCAAGCTGTCAAAATAGTTACGGATTCATGAGTCTAAAGCTAGCCGCTTATTCAGAGCCGCCGATTCGCGATTTACAGAGGTTCTCAACCTGAACACCAAACATCAAGAATCACCCAAATAAACCAATTCTCAGTTCACAAGTCCATAAAAACAGAGTATATAACATGTATATACACAGAAGAAGCACAAACGTAACCTAATATATAGTTATTTGAAAAAAGAAATGCTTCTAATAAGAGTTCTTACATTAGACAGTGCCACTTTAACAGTGCATATTGTAGTCTAGAGCAGTTATTTAAACAAAAATATTTTTTAGAGTTCTTTGCTCCCTCTACTACTAAATATATACACTAAATTACAGAAAAGTTTTAAAGAAAAAACACTATTCAAAAACAGATTTGAAAAAATCAAGCAGCCTTCCTGCGTCTCCCAATCAGCTAATGTCTAAACAAAATTATCGTAGTTGAAAAACTAAGAGTGCCCTACTTGAAAAAATAAAAATTAAAACAACAAACCAGGGGGTATTAATGGGTCATGGGACCCACGGTAAGAACGAAGTTCTTTCAACATGAGATGGGTATAGACACAATTTCTCAGGTAACAAGGGGGTCGCCAGACTCACAGGAAGAACGAAGCTCTGTAAACGTTAGTACTGCATTCATGTTGTTTACTAAAACAAAAACTTAAAAACGAATGAAAAAAAAAAAAAAACAATAAGTAGTTTAGTACTCACGATGGTTGAACTTTACGCTTATGTTACGTTGGTTGTACAGCAGATGCCTTATAAATACAATTGAGAATAAATATGTTAGTCAAGGTGGTACAGGAGTCAGGTCAGTCTCCCTCTCTCTTACACACAAACACACGCGCGCGCGCGATTACACGATTTAAAAAAAGTCATGAAGTGTACAAGTTGCCGTGCGATCAAAAATGTTGCTATGCGTTGCTACGTGTTGTTGTTCCTTAAAAAATAGTAGTTTAGTCGTGACTGTAACCTCGATCTTATTACTTTTGTTCACTTCTACTAATAAAGCTTAGTTCATTTTGTAAAGTAACGTGTTTTAGTTGTTACTGGTAAGCGTAACAATTGAGGGGACTCGTCTGGGATACGAATGTTATGAGTTTTGAGGTTGAAGAAACCCTGCATCAGATACACACCAACGGAAGAGACTGAAGCAATGAAGTGACATGTGGAAGAATCTAAACAGTGGGGTCTGGAATTAGAAAACCAGCTAAATAACACAAGGTGAGTAGTGAAAACTCGGGATGAAACGATGGTGAAATTCAAAAGTGAACTTGTTGAGCTGTAGAAAAATCGTGACGATTTACAGGTTTAGCTTGACGACGTACGGCAGGAAATGGACGACACACTACGCAAACAACGGGAGATTTATGAGAAGACACTCCGGTGATTAAGTTCAACTCTTCTTGATTCTCGCGAGATGATTATGGGTATACAGACTGTGTGGAATACACTTTTAGCTGTACGGTATTCCCTCCTAAACGAAAGACAGTTACGACAGAGAGAAAACATGACTTCTTAAGGTCAACAAATCTGTGGCATAAACCAGATAAGAATTAACGAAAATCTCTTGCCACAACCACCACAGACATCACAGTCAACACAACCTCTACTGACTCAACATTCATCTTTTAGGCAATCTCTTTTGAATGATTTAGTGACAGGCTCATTCCTACCTTTTAATGTTTGGGTGAATAATTGTGACAGTAGTAAACCGTTTAGAGATTTCTAGAACCAGTTTAGTCTAATAGCCAAGTTAAATGGTTGGGATGATAACAGGAAAAGGGTTGCTCTAATTTCTTGTTTATGTAGAAAAGTAAGATCGGTGCTTGATAATTTTTCAGAGTCAGAGGGACTGTAGGGTTTGACTTTCAAACTTAAGATTCCTTTTAGGAAAAAATATTTGACAGCGACGTATTATTCTTACTACAAAATAGAAAACAGAAATTTCGATGAAGATTTTTCAAGTTAAGCTTCTGATTTACAAAAGCAACTTTTAATAGTTCACCCTGAGTGTCTGTTCACTACTCAAGATAAAATTGCTTCTTCACAGTTCATTGTTAGGATTTCTAATAATTCCGTTAGGGAAGTGCTTTAATTAGAGAGAATTGAATCTTTGAAAGTTACTAATTAACAGGCATTTTTTGAAGAAAACATAAGATTGCGAGGGACTAATATTGCTGCAGGAACATTCAAAGCAGTGCAATCGAATTTCAATCCAGGAATTAGTCAGGAAAGGAAACCCTCGAATGTCACCAATGTTCAGTGCTAAAGTTGTGGGAAGAAGGGCCATGTGACGTACAATTGTCTTCAACTGTATGAGTTCGATTGGCAGGAAAACAATGTTTAGTTGAATTTCTTGGATCGAGTTTAGCACTAAGCAAGCCAGCTCTTTTACATTTGGTCTTGAATGACAAAAGGATTAATGAAAATTTCAATACATTTATGTCTAAAGGTACATTAAATAACAACATTTGTAATTTTTTATTAGATTCAGGTTCCGATATAATCATTTTGAAACTTAAAGACCAAGGCTTTACCATTATTCGTTCCAATAAAAAATTTAAATGACATTCTACAAAAAGCGCACGATTTACCTATAGAAGGACATTTTGGAATTAACAAGACACTGGGCAAGGTTAGGAAGAGGTTCTACTGGGCCATTTGCTAGAAGGATGTTGAGAATTAGTGTCGTATGTATATGACTTGTGTTGCAAAAAGGGTTCTATCAGATAAAGGACTCAGTGAAATGAAAGTTTATAACTTGGTAGTACCTTTTGAGAAAGTTTAGATAGATATTTTAGGTCCATTCCCAGCTTCTTCGTTAGGCAATAAACATCCCCTTATCGTGATGGATAATTTTACCATATAGGTAGAAGCTTTTTCCTTATAAAACGTGAGGACAAAACAATAACTCAAATTTTTGTTAATGAAGTAGTTTGTCGTCGTAGTATACCCATAGAAGTGCATACTGATTAGAGTACGAATTTCGATTCTCGTCTGGTAAAAGAGTTAGCAGAACTCTTAGGAATTGAGAAAACCCGTACTACATATACCTTTACACCCACAATCAAATGCTTAGGTAGATCACCAACATCAGATGATTCTAAATTATTTATCTAAATTTGTAAGCGAGAATCATAAAGATTGGGACTCTTGGATATCATTATTTTTGTTAGCTTATAGACCTTTCAAACATACGACAACCGAGTTCTCTCCAGCTGAGATGTGCATTGGTGATGATCTTCGACTTCTACTAGATCTGATGAAAGGACCTTTTCTGAATAATGGTATTTAAGTTTCGTCACCGGAAAATTATGTACAAAAGTTGAGAAGGAAGATGGCAGAAATCCATGACTTGACAAAAACCACCGGAACTGCAACATCTAGCAAGATCAAGACCCATTACGATAATCGAGCAAGGACTTTTTTCGGAAGGACAAAAAGTTTGGTTCTGTAATCCTCAAAGAACCAGAGAAAAAAGTCTGAAACTGCAGAATAACTGGGACGGTCCGTTTAAAGATGTCAAGAAAATCAATGACGGTGTCCACGTCATTTAGAAGTCACAAAGACACAAGACCAAGACGATACGTGCAAACGTAATTGCGATTTTCCACGATAGAAAATCATTTTAACTACTCTGCTTCGGTATTATTTTGCGTGGCTTACTTTTCCGAAGACATTAGGCAAATGCTAGAGTAGGGACGTGAAATGGGATCCTAGAGACGTGATTCCTCATTCCATGTTCAAGAATCAAATCGTGTACCTACACGAAACCTTACCTTGAAAAATGAGGAGTAGTAGAATGAAACAGATACAATAGAAATAAATATGCTCGGTAACTTGGTGGTGGAGTTGTGGTAGAGATTTCAAGTCCTGCAGCTATAAAAAGAAAATTTAGATGAAGTTGGATTTACAGTTTAATGCAATGTACTTGGTAACTTGAAAAAGGAGTCAAGTAGGGTTATTCTATATCCTGCAGCTGTATTGATATCCTGTAGCTACGACGAACGAAGGTAAATGTGATATTTTAAAGTACTGTATGGTGTTAAGTTTTGTACTTGTCGGTACAATACACGGTTAAAAAAAAAGTCGTGGAACGGATAAGATGCTGTGCTATCACAAATGTTGCTATGCATTTCTAGTTATTGTTATTGACTGAAAAATAGTAGTTTAGTAGAGATTTTAACCTTAAGCTAATTACTTTTGTTTACTTCTACTTATTAAATTTAGTTTCGTTTCGTAAAGTAACGTCTTTTAAGTGTTACTGCTAAGCGTAGCAATATATATCTAAACTTAATAAGTAGAAGTGAACAAAAGTAATTAGCTTTAGGTTAAAATCTCTACTAAACTACTATTTTTCACTCAATAACAATACCTAGAAACGCATAGCAACATTTTTGATAGCAAGGCATATATCATACATTGATATATATATATATATATATATATATATATATATATATCTTTGAATACTCGCAGGTTGTCTACGAGCCTAATGCAACATTCTTACAAATTTTGTTTTGGATATCAACAGTATTTTGAGAAAGACTACTTGGCCTACTATTTTTTTTAATTTGTAAATTATCCGCCATATTTGTGCGATGATTGCCGTAACCATTCTTATTCATTATGACTTTTGCTTTGACTTACATGGATAGATGCACGAAGCTTCATGTATAGTAAAAGATGCCAATGAAATCTTGCACAGCAACTTTTGATTACATACTTGAATGGACCATAGGTTAAGGACTCTATAGTTCTGGCCATATGGTTTGGCATGAGAATATCCGGTAGTAGGATGCTTAGCGAAGGAGTTGTTCTACAAATGAAAGTTTGAATAATAGCGATTGAGTTTGTCTAGTCAATCAAGCTGCTTATTTCATTAGACATTAAAAGTGTATACATCTCTAAAGGTACTTGTCTCCTGTTTGTTCATTTGATGGTGCATTTTTTTAGTGATTGTTATATTGCTCTGCTTTACGGGCTTTCTAAGAAAATGCTTAGTAATTTATGTATATGTATCATGCAGTACTTAGGTTTGCAGACGATGTAAGTCAATTGGAATCACATTATTTAATCGCACAAAAGGCAAAAAGTTTTGACTTATAGTTGTTGAGTACTGTAATAATAATTAACCTACATGCTTAAGCTTCGCCATTGCACTTGTATCATTAAAAAAACAGCTATATTTAACTGCACACCTACAAATTTGATAACCAAACGCTTAATGAAGATACATAATATTCTTAAGCGTTACGGGCTCTTAGTTCTTATTTTAGAGAGATTAAATTTGCAGATTTGCAAGCCTGAAGTACTGGCTTAGCGTAATTGAAAAATCTAAAAAAATTAATGTAATATCCTCTCTAAAATACAAAACCTCTAAATTAAAGTGCCTAAATTGAATTGCGTGTATTTGTTAAAACAATTTCTGAGAAAATGTTAAATTTGTTATATTTTGGTCTCTAAATGCCATTTAAATCTTGATTACCAATTCTGTTATTTATTTGAAGTGTGTAAAAATGTTGCTTTGTAATAACTTTCAAATTGTATGTTAAAAAAAAAAAAAAAAAAATCGTATTATAATTGCTGCTGTCGTCAAAACCAATAATTTATTAGTAAAATACGAGCCCCTACTCGTTTAGTTTAAGTGAAGTAAAATTTAAATAGATGAAGACACTCCAGATAGCAGGTTCAGTGTTCCGGGATATGTCATTTACGAAAATGACAGATATAAGAGGAGGTGGAGCCACGGTGTACGTACACTCCTATATTCAAGCTAGAACCCTCTGCTTAGGAGTACGCTAGACTATACGTGAAAAGCTGGAACTCATTTTGGTGGGGGTTGTGGTTTATGGAACAAAATTTGTATTCTTAGTAGCTTATAACCTACTGGAGGCTGAGTACTGGTCAGAGATAGACAAGGCTTTGCTGCGCTGCTTATTAGACACCGATGCTGTAATTCTTCTATTTGGCCTTAAGATATATTGGCTATCAGCGTTGACACCGTGGAATATCCTGCGTGATTCCTTGATGTTGTTAGGCCATAGCGTAGTACCGTTTGGGCTAACTCACCGTGATAGTACTATCGATTATAATTGCGTCAGTAATCTGTCCTAATACATTGGTTCATAGCAAACAGATACTAGTGCCGGGCATATTGGACTATGACATGCTTACTGCGGTGTTGTCGTTCGATGTACCGGATAGAGTCCTGACTTCTTGCATTTGCTGCGATCGTGTCATTGAGATGCAACGCTGCGACTGGGCAACAATTTATGCATGAATGCTGTGAATGAGATGGTTTATCTTCATGAAGCTTACAATTTGAGTGACTGATCTGTATGCGCCCCTTACAGAAATGCCCATGAGGAAACAATGTGACCGGTGATTAACCCGTGGAATCAAAAATATTACACGGTAGAAGAGTTATAATCATTATTCATAATTTGGGAATAAGCAAGCATTTTGGGTCTATACTTAAAAATAATAGAGTAAAAATAGCTAGTGGTTAAGAAAAGATACATGTAAACTTAATACAGGAAAAATTCTTGCTTTTGATTTTGCACGTAAAGACATTCTAGTGATTGTAAAAACGTTTCTATGGTGAGAGAGAGAATGTCGATGTAAATGAAGTGCAATAAATACAACGTTCGAGCCGAACAGACCAAGTAAATTATGTTCTTTTCTTCCTAAATAATTTATGTTAATTCACTGTTTTTCTCATTCTTTTTTCAAAATTTCGACTCTTTGTCGCAGATTTTAACAGACTAACGAACAGTCACTGCAAGAGAACTTGTATACGACCTCGGTATTTTCAAGTGTATTTGAGTTTGTCTTCATCTAATTGTATGATTTTATTCAAAGGTTTTTCAATTGATGGCAGAATAGAACTATTATGAGGTTTTAGACTGTTCTGAAATTTTCAAAAAAAATTATTGTTAATAAATGGGATGGGTATTCAAAGTTTTAAAGATGTATATATACACGTGATTAGCTATTCTGTACATCGGTTTATTAAATAAGTATGAAATTCTACATTGAATGAAATTGTTAATAAAGACAATAGGATAGTCGTTATCAAGCAGAAACCGTCTTACATGATGGATATTGTTGCTAGGGAAAGATGTGTGTGACAATTATATGTCTTGGTCTATCAAATTATAAACTATATTATTTTTTCATAATAATGGGTGGTTATCCTAAAAATTAAGTGCACAAGTTGTTGAGTGCACAAGTCTCTTCTTCACACGAGTTGGTGATGATCTAAAAATTTCGTATGATAAAAGTTATGTTCAAAAAATTACTGCTGTTATTACTTTGAAGTTCATAAAAAAATTTTAGGTTGGCGTAATAACTGCTGAAAACATTAACAGTGCTGATGTATTTTTTATGAATACAAATTATAGTATCGTCTACATGAAATAGAGAAAAGGTATGAAATTATGACAATTGTTTAGTTCAAATAGGCAGCTATTTTCAATATCCGTCATAACAAGGCCCTCAAATAACGGGGAAATAAGTAAGCCTGTAAAGCTTTAAAATCATTATGATAGAGCATAATATGATAAGGTAAAAGTGTTAAGAGCGACATAATATCGGGGTGAAATACTGATGGCTGAGAAACAAAGTAAAGTGTATGCTAAGAGATGTCAAATTTCAGTATTTCCGTAGGCAACTGTCGGAGCACATGAGAGATCAATGCCGATAGATTATCTTCCGGTGTCGATTGAGAAGCTTTGCTGAGTGATTCGTCGCGTGTTGATGTGTCAGACCTATCACCATTCGAATCTGATCTAAATACGGCATTTTACTTTGTACATATCTATCTTTGCTCATACGAGATTTAGCTTGTTACATATCGGTTACGATCTAGAGCTTTGGGCTTGGACAGTATTTCCCTTTTATATTTTTTATAAATGATTGCTTACCTGTCTTGGTACCGATTATATTATACATTTTTGATGCGTTGCTATAGCCAGGCATCTTTCTGGACGCATAAAAGCAGGCTGTAGTTTTGGATGAGTTCTAAGTAGGGTTCATTAAGGGCAGGAGCGTGAAGACAGCTTTACCGCTCCCACAATACGCCTTGTGGACGAAACTTTGATAATATGTTAGAATTTGAGGTACTCTAAAAATACATTTAAAAAAAAAGTGTACGCAGCACTGAACAGGCTCAAAAGATGTTGCTCTGCCATATTGTGTGACATATAACTGATGCTTGTAAAGTTACTTATCCTGCCATACTTCAAATATTAGATGCCGCTATTCTTGGGTTCATCTTGGAAGTGTGATATTATGTTCTCTGAAGACACAGTACGGTATCTAACTCTAGAACTAGTAATACTTAGTTAGCGGCTCCACTTTCGTCTAGACAACTCCACCTTTTCGCTACGACGTTCACCGAATCAGCTTTTGATTGATAGGATTCGATTAGCTACTGCAAGGAGGGTGTAATATTGAGGCACGTACGACTAATTGATTACCGTGCGCTTTACGAAGCCATGCGGTTGATCGAAGAGTTCGACAGCAGATTATCGGTTACCCCTCTGCTCATATCCATCTTTAGCTTACATACTGCATACTAATTATACAAAAAAATTCCATCCCGAGGTACTCGTCTGTATTTATTTTTATTTTTAACTCGTACTACATACGTAACTGTAACATATTTCAATATAAATGGCGTACCTGAAAAATGATATTAATATAAGATACTCAACAAACGTTGAATATGAAAATATATAAAAAACTGTTGAATTTATTTTTTAATACGATGATTATACAGGGCCGAAACCCTCAATTTTAAATAAATATTAATTTAATTTAACTCAATTCAATTCTTTTTCTCTTATCCCTCCATCATTTTTTTTTCTCCGGGTTACCGCAACAGCCAACTGACCTAGTCGCTGGAGCCACCCACTCACCACCTATGTGTGGGGGTGTATTGCTGCACCCATTTACAACCATTTTTACTGTTATCATACCTAATCCATGGGCACAGTGTGATTATCTCCGGTAAAACACCTTTCCAGTTAAGCTGATACTCTTTGCACCAATAGTGCATCGGGTCCACTCGCCACTGTGTAGCCTTTCCCCGGAAAATACTCCATTATTTCAGGACGTCCACTCCTCGCTGGTTAAGCCGGCGCTCTCTGCCGAAGCATCGGATCCAGGCTTATTAGCATCCCTGAAGAAGCCCCATGTTTCAGGGACCACTCCTCGCTGGTAAGGCCGGCGATCCCTGCCCGACGCTTGACATCGGGTCCGCTAATCCCTACCTATAGCCCTAACACTGTTTCGAATTCACCCAGGCCCGAAAACCTGTGGGACAAGGAAAAAACCCTGGAATTACTCTGGAAAATTTCACGGAAAAACCCGCCCCGAAATAGCGGGGGTTACATAGGAACTTTTCTCGATAAAGACGTTTTGTAGGAAGTAGCTTGAATCATTTTCATAAAATCGAGTCAATTATTAAAGGTTTGAGAAAAAATAACAACATATTTATACGTAAAATGATTAAATGAAAAACAATGGTAGATTTAAAAAATAATTTTAATGAAATACATTACAATGATGATAAAAGAGTGATTATCTAAATATAAATTTAATTACTAAACTAACTATAATTATGATAACTAGAATTATAATTAACGTAATATTAATGAAAATAAGAAAAAAACTAAAATATTTACAATGCCAATAATACTAAGAAACCACTGAGCCAACGCTGCTCTTTTATCCCTCTATCAATTTAACTCGATAAAATTATATAGTCAGACCGCATGTGTATTTTTCCTCCTCTCCTTTAGTATATTTTTTAACATAAAGACTGACCTAAAAAGAGTAGTTAAAGTGGCATCGTCTGTTTTATCTGCTAGTAAGCAATTAGACTATTTCTAAACAGCTGGCGGATAAACGCTGCCCATACTGCTACAATACGATACACGTAAGCACCAAAAATAATGATTACGGACAAAGCAAGCAACAACAATACCTATGTAAAGGGAGATGGAGAATTGAATGATAAATCATGATCTCTCTTTGTCATGAGATGATAAGGCACAGTTTTTATCAATAACCAAAAATGTGGCTCCTAAACATTTATAAAGGTCACATTAGTTACAATAATTTACGCCACTATTTTCTATTAAATTTAATAATTTAAAAAAAGGCGTGATTAAAATTTTCCTACCCAAACCTACATAACATCTCATTCAATTGGAACTTCAATGCCACGTTCAAGTAATCAAGTAATGTACGGATGCTGACAACCAAAAAAGCAACCAACAAATGTTGGAGTACAGAATAAATTAAACTGCAACAAATTATTTCAATTAACAAAGTTTTTTTTAATTTGACAATAACAACACTTGTTCCAACAAATGAAGATTGTTAATAACTTGAGTGTTCACGTGGTACAATTTTCTATCAGTGCTTAAGAGACACATGTAGCCGCTAATAAGTACAAAATATAGCTATTAATTTAAATATAAATACAGAATTATTGATGTACTTGTATTATTGTTTTATTATTGTTAGTTATTATTGAGATACAAATTAAAGGTACGATGTAGAGTGGATTTTAAGAGAATAGACTGAAGTCATGAAACAAATCATAAATAAAGTTTGAAAGGGAGAAATAACATTTGGAATGTACGATCTTTTCTGTCAGGTGGGGTTTTGCTAAGTTTGACGTATAAGACGGTCAGCTGTTTGTTAGTCTATGGCAGAAAAAGTCAGCCGACGTTAGTGTGAGTCATCTGTCTATCCTCTATGTCAACGACAGGACAGTTGAATAAATTGGTATGGGTTGCAGCTGCTGCTTAGTATTTATTAGTTATGTAAATGTATTAGGTACATGAATGAAAATATTGTGAATTACTAACAACAATCCAACTCCATGATGCAACTCGATAATTTGAGCAGAATTTTTTTTTTCGTGCGCGTATGTGTGTCAATTATGTTGCACCCCATGCACACGCAGTTTTCTCCATACCAAGCAAGTTTAACTTTCTGTTAAAATTCATACTTGAAGTTAAAAAATAAATACTATATATCGATTGCCAAGACCAGGTTACAAACGAGTCTTTTTAAAAAACTTATAGGACACATCGAAAACTAGTAAAAAAAAAAGGTTTTTTGTATTCCTGTTAAAACACCTTTTTCATATGACAACACATTTACATTTAAACGCATTTTTCTTAGTTTACTACACATACAAGACAGAAAAACTTTCGCATATTCTTCTTTTAAATATAT
The DNA here is from genome assembly GCF_036245765.1 of Copidosoma floridanum. Classification (NCBI taxonomy): domain Eukaryota; kingdom Metazoa; phylum Arthropoda; class Insecta; order Hymenoptera; family Encyrtidae; genus Copidosoma; species Copidosoma floridanum. The sequence continues at coordinate 2,552,531 of NW_028321879.1, forward strand.
GCTTGATTGATCTGGAACGTTGTGTTGAAGTGATACATTTATTTATTCGAAAGGGATCAAAATTAAAGTGCAATAAATGTAAGAGCTCACAATGTTAAAAAAAAATATGAAAAAGATGCACTTAAACAAATACGGTATTGTCAAGCAACAAATATGTTAAATATTGTTTATGAAGATTTTGATTACTAATTCTAGTAAAAATTTATCATTAGAGCTTATTTTGTAATTTGTATTAGTCATATATTGTGGCTAAAACATTGAGGTATTTTTTATTACTCTTATAAATAACCAAAATTTATTTTAGGTTCCCTAGTCTAGTGAAATATGTTTCTACGAGATTGCGATTTGTTAGTGAATAGACACTTTCTTAAAAGAAAATATTACAGATATTTACAACAAAAAAGAAAATCAATAATTGCAAAAGAGAATACTAAAATAAATTTATATTGTTGTAAAAAAATTGTTTTAAATTCTAACATTCTTTAAAAGAAGCATGCGAACAACATAGTAGAGAGGCAAATAAATTTTTTTTCAACTCGTGATTTGACTGTTAAAATGTGCGAAACTAATGAGAAAAAGACAATTTCGAAAAAAAATTACTACAAGTACGCTATTTCTTAATTTTTCAGATTCTCTTAGAAGATTTGAACGCAGAAAAAGCTAAGACCTTACACGTGGTAGAATTTTCTTATGCACATGATTGTGTAGATTATGGAACAAAAATAAAATGACGATGAGAAGGAAAGGTTAATGCTGCAAAAGTATTGAAAAATATAACAGGTAAACGTCTTACACAAGTTATGAGATGCTGAAAACATTTTGAGTCAATAAGTTTAAACTTTCACGTTTGATGAGCTTAATGATAGCTCGTGAGAATAGGTTCAGCCCGAAATAAATGTTGACAGATATCAAGCGCTTCTTCATAATGAAATTTTAAGCTCATTCCACCATAAAAAAAGTTACGGAATGTTAAAAAATTGCTATCCATAACAATGTCATTAAATTGGTGTGAATAAAATAGAAATTAAAATAAGTTTCAATACATCGCGTGATAGCTTTTGTTGTGCTTCATTAGATGTTGCTTCAAAAGATATTGTTAAGGGAAGTATTGGGCAACTTTGTTCTGAGTCAGAGGACCCTATATAAATCCGTATCATGAGCTATCTCATGTAATTTTGCTAATAATACAGAAAATTTTTGATAGTATGCCCTTCAACCAGCTAAAAAGACTAACTAAACCAGTTAAGAAACAAGAAGTTCTGAAATTGTTTTTTGGAATTTTAGGTAAATTTGATCAGTTTTTTTTTTTTTTTTTTTTTTAATTGCGATCCAAATGGCTGTAACTAATAGTTATGGTTTTTTATTTGATAGGGATTTATTTTAAATATTAAGAATGATCTTTTCAGCTTAATTTTTAAGCTGTTTTTAAGAGTACTATAAAAGTACCGCCATCTATATATATGTACCAATTAATATAATGATGAATGTATCGATATTGCTTGAATACCTATTAGACTTATAACTTATCTTCAAGCATTAAAGTCATATACTTATTAAAAATCGAGCTTAAGGGGAAACAACAGTAAACAAATTAAGAATAAGAACTTATCTAAACCTACTATGCGAGTGAATGTACGGCTCCTTGCTTAAGTGATAAAGAAACTGTCTAGTAAACAGGAGGTTGTGTGTTCGATCTGCACCCAGGGAAAATATTTCTCTCATTCTTATTTATTGCTTACGAATTTATTTTCAACAGAAAACATGTAAATTGTAATTGTGAATCTTTAGTATATTTTTTTAGAGAATGGGCATGTATGGATAGTTTTAACAGTACTTACATAAAAGTGCCGCCATCTATATTTATGCGCCAGTTGATACTATGAGAAATGTATAAATATTGCTTGTATACCTATTAGAGCCATATTGAATTTTCAACTTATCTACGAGCATTAAAATCATACACGTTTTCTTTATTACGTTAGACGTATTTTAAACTATACTATACACTGCATTTTATTCCTTCTCCCTAAACTGTTGCAATGCTTTTGGCATTTTAAAAGTAATTCAAACATCATATCTTAAAAATTTTTTTCCAGTTATCTCAGGGATTCAAAGTATGTAATAACATTACTAACCTTTTTTTTATTTCATAGATTATGGATACAGCTCTTTTGAATTTAAATTTGCTTTCATACCTGTATCAATTCAATTTTGATTATAATCAATTTTATTGTAATTTTTTATGTAATTTTAGGTATTTAAATAGTACATTATCCTGACTTATTTTTAGACTTCAGTTTTTGTTATACCTTAAAAATTCAGATTATTTTTTTTCTGATTAATTGTTAACTTATTATTACATTGAAGATTGTAAGGAAAATTGGAAAACCAAGTATTATTGTCTCAATAAACTTTCGAAAAAACAAAAGACATTTTTTACATTTCTATGCTTGCATCTAAATTATTAATTATTTGAGGTTTCTTTATTTTAGTTTCTAGCTTGTCCATTAAAGTTATGGCCAACAGTAGATGCAGTTGATTATTTAGCAGTAAAAATAATATTAAATTTAAAGCAGTTTTTCCTCAAACAACGTATGAATTTGTATGTAAAATCATTCACTTCATATTCATAAAATCATTAATGTTTTTAGTTCTTTCGATTAATTATTTAAGTTTTAAAGTTTTGTACGTAAAACAGGATTTCATTTGAAAGATGCTTATATCAATTTGTTGTTGAGAGATTTTGTAAGATAATGATTTACTTTTAACAAATTTACTAGTCTTATAAGGTAGCTAGCTGAATGTAATTTTATAAATAAATATAAGTTAGGAGGTTGGGAATTTATAAATACACCTTGATAGTATAGCAATAGACTTAATACAGGGATATCTTCTCAACTTTCTACTTAATCCTTATAAAACTCATTAATTGATTTTTTTTGAGAGTATCAAAATTATCTGTATTTCAAAATTCTTGTGTTTAAAACAGTTATACCTTTATCGATATACAACGTTAAACTATGCGTTTAATTTGTTATAATGTAATCACAAGTTTAATCATCGTTTTATTAATAACATTATGAAGATGAAAATAGATCATTATACTTATTAAAAACAATAGAAATCGACAGTTAAAATAATTTGAATCATATCGGTATCCTGATTGTTCTGACTAAAATAGGGTAGTAGTTTTAATGCCTGGTAACAAATTGACACAAAATTCAACCAGTAGAAATGTCAGCAAGAGCCTCAAAAAAATGTCAAAAATGACGAAAAAACTCAATAACTCGCGTTCTATATAATAGTTAAAGCTGAAATTTTTTTGCAAGGCAGATATTGTAGTTATTAACATACACACAAAATTTAAGCTAGATTGGTCTTAAGCTGTTCGTGAACTGCACCAAAAATCCAAGAAAGGTCCTCTTAAAAAATGGCCATAAAAAAGTTGGTAGCCAACATAAGTACATTTTTTAAATGTATTTTGCTTTGTCTATATTTAATCTACAACTATCTAAAATGCCATTTATTTTTACCAATTAAAAGTACCTTCAACAGTGACTGCAAAAAATGACTTTTTACTCGTTAGTCTGAGAAATCGGTGGCTCGGCGAGCCGCCACGGAGGCCATGCCCACTTCCTGCATGCATGTTTTAATCGAGTGCGTTTAAAATAAAAAAGTGCTTTTTTTGCACCCAATGTTTAACGTACTTCTAATTGGTAAAAATAAATGACGTTTTAGGTAGTTGTTAACTAAGTATAGACGAAGCGAAATACATTTAAAAAATGTACTTATGTTGGCTACCAACTTTTTTATGGCCATTTTTTAAGAGGACCTTTCTTGGATTTTTGGTGCAGTTCACGAACAGTTTAAGACCAATCCAGCTGAAATTTTGTGTGTATGTTAATAACTACAATATCTGCCTTGCAAAAAAATTTCAGCTTTAACTATTATATAGAACGCGAGTTATTGAGTTTTGAAAAAATGACTCGAAATGGCAGTTTTTTGCGATTTGGGAAAATAGGGTTTAACCAATTTAAACCCAATGTGGCTTATTTTTTTCGTTTTAAAATAACACTTTTTTTACAAAACACTTTTATGTGCGATCTTCGGTTTTCTTCTAGACGTGAAAAACATGTTTAAGCCAGTTTTGTCATTTTTTTGGGGTTTTTGCTGATATTTATACTTGTTAAATTCTGTGTCAATTTGTGACCATGCATCAAAACTACTACCCTATTTTTTTCGATTTAGTTAGAATTTCCTGGGCCGAAAAACTAATTTTACCATACTACTATTGCTTATTTGCCAATCGAATTAAAGTATCTCTTTACTTTGAGCTCAGTTAGTCATGCATTCATATTATTGTTGTTAACATAGAATTTATGTGGATGTATGTGATTGATGACTAACTTAGCTGTATGAATTCAGTTGGTAGTCGTCTACGTCTAAGCAAAGTACAGTTTACTAAAATAACAGTAACGTATTCGTGTCTACATAAAATAAAAGTGTAAAGATTTTTAATCATAAATGTACAGTTATTATTTTGAATTGTTTTTTTTCATCTAAGTTGATGTGTAAGTATGTTTATTTGTATTAATAGTGATTTAAAAATACGTCAAAAAAGCACTGAAAGTAGATGCACTTATAAGTCATATTGCTATCCGACAGGATGCTTGTTAATCCAGTAATATAGAAAATAACATTTCACCATACCAAATTATCTTTTGTAGAACTATATTAAAAATACTAGGTAATATTAAAATAAACTATAACGTACAAATTTTAGAAGTATTTTATTTTTCATGTTTTTACTGTCCAGTTGTTTTTTTTACCCTACAAATATATTGTGAGGTGAAAAAATAGTATTTAATATTGTATAGTACGTTTGAATTGACAGCTGCTAAATACAATATTATATTCCGTCAGTTCCATTACATATGTAACCATACATCGACATTGAATGTATGTATATGTGTATATCTTTCTATATTAAATGATTGTTTTTGTGAATTAAATCACATCACCCACAGCGCTTGCATTGCTTCACACAGGCTCCCTGTGATCCTGTACAGCCTTTCACAAAATAAGGAAAAATTCATTTCATTACCCTGTGATTTTAAGCCTATAATATTCGGGTAAACCTTCATTCCTCCCACAGCCTCTGCATCTACTTATGGCCCCGCCCCGCACGTCCACCTCTTAAACCCACTAGTGCCTCTTCTCAAAAACAAGGTAAAATTCGTAACATTTTTATATTCTATAGAATGAATCATATTTCACAATCATTTTCCTACAGCTTCCTACATCATTCAACTTATGAAATTAGGTTATGTGGCTTATTCGCTAGACTTGATTCAATAATAAACATTCAATAGTGTTCTGTATCTGGTCGAAACCCACCCATAATAACTTAATTTATTCAGTTGTTAATTCAGATTTCAATTTGATGATTTAAATTAATACGTAAGCTTCTTTTCATTGTTTCCTTACATGAATTTTTAAGTTCATTTTTGTTTATATTAATTAACTCTCTGCCACTTGGCCCCCCACTCACAATGGACGTCTTCTAAATTTTATCAAAAGTCACTGATGAATTTCTAATACACACATCTTGATGAAATTTCATGAATTGTCTATGTTATTACTTCTCAAATTAAATGATTACCTTGTAAGTGGTGTGCACGAGGTCTGACTCGAAAATTTTCAGAATACCTAAGAATGTCTTAAGATCTTTAAACACGTTTATTGGCTTTCGTAATATATACATATCGCTAACCTAAGTATGTCTGTGTCATAACGTTTGAACGCCTTCAACTAGATAGAATTGTTAGCTATAACTTTCTAAGTACTCCTCTAAAGCCGCATTTTTTATCTACGTGCCATAGTTTGCAGTGTTAATTTATGAACAGATTATTTTGAGTGATCCGTGAGGTTAATTATTGTTCATAATAGCTAAAAAGTTGGAAATGAATTTACCTCAAGGTATGCTGAAAGTGTACTCAAAAAAATTATTACTGGTAATGAATCGTGAGTTTATAGTTATGATCTCAGAATAAAACAATAGTCATCAAAGTGGAAACGTTCTGAATAGCTAAACGCAAAAAAAGTACGTCAAAGTTATAGCAACGTCAAGTCAATCTTTTTTTTTTTTTTTTCTATACCAGGTATAATAGACGCGCTTCGCGCGCTATAATTGTTTTGTTATTCGGTTTGATTTACATTAACAAATATTTGTATAGTTCGTTATTCAATTTCAATATACAACCAAACCAAAATTTCCTGCATTTTTTTACTATCTCAAAAGTAAAAAAAAAATTTTTTTGTAATTTATTATTCGAATCTTTTGTTTAAACTAATAAGTGTATTAACAATTTCTGAATTTTAAATACCATAACAAATAGTTCAAGATCTTATCTGTGTAAAGTTATATACTAACTCTTAAAATGACAACTAAATTCAGAAGAACAAGCAGATCAAATAGTATTTTACTCCAGCTGATTGTAACAACACAGAGTAATTTACAATTTTAATTATCACTTCGATTCAACAAAATTGATATTTCAAACAACTTTTGCTAATATACCATTTGATCTATTTAAATTACATAACATCAATTATTTTGTTATCTCACATAGTAAAATTTTAATTATTCTAAACTACATTTTTTAAGACTCATTTTCAAATTCACCCGCTCTTTGTGAGCTTCATTCAATCACAGAACGAATAAAAAAACTTCGATCACGTGACAATCAATCTTTTCAAATAAGATACAAGTGTTGTGCACTACTCGTACGCTCCAAGATGTCAAACAATCAATAAAAAATGTATATTTCCAAATTTTTAAAAAACTGCATGAGGTGATATAAAAAAAATGGCTTTGGCTTTGTTTGTTAGCCTCAGTACTGTCCTAACACAGCTTCCTGTGTCTTTTAGATACTTACAAAATTAAAAATTTCACTCTAACAACGCCAGTTTTGGCAGTGTAGAGAAGATTTAAGCAATGAATGAAAAAGGATTTTGAAAACTGACTTTAAAAGATTACATCTCGCTGCTAGGAGTGTTCAAATATATAGGAACCACTTTAAAGAATGTCACTCGCCAGACGATAAAAACAAACTAGCACGAAGGTATAGAGGTAATTAGTGAAAGAGAAATACAATATTAGCAAAAACTCAAAAATATTAAAAATAAATATCTTTATAGAGCCAAGAAATAGACGATTTGAAAAACGTCTTAAGCAACAAATGGTTGTTAAAGAAACGTTGTTAAAAACATTGCTACGGTTACAAAAATCAGTTTTTAACAAAAGCGTAAAAATTATAGATCTTGAAAAAAAACGTTAAAGGTAAAAAACGTAACTTGTAAAAAGACCTACACCAAGCTGCAAGAATTTTTGGAATCCCATAATTTTTTCATCCGCAAACTTAGAAAAACCCCTAAAATAGGTCATTTTTTATTGTCAGTAACTAATATCCCTCTTATCCAAATATTACCAAACCAAGTGTTAACATTGTGCGTTAATAGTACTAATTAATGCTTTGAATACAAATTTGATTGCTGTTAAAGTTATAATAAAGTTTTCCGCGCGTCAGGGTTGGCTGTTGTGTTTTAGGATTTGAGGCTGACGAATAGTATTGGTTGTAGTTTTTGAGTTGCTGTCTTGCTGCGAGAGCTGAAGTCAGCCTCTCTCTCTTCCCTGCGTGGAGCCGACAACTGCCAGGTTCCAGTTTGCGACTGGATAGAAAAATCCTCTTTCGCCCGCCGTCCTGCGAGCCGTAAACATCTCTCTAGGCCCCTTGTTCAAACGATTGCACCTCTAAATCGGACTAGAGCACTACAGTTTATCATATTGGTTTCTTCACTTGAATCGACTTATTTTGGCTTGTATCAGTTAGACGAACGCCCTGCCTGGCTCTCAAAGGCTCTTATGAATTATTCTTACTCAGAGTCTCCAAGGTATATTTTATATTATTTTGTCCGGATGTCTTATCAACGCACTGCTACTAGATTGCAATCTACAGACATTGTTTTAAGCCCTCCGCAAAAAGCTCTGTAAATATATCTGTAAATATTTTCTTTATATCAAAATTAAATCTGTTTCGTCATATTCTCAAAGTTGTTTCCTCTGCTTTATTTTCTTTTTTTTCTTTTTTTTTCTACCGGGTTACCACGACAGCTTACTGGCCTAGTCGTGGAGGCCACCCACTCACCACCTATGTGTGGGGGTGTATTTCCACACCCATTTCCAGAACCTTCTTCCTCTTATCCTACCTGAATCCATGGGCACAGTGTGAGTATCTCCGGTGGAACACTTTGCCAGTTAAGCTGACACTCTCTGCACCAATGGTGCATCGGATCCACTCGCCAGTGTGTAGCCTTTCCCCGGAGAAGACTCCATTATTCCAGGACGTCCACTCCTCGTTGGTTAAGCCGGCGACCCCTGCCCGCTCTCTGCCAAAGCATCGGATCCAGGCTTATTAGCATCCCCGAAGAAGCCCCATGATTCAGGGACCACTCCTCGCTGGTAAGGCTGGCGATCCCTGCCCGACGCCTGGCATCGGGTCCGCTAATCCCTACCTATAGCCCTAACACTGTTTCGAATTCACCCAGGCCCGAAAACCTGTAGTTTTTTTCAAAATCTTTGTATAAAAAAATGTCGACTGCACATTGGCATCCACGTTTATCAAAAGAAACATCAAAACTGTCCATTAGCATTCCAATCAATATGATAATTTCAACGTAACCTCAGAATGTAGCCTAAAATCGAGTACTTGCTCCAGTTTCCACAAATTTTCCAGTCTGAAAAACTTTTTAAAAAGATTTTCTATATTTTTCTACTATTGTACGTACAATTATCTTAAAAAAAAAATTTGGTGCGATGTATTATTTTCTTCGAAAGTTATTTATTTTTGTCGGGAAAAAAACCAAATGCGACACTGCGTGCCGTGCTCCACTCAAGTTGATTATGAATATTATTACTTTAAAGATACTTTCCAAACAAATATTTTCTACTGTTTTTTAGTTTTAGATAAAGTTCGAGAAGTAGACTTGTTGGTTTCATTACTTTGTTTAGGAAAAGGTTGATACTCAGAGCTCACAGATGTTTTTTCTAATTTCAATCTCTTATCATTGATTGAAATGACAGTGTAGAATTATAAAGTACCTGGTAATTGATTTTAAATTTCATTACTGTGGAAAAGTATATTTTTAAAATCGCTCTTACTTTTAAAATGTTGACTGGCCCTATCTGTTATGTGTAAAAGTTTTTTTACTGCAAACTTGAATTTCAAATGCCTTATAATAACTTTTTGATATTCACATCCAGGAATTGTATCATGGTTTAGGTTATCGGAAATAACAGCAATACTTGTGTGTTTAAGCTTTTTTTTTCTTCAGAATAAAGTGCAACTGTATAATAGAAGCTTGGTTATTATTCCAATGAAAAGATTAGGTTTAATTTTGTTCAACAAACGCATAATTTTTAAAAAAATGACAAGTTACAATAAGTTCTCCATCCTTAAGATCTTTTTTCAGTTGATAAATAAAAAGTGATTGTTTTGTAGCAAAATGATCATAAGTTTTAAGTTTTAATAATTGTTCTCCTAATAAATCAACTAATATAAAGCAAGTGAAATGAATTAAAATATGCTTAGCAATTATAATGAATTTGGAATTAAAATTCGCTTTATGTTCAGATGGTTTTTTTTATTCTACCTCAAAATCATATAAAAACTAAAGATTGTATTTTAATTATACAAAACTATATTAGGTAATAAAGTATAAGCAAACTTCAATGTTCAATCAATAATTAAATGTTTTTAAACTAATATTTGTAGTTCACTATTACTAAATTAATTATTTTACAAGGTTGGTTATCATCAAATTCTCATAGTGATAAAAAACAGCATTAAAAAAATTATAATTGAACAAACTATTAAATCATTCTTTTTATGAAACTCATTCTAAGTCTAAAAATTGCGAATTGATATTTGTTTAACCGATACAAGATTTTCAAAAGTTTTTCTGGAAATCGAGAAAGGGGAAATAAAAACTTTTAATATTATTAAAAATTGGATGTCAAATGATTAATATTCTCAAATATTTTCCATCTATAATTGTTCCATGACTAGTATTATACTAACATCACATAACGAGCCCACCTGTTATTTAAATTATAAAATTTTTTAAAAAGTAACTGAAGAAACTAAAACTTACTATAGTGCAGATAACGCAACTTATAAAGAAGTTGATAAAATGGACGATAATATTTATATAAGTGTCCTGGTAGAAATGTTGAAGGATATTTGTGAAGGATTACCTCCTCATGACCCAAACCTAAAAATTAGTAAAATATTAATGTTGTTTAGAAATTTAAGCATATCCAATAGACTGTGTAATGGAACACAATTAAGAATCACAAAATTCTTGCAGTATAATACAGATAGGGGAATGATAACTCGAGAAAAAATTGGAAAAATTTGAGAAAATTGGAGAATCTTCATTCCCTAACGAATTTTGTACACAGGGAACATTTCAACATTACTTTTTATTTCGTATTGTTAGAAATTTCTGATCGTTGTCACATTTGCTATGACAAACGAATTGCAAGGCCAACGTTTTGATAATGTAAGTTTATGTTCGGAAAAACCCCTATTTTTTCATGGTCAATTACACGTGGCTTTATCAAGATGAAAAAATAAAAGTTATTTATTTATTTAAGTACAAAGAGAAAAAAATACAAAAATAGATACTGTTGTTTAGAAATAATTTTTTACATAATTAAAAAACTTGTTAATTCTTAGAGATCAATCAATGAACTTTATGGCAGTATATTAAATGTTATAATGTTTTTAAAAGTATTTCATTATTTATCGATAATACGTAACATAATAATATTTTTTATCTGTAATGATACTTTTTGGTTAAAAAAAATTCACTCTTGAATTTTTCAGAATGAAATTAGCCAAATCGTAGCCAAACCGAAAGACGGGCAGTGATCTAATCTTGGCTGAACAAAAGTATTAAAAGAAGTAAAATCTTAGCCGAGCCGTACTATAGACAATAGTCATAGTATGACCGAGCCAAGAAACAAACAGTGGTCAAATCTTGGCCGAGCCAAGATAAGACTGATAGTGAAATTTTTGGTGTACCAAGTATAAACAGATATAAAATCGTGGCCGAGCTGACATACGATCGATGGTTAAATCTTGGCCGAGCCCAGATATGAACAGTGGTGAAATTTTGTATTGGCCAAAATACAAACTGTGGTGAAATCATGGCCAAGTTGAAAGATGGGCAGTGGTTTAATCTTGGTTAAACAAATGTATTAAAAGAAGTAAAATCTTGGCTGAGCCGTTATATGAACAATGGTCATAGTAAGACCGAGCCAAGATACGAACAGTGGTCAAATTTCAGCCGAGCCAAGATACAAACAATGGTAAAATTTTGGGTTGGCCAAAATACAAACTGTGGTTAAATCGTGGCCAAGCCGAAATACGGGCAGTGGTCTAATTTTGGCCAAGCAAAAGTATTAAAAACTAAAACCTTGGCTGAGCCATAATACGAACAATGGTCATAGTACGGCCGAGCCAAGATACGAACAGTGGTCAAATCTTGGCCGAGCCAAGATACAAGGGCTTGTCTAATCTTGGATGAGTCAAGATGCTAACAGTGATCAGATTATGTCTGAGTGAAAATATTAAAAGTTAAGTTTTTGCTCGTGTGGCTTATGCGATTACGTCAAGAAAGCAATTAAGGCGTGTAGAAGTGATCGATAGGTTTTTGGTTTTTACCACTTTCTGGCTATCATGGCTTTAAAAAATTATGCGCTACGCACTATTAGTAACCATTATTCGACAATAAACAAGCATTGTAGTTGATTAAGTTGTAATTTAATCGTTAGTTTTAGAATACATAAGTCATATTGAATAATTGTTGATTTTGGTATACGCGCACACTCTTTCACACATGCTGACTTTTCTGCAAAAAAAAAAAAAATAGTGCATCTTGAATCTGTCTGGTGCAGCGTTTGCATGCTTTACCGAAGAATACAAAATGCTGAAAATGAACGAAAATGAAAATCAATTTTCTTAAAATTATGAAAAAACTAAACATAATAGTATATTGACAATACCAGTTATTTATAAAAAAAATCTAACATGGCCATGAAAAACCGGGAGTCGAAGCATAAGGAGAGGCGTGGACTCGGGAGTGGGAAGTCAAAGGTTCTGAACCCACCCCTTAACGGAACCGCGCCCTGCGAAATACATGGATGGATATTAATTAAAAATAAGGACAAACAGTGTTATTGGATTGCTTAAAAAATATCATTACAGTACATTTTTGCTTTAATATTACCACTATTAGCATTACACTAATGGCTTGAATTATTATTATTATTATTATTATTATTATAAAATTATTAATAATAGGGAGTACTTTGGCATAGTCTTTCATTTATGTAACAGCTATTGGAGCCTCTTAAAATGTCGGCCCTCAACGCTGCGTAAGTATCATTCATTATACGAAAAACTATAGGAAATTATTTTCATTGCATTTTGCTGTAAGATAAACTTTAAAACTTATGAAGACTACTGCACCTTATCAGACGGCACTGCCATATTACAAAGCATGACGAATACGGCGCACAGTGGGATAAACTGATATTTTTCGTTTCAAAACTATGTAAACTTCCTTAGAAGAAATATTTTTTCAAGAAAGTTTTTGGATCTTTTACAGGTATGATGACAAGAAATAACAGAAAATTAAGGAGAAATGTAAAAAATGAAATCCTAACCAACAAAATTTGGATTATTTCAGAAATTTTTCAATTTATTTATTTATTTTTTTTTTTTATGTTGGGAAATAACTTTTAAAGAGCAGGTATTATACCTTCATATTTATTTTACATATATTCCTCATTTTTTTAAATAAGGTATCAAAATTGCATCTAAAAAGTGACTTTTTTGTCAAAATCAGGGATAACATTTGTAATACTTTTTATAAGTTCCAATACACAGTGTACTCATTTTGCTCAGCACTAGTGCGTGCTTGCTTTTAAATAATGATAATATGAGAGAAATGTTTTTCACCAGCGTTTCATCTAGTTCAAGAACTTCAGCAAATTTTTCTGGTTCTGCGAAGCATTTTCGAGCAACGTTACCGTTTGTAGTGGTGCCATGCCCTTGAAGGACTTGGTCAACTCGAACCTTGAACTTTTCGTAACTTCTATTTCGTACAATTTGAGTTCGCTCATCTGCCTTTTCTGAAATAATATGGATATTACTATGCAAACTAATATAGTTAGGTTATTGATTTGACACTTCATTTTTCTTAACAATTAAAAATACGAACTTTTTTGCAAGACGTAATAGCTATATTTGACAAAAGCCAACTTCGTTCATGATCAATAATATTTATATTTAAGAATACTTAGGATGTACAATTATATTTCTGAAGAAACATTGTAAATTTGAGTTTTCTAACTCAGTTATTCATTAAAATATCCAATAGCAATCAATTTCGTACTTTATGTGGAAAACCAAATCGTATGTGCATGCTAAGTCAATTACTCATAACGATGGTATGTGTGTTTTTACATGAATATCTATGAGTAAATGATAGTTATTTACATTTAAACGATTAATCAAACTTGGAAGGTACAACCTTAAGGACACATCAAATGCAACTGAGTGACAAACTCGTCCAATTGTTTGGATTTTTATTTAAAGTTAAAAATTGTATTGCGTCACTTAAAAAAAGTAATAAACCTTGCTGTGTAAGGTCTGAAAAAAGTAAAAAATTTTTTTTGAAATTTCCAGTGCGACAACGTGGCCTAATTATTACAATTACGTCTTGCAATTTTCATTCAAAAGTAAAATCTCGTATCCTTTATTTAGTTACACACGAAAGATACACATTAACTACAGTCACTGCATGTACTACGGACTAGCGAAAAGAAGAGTTTTTAAATTTATATTTCACCTCTAATATTAGCATTAATCGTCCATATTTGCAAAGGAAGTCTGTATGATGTGTGGGTAAGATTTTCAAAAGCTTTTATTTCAGCATGTAGAAGACCAAGGCCAAGCTCCATAAATAATTCATCAATGGGATAAAAATCGGTTGATACATCTTTATAGAATTGAGAATTAGTGCAAAAGCAAATATTGCATCTACATGTAGCTTTGTTTCCTACGATTGCGTTTACACATTTTCCGTCTAGTAATGTAACATAAACTTTAAATGACACTTCTGCTTCTTGTCCATTATTTAACTGAAATACATATGATGTAAGTGTGGATATTTTACGGTATAAACGATGATACTCTGTAAGTATAGACTCCAGCGTTTCCTTCTCTAATGCAATTCGTACTGGTCTACAAAATCTATAACTCTGTGGGCTCGGATTCTTCCATGTGCAATCAGCTGTAACAAAATTATTTAGTATTTATATCACCAAAATAATCTCTACGATAATTCCTAAATTTTGTGCTGAGACAGTGGTTTTTATTGACCAAGCATGATAATGTATCAAGGATGCCCGATGATTAGACGTCGCCCTCACTTAGAATAGTATAAAACATATATTCGAAGAGATCAAATGACAAAGTGATATGGCAGATATTAAGATACGAGTATAGTTTTGAAGACCCAAGAAATTTTTCTCGTATAAAATTTTTTGCATTGTTCACGCAGATATTATTGATTATATAAAATTTCCTACTTGTGTAGAAATATTTATATTCCCAACTAAAATTACTCTAAATGAGACCTTTAAATCATGAAATTTTTTATGACACATTTTTCACTGTGCAAACGATACAAACGATAAACATTCAATTTGCTTACCGTTAGATCTACTTTGTAGTTAAACAATGAGCATACTAGAAACAAACAAAGATTGCAGAGGATCTTGATTAATTACATTTGAATCGGTATAGCCTTGCTGTGGGTTACAATGACCAGCAGAGCTATCAAACCCAAGTGTCACAGTTAGCTGCAAGTGTTGTAAGTCCTGTTTGCTCCAAGAAGTTGCTACTGCAGAAGATAGTTGTTGCGCTGTTTTATTTAAAATATTCTGGAGAGAAACGCGAATTTAAACTTCTACATGTACATAATAGGGTAATACGAGGCAATTCTTCATCTCTTTTTGTATTATAGTGTAAAAAAGGTAAATATTACATTTTCTGATACGCAAATCCCTGACTTAAGCTACATACGACTTCTTACTAAAATCATGTTCGCAGTAAAACGCAAGAGCCAATTTAGGAGAATGCCTGTATTCAGCAATTATAGTACTTGGCTGTACAGTATGATCTTCAACTTCCATCTCTTCTATATAGTAATTTGTTCTACTCATTTGTTCATGTGTATCATTTTTAGCAAGATGAATTTAGCATAACTTCACTGCTAATTTCAATAATTCGATATCATATTTGACATAATCTAACACTTCGTAGGCTCGCCTATATAAGGTACTCGAACTGGCCTTTTCTGGTTCAATACGTGGTCGTCCTCCTTTACCAGTACCCTTCTTCACTGTAGGGGGGCGTCCTTTTAAAACTTTTTTCTGTCTAATTTTTTTGTTAGTTGGGTAGCTTGGCATTCAATTTGTAAGAGAAATTTGAAAGTCACTCTACAATTATTGACGTATACGAAATAAAAGACAGTGATTTCATATAGGTAAAAAAAACAGCAATTGTGAACGCCCAGTCAGTATATCATATAAAGTTAATATACCGACTAATTTACAGACTATCTCACTTCGGTATATGTTAATTAATAATCAATTTTCGTGTTATTTACGTTAATAACAATATTAATTGAACGCAAATTAAGAGAACACAGTTTCAACTAACAATCTTTATCGTAATATTATCTAATTCTTACATTTAATTTTCCCTCACTATACGCATGTCATCGAAATAAAGTTGTGCTTGCTTAGTTTTTCTAATTGAAATTAAAATTTAATAAATGAAAATAGCTGTTCAATAAATCATTGGAATGAAGCAGTCGGTGGATCAAAAAATGTAAATGATATACTGAATTTTCTCAAACTATTTATGAACATTTAAGTTTCATTTCATAGGCACGAGATGTTACCTTTCGTTATATAATTAAAAGTGATTGCAATAAATTTTGTCCTGATTCATTTTATTTCTTAAAGTATTTTTATTGAGCATTTGCAATTTTTTTCGTTAAAACACACATCAAACTGTTGATTAATAGAATTATTTATAGATCATTTAAGTTTTTAAAAAATACAATTTTTCTATGAGGGCTCAACATCGACATAACGAGTCCCAAGATATTTCGATGACATGCAGCTTTGACTTAAATCAACAAAAGTAAAAATTTCTTACATACAAATAGTACATACTGCAGCTAATATCAACGTAAGCTCAAACATTTTCAGTGCAAAGTTACACAAAGTACAAATTGTAATCACTAAAATGAAAATCTATAAACACATTCAACAGCGATTCTGTTTAGCTCATATTTTTTCTTATTCACAAAATATCGATGTGTAAGAAATACAAATGGAATCGAATAGGATATTGTTATTTAGTCGTTAAACTGCAAATATTTGAAGTATACTCATATTTATTTAAGTTATATACGTTTTCGTAAGCCTAAATGTGCACAAGTAAGGTTATAACGAGACTAATTGTCATTGCAATTAATGTTTTACCAGAATAGCGTCGCGGTTAAGGTTCTTTTTTACTTGTAATTGTAGCTCTATAACTTTTAGCATTAGGAAAATCAAAGAATAAATGTACTTTTCTGAATTTAATAGACTGATAACAACGTTCACTCTCCATGCAATAAATGTGAATTGTTAAGTTTCCTACGATATTTTGAATGATTGTTGAACCTATCGGCAGCAACTGTATGATACGAGCACCAAGAAAATACACAATACTTACTTGCCGATATTTACTAATTACTTATATCCACGATAAAAACTCTTCTACTTAGCAAACACATTACATGACTGTCCTACGGGAATACTTCTTTCTTCTTACGTTTGATAAAACAAAACCTTTTGAGAGTTCTCAAAATCTATTTAGCACGTATCCTGAAATTCTGCCATAAGTATGTGTAATACAGACAGTAGACTAAAGTTCACAACAGTAAGCCCTGAACACGTAAATTATGAGAATCAATAGAATAAGTTTGTTCGGAATGCGTAGACCGGATAAAGCAAGGATGGTAATGCACTTTGCTTGAGTTTAATACACTCACCTATTTTGGCGCCCGGTGTTATACGCAAATAAGTGTACCTCCGTGTCAAGACTTAGTAACTAAAGCTATAAGCCATGTAACTGTGCCCTGTTTTATCTATCGCTGCATATAACAATAATATAGAAAAAAGAACAAAAAAGAATTTTCGAAATACGATAGAAATTTCAAAATACCACATGAGTGCATAGGTTAATTTTTTTTATATTATTGAGTAGTTATTTATCACTCCCAGCCACAACACTTACACTTCTGAAAACTTTCTGAAGAAAATAATTTTTTTTTTTGGAATTACGCTTGATTTTGACAAAAAGTCACTTTTTAGCCGCAATTTTGATACCTTATTTAAAAAAATGAAGAATATATGTAAAATAAACATGAAGGTATAATACCAGCTCTTTAAAACTTATTTCCCAACATAAAAAAAAAAAAAATAATAAATTAAAAAATTTCTGAAATAATCCAAATTTTGTTGGTTAGGATCTCATTTTTTACATTTCTCCTTAATTTTCTGTTATTCCTTGTCATCATACCTGTAAGATCCAAAAACTTTCATGAAAAAATATTTCTTCTAAGGAAGTTTACATAGTTTTGAAACGAAAAATATCAGTTTATCCCACTGTGTGGCGTAGGTACGGCTTACCTTATTGATCGATGATTTGGTTATAGTACGACTGCAGCTGATCTGTCATTATGACTTAATGTTTGGGGTATTATGGGTTTTTTAAATTAATTCCTTGCAAAACCAAAGTCACTTTTATAGTTATGATAAAGTGTATCCCACGTTAAAGTTCAACGAAAAACATAACCAATTCAATATTTGTTCAACATTCGTGAAAGTAATTTTTTTATTTTTTTAACTGGGATCCTCAAATTATTTTTATTAATTTCATTAAAAAGAGCATCCTCAAATTACTTTAAAGTGGCATTTCTGCTATAGTATTATTGTTTACTTAACTTACAATAGGCTGTCCAACTTTAACATGTCACTTTGAATATATAGTGACATGTCATACCTCACTCACCTACCTATAAGCAGTAAAGCGTGGCGTGTGGGTATTTTATTACAGGACTGAAAGGATTAAACGGTTAGTTGGCACTTTAATGTGCATTAATGAAAGACACCAATGTTTCAGCATACAATTGCTTTCTATATTCTTACAGAACTAAATGCAATTATTCCATTCATTAAAAATTATGTTGCTCTACTATCCTGTGCTATTTGGGACAATAGGTCAATAACGGTGTTTCTCTCAGCAAGGTTTGGAAGAGACTGACTGAATTAAATCTTGTATACATAACATGGCTACACTATACATAGTATTAGAGCATATATATTACATACACTATATATCTGACCTAGTCTAATTCTGTACTACCTTAGCCCTACTAGGCAGGCGTTGGCTTTTGGACACAACAGTATTTAGCAGCGCGTATGTGTAGGTTATTATAGCGGCCAAAGTCGTCAACAGGTAGTAGTTTCTGCTTCTCCTGCTGCCGCTCGGTGCTGGACAACGTTATCAACTTTTCACACATGTCCGAGAAAACGCACGCCAACCGGGTATATATTCGCCTCGGGAAACACATCACGATAGTAAGCAGACAAGAGCGAGAGTGTTCCTTCTGTCGGCTCACCTACGCATGCTGTCTCAGTGCCCTCTCTTTACAGGTGTGCGTTGATACATTTACATATTAGCCACTGCATACGGTATAATACCAATAGCGAGGATGGGTATGTGTACATAGGCATAGGACAGGGTAGGGCTAAGTAGCATCGTGCCACCTTTCCTCTTGTTTGTTAAGCTAGTATTATTGCGACGTTGATTTGTTACATCACAAACCCCCCTTTGCAAACCCTTACTCCACCCTGATATGTCGCGCATCCAAGAGGGTGAGCATACGACTACAGCTATAACTACCCTATTAAACGAATATGTAAAATAGTATTGTGTGACTGTCTGCGTTTGGTGTGTAGTGAGTCGTCATGTTTATCAAGAACTTGGCAGGAAATACTAGTCGGCCTGAATTGGCGGCCTTGTTAGTACACTAATCGGTGTGCTGTCGTGGTGTTGTTTAAAATGCTAGTGTGGAACGCTAAAAATTTTCATTGCCTTACGGTCGGATAGTAGGCTGTTGGCGCACTTGCTTGTGCTTACAATCAAGACTTAAGAGTAATTGACAATATCCGGTATCAATGCATATTGCACTATCGGTTAAAAACAAAATGAACTGCAAAAAAAAAAAAAAAAAAATTGCAAAAACAAAACAAAAAAATGATACTTTCAAAAAAAATGTAAAACAAGTGAAAATGCACAATAAAAAAATACCAAGGACAACAAAAAATAACAATTGCCTGTCCAGTGGGAGCAAAGTTATTTGTTAGTTACCTTGATGCAACTCAAAAGTAAATTGAACCAGTGGACAGTAGATTCTTGGGTACCCAAGTATGAAGTTATACTTATAAAATTATAAGGCAAACCATATAATTTTAAGTACAAAATACCTTGTATGAAACAATATTGTGTACTACAATTATCGTGGGAATGAGTATACCTACGTTGATTGGGTATGATTTTAATTAATATTTAATGAGTTAACGATTATAAAAAATGTGTTACAGCACAATGCAATAAAAATAATACATACGCTGGCCAGTACAAGATTGCGCTTTCATCGAATCTTCCGATGGTTTCAAAACGACTTCCTACTGCCTATACGCTGACTATATCTGTAACATCACGTGTTTGTTCAGTTAAAAATTTTGTAAAAAATTATTTATTTACTGCAAAAGTAACAACTAAAATACATAGGAATAAGTATTTAAATATACATCAGAAAGGTGCTCTGCTAAAATATACTAATTTCAAAATTTTATGAAAAAATGTTAAAACAAATTATTCTATTAAGTATTATTTATTTATTAACTTAATTTGTAATAAAACCAAATAAATTAATATACATTAAATAAGAATCAACCAAAAAAAATAAGTAACAAAGTACACCACAACATGCAGGAATTGAATTTCCTACATTGGGACTGTTCGTAGCAGAGTGGGTAAGGGCCTCGACTAGTGTGCAAAAGGTCTGGGGTTCCAAACGCTGTAGAATTTTTTTTTTTTTTTTTTTTTTTTCAAGAACTGGTTGAAAAGAAAAATCAATTAAATCTATACCATTAAAAATGTGTGTGATGGGATGTGGCGTGATGTGGTGTAGAGGAAACCGGATGTACGTCACGGGGGACAAAGTGAAATGGGAGAATAAAGCAAAATCCACTTCCATCACACTTTTTCTCAAGGTCAAAATCTGAAATCGTTAATTTACTCCAGCGCATAACTCGCCTATAGAGGAGTATAACTTCAAAAATCTTGTAATTTTACTTATAAAACTAACAAAAATGATTTCGCCTTTTTTGGATTATTCAGAGCCGTAAGGGCTCTTTTCTGCTTCTAGTGTAGGTGCCATAGTGCTGTTGGCCCTTGACAATTTTATCTAACTGACCTTTAATACCTCTCCATTCTCAAACTCAGCCAATATCTTGGCTGGTAACACACTAAAAGAGAAAAAAAAGTTTTCGACCAAGTTACAGTAGGAAAACAAAAGAATAGACGAAAAAGCTGAAAGGTACTTTAAGGATTTAGGGGTGAGTCCAAAGGGCGTAAAACACCATTACTGGATGCTGCCGTTGCTGTAATTGGAATATATGAATTCGTTGTCTGACGTCCCACTCTGCTTTCTTTTTAGAAATGCCTTGGTAATTTATATTAAAAAAAAAGATTCTTAGTTTGTTTATTTGATCATTCGTTTTTTGGATGATAAATAATTTATGAAGCCTTTACTGTAAAAAATAAGAGAAATATACTTTAAAAGATCACGTAACTAATTAAATACCTGATAAATAACAAAGAGAAAATACATTTAAGAAATTACAAAATAGGGTAGAAAAATACAATGCATCCTCTACGAAGAAAGGGGAAAAGAAAAAATATATTTCTCTAAACAGTAGAGATGGTCACTGCTTGCCTCGACAGGCATTACTTCTTGGTACTACGCACATCATTGCCTGCTAGTTTGACCAGAAAGGCCCGTTTTTCAGCCGCCCACAGGTTGCAACAATGCACAGTTTGTGATGCTGATGCCCCGTTTGACACACTTGTGGCAAAACTTCTTTGCTGAGTCACGTCTAGGGTATCGCACGTAACGGTGACCTAAATTCCTGCTCTCCGACTCAAGGATATTGTTGTTCAGATCTGAGATAGCTTCTGGAACCTGGATTAGCTCCTCTGCCAGGAGGTCAACTTCAGGGATAAATAGTGGAGGTCCAGGCACGCTCATTGGCCACTTGTAGATCCATGAGCCATGGAATCCGCGCCGTTTGTTTGGGCGCCTGTAAGGATGGTGGAACGACTCGACGTAGCGGGCAGGGTGGTGCTAATGCCGTCAGGGCACATACTCTCTTTGCGCCAGTTTGACCTGCCCGAGCACTATCTGAAGCCACTCATCATCACCCCTCGGCCTGTTCTCCTCGCCTAGGGTACTGACGATCCCCAAGAGATTGTCCAGCGTCTGGAGGTCCTGCGGGCTTACTGGTGCTGGATTGGTGGGGGCTTGGGTAGAGATCAGTGGCGGCAAGTTGTACCCTAGTGGGAGAACAGAGTTCACCTCTCTTAATCGTGCGAGTGCCTCGCAGGTCACCTCAGAAATAAGTGGTCCCTCGAGCCTTGGACCTTGTGAAAAGCCGCCCTGACGAGCCATTCCCCGATTAGACTGCCTCCCCTCCGATGTCGGCCTTGTTTATGTGGCCAACCTTGCCAGATAGGCGACCACTCTGGGTTTCCTCATGTCTGCCTTGCTCGGCTCGAGATAGAGGTCTTCGAGTTGGGTATCGTGCTCCCTCCTCGACGCGGCTGCCTAAGCCTTGTGTCCGATTGGTTGGCGCGTTATTCCTCGCCCTCTCATGGTTGGGGTCTGTAGGGATATAGTTTACTTTAGATTCGTTGTTAACAAGTTGACGTGGGAGTGTATATCGCTCGAGGTAGTTATAATGGATTTTTATTAATTTTATTAAAAACATCTAAGAAAAACTGGATTACAGTGCAGGGGCCCAAAAATTTGGGAGCGAATTTCGCTGCAAATTCTGAAATTCCTGAAGATAGCACGTGATTTTTTCGTACTACACTATCTCTTAACAAAAACGATTCTGCCCTCCACCCGCGATTGTAATAATCCGCCTTCTTCATTCTCGCTGACTTGAGATGCTTCACAACCAAATCTTTAATCATTTTTTAGTGGCTAACCCTATCGGCTCATAATGTCGTATTAGTCAAATTTAACGACGCAGTAGGCTTGTTACGGTTTGAAAGTGCTACAGGTGGCGGATTTTGGCCAAAGTTCAGGAACACTAGAATTAGAATTTTGTGGATTCTTGCTCCATCGTGTTTATTGCAAATGCAAACTCATGCAAATGTGCATCCCACAGCCGATTGATCTCATCCAAGAATGAGTTTATCATCGGGTTCAAGGTGCGAATCACGTGCTCTGCAGGGTTGGCTTGTGCACTATATAGCGGGATGTTCGAGTTTTTGATGCCATACATTTTACACGTTTTATTAAACTTCCAATTAAGAAACTCCATGCCGTTGTTTAAGATGTATTTCGGTTTTACCAACCTGTTTAGTACTAATTCCTCTACCGTTCTCCGGATGTCTTTCTCGTTTGCCTTTTAAAGTACTTTTAACTCGACGTATTTAGTGAATATATCTTGAATAATCAATAGGTTCCAGATCCATTGTTCGATAGAACTTTTGGTCCTGCAATATCGCCTTCCATGGTAGTGCGGTAATTATGTCCCCTTTAAAACTGGCTGGAGCTTTCTGTAGGACTTTTTGCTGTTGACATTCCCAAACATACTGAACTATCTTGAAAATAACCAGGCCAATAATAATAACTGGTAAGATGAGCATAAGTTTTCTCCACCTCTAGGTGACCTGCTTGGGGTTCATCGTGACCATCGTGTAATGCCTAAACACGGTGTTCCTTCGGTAGGACAATTTTCCATTCTTCGAGGTCCTCCATCATTGAACTAATAATAGGGCAAGATTTATGGATAAACAGGGTCCCATTCTCACATTTTTATTTTGTAAATTTCTGTGGAACCACTTGCGCCCCTTTTACCCGGTTAAAGAACCATTCGTCGATTACTTGCTCTATATTAGGGCGTAATTACTGTGACTGAGTTTTTGTGTGCACGGGATAAGGAATCTGGGACCCGATATAATTTTTCTGCCTTCTAACCTCAAATTAGCACCTTCACCGCTTGATTTTGGGTTCTCAGGCGGAAAAATAGCATACGAAACTCGTTCGATAAGGCTTCTCTACAAACCTTGTTACGGCCCTCGCCTTCGGCTCGTACCGTAAACCTCTCGTTTCGTAAATCGAAGCCTTTGCAAACTCGTACGTAATATACTATTCCCTTCCTATAAACAAACTCTAAATCAAATGTCTGCAACGCCGTGTTTTACCGAGCCAATTTTTCTACTGGGTCCTTTAACCTATTAAGCCATAATAGACTGCTGTGGTCGGTGATTACTGTAACTCGTTCACCTTGTAGATATCCTCTTAATCTATCCACAGCCCACAATACAGCCAAATACTTCTTTTTTGTAACTGTATAATTCCGTTCTTGCTTGCTGAGTGTGCAGCTCACGTAGCATATCGGATGTTCTTCGACATCACGGTTCTGTGTTAGTACAGCAGCCACAGAATAGTCGCTGTCATCTGTTTGTAGGACGAACGGTTGCGGAAAATCAGGCCTTGATAAGACCGGCGTGGGGCTTTGGTCGGATTTGTGTGAGACTTTCAAAAGCTGACTATTGCTCGTCGGTCCGTTGCCACTTCACATCTTTGGATATAAGCTTTGTTAGGGGCGATTTTTATCGACGAGATCAGGAATAAATCTAGAGTACCATCCGATTATTCCTATTAATCTCTTTAGTTGTTTGAGGGTGATGGGTGCGGGGTACTCCAAGATTGGCCTGGCTTTGTTGAGATCTGTCCTGAGACCTTCCCCCTCAACTATGTATCCAAGGTACTTGACCTCTCCACTCCCAAACTCTGATTTTTTGCTATTGATTAAGAGATTCACCTTCTTTAATGCTCTCAAGACAATCCTCAACCACTTAAGGTGATCCTTGAACGTTTCCGTGTTAATTATAATGTCGTCCATATACGTAAGAACGTAAGGTTCCCATTCCAGTTTGATAATCTGATCCATAATGGTCTGGAATGTAGTTGGAGCGTTTGTCGATCCATAGGGCATGCGTCCATTCAGAAATAATCCTCTACTGGGTACAGCAAACGCTATGAATTCCTTGCTATTCTTATCCAAGAGGATTTGGTAGTAGGCTTTGCTAAGATCGATTTTTGATAGGTACCTTGCCCGACGCAATTTATCCACGATGTTGTCCGTTAGTTGCATAGGATCCGCGTTGTATCGTGTAACTAATTTAAGTTTCCGGTAATTTATGCATAAACGAAATTTTTCGTTTGCCTTTAGCGTAAGAAGGAAACAGCTACACTACGCGCTTTCGGATTCTTTGATGATGTTTTCGTACAACAATCGATCTATCTCACCGTATGCGATCTGTAGGACTTAGGGTACATACCGTCAGGAAGGTTGTTTAATTTGAGGACGATCCTGCGCATCGATACTGTGATTGGCTACGGTAGTGATACCGAGCTTTTCTGGGCGAGGGACTATCAGATCGTCAAGGACTTTCTCCAGCTCTTACTCCTCAGAAGGGGTCATCGTTATCAATCCTCCTGCAGCAGCGGCCGCTGCTAAGCGTATCTGATCGCTCTCCTTCCTCCTAAATTCTTGCCTGGGACTTGTGGGAGTACGCCATACATCCTTAAAGTAATCTTTGAAGGGTTTTCAGGAACTCTATCCTTAAAATGGCTTCGTACTCCAATTCGTCCACTAATCCCAACATCAACATCTTGATAGTTTGCCGAATGGTTAACAGAACACTCACAATGCCTTGGACGGTTAGTACCTTGCTGTTGGCAACAGAAATCGTAGTGCGATAGGGCTGGAAACTTTTCCATTGCTTAGTGATTCCTTTCGCAGATAACAGTGCATTGCACCACTATCCGCGTGGGCTGGCGTTCTAATACCTGCGATATCAAGCGCTAAATAGTGACGTGGGTCCTCTGCCAGTGCCAAATCCTTTACCACGTTTTCAGTTTTATATGTCCTCCAATAATGTCCTTAACTCGTAGCGCACACTACGGTCGACGGTAGGAAGTTCGGGCTCTGACCGCTCCTTCCATCCGTTGCTTCGGAGATAAGGGTTTTTTTTTACTTTTCTACTTCCTAGGTTGTTTCTGTGCTCACAGTTGGCTAGGGAACTGATTATTTTTATTGCTTTGACGGTCCAGTGTATTTATGTTGCGTCAGTATTTACCCACTAATATTTGAAAGCCGACATAGCCACTTGCAAAAAATTTCCCAACCGATATACCTGCCGACTACGGCACCTTTGTACATTGCCTAGTTTCCCTACTAGCCATGTCAGAAATGTCAGTGCTGTGAGTCATATTGCTAAACAAACTTAAAGAAGTCTCTATCACTCCTTATTTTTCGCTGCATTTGTTAGTGTCACCTCTCGTTTATTTAGAGTTGCGTTTTGCTCTAGTGATGTGGCACCGACTTCTACTGCCCCCCTCTTTTGGCGTTTACTGGTCCCTCGGTGTTACACTTGAAGCACTTCTAGCGTTTGTATCCTATCTTGCCGCATTTAATACATCACTCATGGTAAGGGCAATCATTACGCCAGTGTCCGACGTTATGGCAAATGAAGCACGATCAGTCTTTGTTTTCCGTCGATGTATTTTTACCAGGACTTCTTGTGTCATTGTAAATATGCTAACACGTGCGCGCGCGCGCGCACGCGTGTGTGTGTGTCAAGAGGTAACTTATGCGAACAATCACATGTATGTAAGGATTATTATAAGGACAAAAGTGGAATTATGCATAATTATAATACGCATAATACTACCATGTTATTGATTATATGTTAGAAGCACTTGAAGTCTGCACAAGTCACTATTTATAAACATATAAACATATATATAATGCAAATTATCAAACTGTTCAATATTCCGAATATTAAATAACGTAAAATGTTAAAATGTGTATCTATCATTGAAAAAAAAAAAAAAACAAGCACAAACCAATACCGTTTAATGCATGTTACGTGTCACTAAGTAAGATGTACCGACGTTGTCGCTAATCGAGCTCCATCCTAAGGTGGACACTGGTAGAAAAAGTGTAACGTTCTAATAGTTGCTCAAAATATACTAAGTGCCCTACTATGTAATTTACGGTGCTAGCTTCAGGCAATGTAAGACTCGTGGTTAACTTTTGCCGAAGACAAGATATTTTTTAAGAACAGAAATTACTGTTCACTACTTTTGATTACTTACGTGCATGCATTTTACAGGCAAAATCATTTGTGTCAAAAAATGAAGTCGGAAAATCTCTCACTATCATTTTGACCATAGTAACAGTTAATGTATATAGATAGTATTTTCAGGCATTGTTAGAATGTAATACAGAACCAGTAGTATTATCTTCTGTTCTCCTGTACTCTTAATCTCATTTATTATATACATTAATAATAAATGACGCAACAAGAAATACTGAGTGATTAGAGCACAACTTTTTATATAAATAAATAAAAGTATGTACAAAGTCTATAAATATGTATATATTCTTTGCTGTGACGTGCAATTTGTAAAGCGCTATGTCTTTAAGGTCAACGTGCTGTGTTAGCGCCACTTTTTAATAAACAGTCATGCATCAATAACCTAATATTTCGTATTGAGTCATTTATTATTAATCATGACGAAGGAGCAAGTGTCAAAAAAAATTCAAATTTTGTAGTTATTACACATTATAACGAACAGCAGTCTCAGCCTTCAATGTTTTTTTTCGGATCCATCGTTCGAGTATAAGAGTACCGAGCGGTTCAAAAGGAGCAACATAATATTTATTAAATAATGTTCTTACAAGTTTAGTAATACCTAGTGACAACAAAGTATATTAATAAATTTAGCACACAAAACATCAATGTACAATTGATTGAAATAATTTCAACGTTTTCTACGTAACGTTCCAACTAAAATGCAGTGTTATGGGAATAAGTATTTGTCACCGAAACTTCATCACCCTCGCATGCAGTACTAAATACATCAGAATTTGCTCACTTTTTTCATTAAGCTACTTAACACAAATAACGATGCTAACAGTTAAGTTGTCAGCTCTAATAGTTCAGGAAACGTAAACTTGGAGCTTAGATAAAACCCGACTAAGTAAAAACGTGAAGAAGCCTTTAAAATCTATAGCAAATATTTTTTAGCAAAGAGATAGTAAAAAGCAGTGGGGTACGTCGGCAGCCGAGCACACCCCACCACGCTTCTTTTTCTCTTACGGCAGAGATAGAGTCGAATCCATATTAGACCTATTAGTACTCTGATAGAAATATTGGACTGGTACAGCTCCAGCGTACGTGTAGTTACAATGTGGGCGTGATCATGAACCACAAACATATGATTAACATATTCTAATTTACACTCATTGCAATCATTATGTTTACTGTTAGAGACTTAACATACTTTGCACCGTAAGTATATATTTATATCGACTTATAAAGCACAGTGTAATATAAAAACTCAAATGTCACGTAAATTATTATTCCGTATACTAAATTGAAAGACCATAGTCTTAAAATAGAGAACAAACTATCAAATAAAGGTCTGTTGTGATTACTGTCGAAGATGGTAGATTTGGCGAAGTGGCAGTAGTAACATATGTGACCATTAGGGTAACTGATCGTTGACGGTTGCAGTAACCGATTAGCCGATAGCAGCTACTAGAGCACAACGTAGGTTATACTTATACTAATGTGGTACGGTGGCCCATGGCAATAATGGCAGAGAGGGGCTTCCATAAGTAGGAATCACGATCTATGTTGTGCTATAGTAGTTAGTACATAGTAGTTACTGTCGGATAATCAGCTACTACAACCATTGACAATCAGTTCCCCTGACGGCCACAGTAGTTACTACTGTTACTTATATAAAATGTATGTGTATACATTTTATATAAATATGTATACATTTTACTTCATTTTTAATCTGCTTCGGTATCTAACTTTAATAAGACAAAAAATTTTTTTATCGCTTAATCAAATTACATTTATTTGAGTTGATTTACAAACAAATTTTAATAATGAAAAAAAGGAAGAAAATATAGTCTCATCAATAAATCCTGATTTTTATCTTAACACTTCACCCTTACTACAGCCTCTTACACCATTTTTAGAAAATCTGACAGAGACCCTACTGATCTTTACGGACCCTGATATTTATACACATGTGTGCATGTCGTATATGTATGTATACTTGTTACGTGCACACATTATATTTAATTGTGTATAAATTTTTCTTATTTTTAATCAAAAGAGATAGATGTACCCATAGATTATTTTAAATCCACACAGATGCATATATATTATGACGTGACAAATCAACGTTACAATAACACTAGCATAGCAGACAAGAGAAAAGGCGGCACGATACAACCTAACCCTACTCTGTCCTATGCCTGTGTACATATACCCGTTCCCGCAATTGGTATTTTACGGTATGTGTGTATACTAACGCACACCTGTATAGAGAGGGCACTAAGGCAGCGTGCGTATATATGCTCCGTTGGCATGCGTTTTCTCAGGCATGTGTGAAAAGCTGATAACGTTGTCCAGCACTGAGCAGCAGCAGGAGGCGCAGAAACGACTACCTCTTGGCGACTCTGGCCGCTACCACAACTTACACATACGTTTTACCAAGGACTATTGTGTCCAAGTGCCGACGCCTGCCGATGGGATCTCTCAGTGCCTGCATCAAGTGCGACTGTCAACACCTCTGCAGCAGTTGAATGGCAGGCCCACTTTCTTGTATCCCATCCCTACCGCGTGAGCATTGTGCCGTTAGACAAGGTCAAATAGTTAGGCAACGGAATCGTGTATGTAAGAATTGCTTAAATTTGTCTAAAAATATAGAGAGCAGTTGTATGCTAAAACATAATATACAATACCTTTTGTATTATACTTTAACTCTCTTTGTGTAACTAGGTACTGAAAACAGAAATCATGAGCTTTCAATGAATCGAGAAAATGAATGTCTGCCAGGCAGTATTGTAGAATGTTCTGTTAAGTAGGTAATGTTTTATGAAAACTTGTAGACTCATAAACGAAGGTCTAAAGTCTTCCAAAAAGGTGTTCTGAATCTAGATTTTGTTACGTCATTGATCACGCTAATCATGATTAGTATGGTAAAAATGCTCTTAACATTTAGCTTCATTGCAAAGATAACGTTTTTAGAACGAAGTTCTTTATGTTGCGTACTCGGGAGGCTGGAATTTTAAAACCGACAGATTTTTTCTTTTATACGGAAGTGGTTTACCCGAAGTCTTCCTCTCAAGTTTCCTTACCCCGTCCACCTCACCTACTGTTCTCTACACACTTCCCCTCCCCCCACTACGTATGTATATCTGCCAACCGTGTCTTCTGCTTCTGCACACCTTTGCCCACCATTTCCCCTCACACTCCCAAGCAATTAATTTTAAAACAAATTTTAATTTTATTTTCTCACAATAATTTTTATTTGACTTTGAATTTTTTTCTTTTACAATTCTAAAAAAAAAAAAAAATTAAATAAAGGAAATACAAAAGAATGAAAATAAATAGAAAAATGAAAAAAAATGAAATAAAGGAAATACAAAAAAATAAAAAAAAAGTAATAAAACTAAATATGAAAAAAAAGGAAATTAAATGAAATAAAATTAAACAAGGAATGAAAACAAAAAATTCAATAAATGAATAAATACAGTACTCACAAAGTTCAACCATCGTGAGTACTGAACTAATTTTTTTTTTTTTTTAATTCGTTTTTCAAGTTTTTGTTTTAGTAAACAACATGAATACAGTACTAACGTTTATAGGGCTTCGTTCTTCCTACGGGTCTGGTGACCCCCTTGTTACCTGAGAAATTGTGTTTTTATACTCATGTCATGTTTAAAGAACTTCGTTCTTACCGTGGGTCCCATGACCCATTTTCCCCCCTGGGTTGTTGTTTTCATTCCCTTTATATTTTATTTATTTATTGAATTTTTTTTTTCACTTCTTGTTGAATTTTTTTTATAAAATTTAGCAAAAAACACTTATTGTCTTAAGTACAAAAGTACGTAGTGAAAAATGGCTCGCACCAATCAAAAAATCCTAAAAAGTTGAATGAGATTACATTTTTAGCTTAATTTTGCTAAATAAAATATCTCGAAAAAAATGCTTTGGATAACGTTCATATGATTTTGCAACTAAGAAACTAACAGAGAGGATAGCAGGCACTGAAAGGCCGCTTCATCTTCTCCAAGCCTCCGCTACACAGTGAGCTTGGTCAGGTCAGAGAAGGACAAACAAGAGGGAGCAGGTATATGTGTGTGTGTGTGAGTGCGTGTATGTAAAGTTTGTGTGAGTATATATATATATATATATACAAACCCACAGGTGAGATGCGGTGAACCTTTATAGAGAGTGGCGAGAGGAGTACGGAGAGGCAGCAGTGTAACGATATGCACATATGGCACGCTGGATCGGATTTTCGTTTTCCAGCCAGCGGGTTTCGAACTTAATTTCTTAGTCCAAAAAATATGTATTATCAATGGTAAAAATAAAGTCGCAATGGAATGAGTTTTTTGATACTTTACAGGATTTTCTATTGATTTGGCACAATCTCCAGTAAAATTTTTAATTTTTTTTTATTTTACAAAATCAACTAAATTTACCAATTTTTATTAATAATAAACGATTTTTCTCTTATTCAATTAACTTTGAATAACTTCAAATCCATCTAAGATACCTTCAATTTCGTTTTAAGAATATTATTGTATAACAACTGCACATGACAAGAATTGTATGTTATTGTGAGTAGGAAGTTTGATTATTGGATTGAAAATTATACCACTACGAAGATTTTTGTATGCCAATCGATTTCTTTTTACTTCGAAATGAATGGGTGGATAAAACTTATAATAAAATAATTTTTGCGACTACTACGAAAATTTTCGGTATCGCTTCGTACTGTGATCAAAATACATGGAAAAATAATTTTGGGGTATAATCGTGCCAGCTTTTTTATTATTGGTTAAGCCCACTGCTGCCGATAAATATACTCCACAGCCCCTTACCTTCATTCTTAGAGGCCTTCGCAAACTCTCTGCAACATATATGTTTCATTTATTGATAGGTATGTCGCTGTTAAATACTGATTTAAATTCTATTTTTTCATATCATCTATAAAGCAAACAGTATGTCTTTATAGTGATAAATGATAAAAAAAGTCAATTAATTATTTAATTCTTAGGTTTTCATTTAATTAAGTTGTTTATTTAATTTATTGATATGAATTCCAACATGTAAAACAATGGCTTAGGTGTGGTGATAATTTTTAATGTAATTTTTTTACTGTTCAAATTTCAAAGTTTTAATAGCGTACTTGATGCAAACGAACTATTTCTGACGTATTTAATCAGAAGTTTTTTGTCGTACTAGTAATGAATGTTCATCAAACTTCTAATTCTTTTTGTTAATGATGTTTAAACTAAGCTTTCAGTGGACTGTATAATTTGAGCTGCCTTGAGCTTGGGAAGTTATTTAGACGAGGAGCAGGAAAATGAGAGGAAAAGAAAATCAATGTATCTTTTCCACTCAAAGAAAACCTAACTATATTAAGAATTGTAAATAAATGTAACAAAGTAATTAAAACAACGCGCTTCGTACATCAACGAAAGTTAATCTTTTAACGCGCCTTAAAGATAATACAAAACAGATACTTCTCTAAACGCCCGAATTATGGCAACTAAGTATTCTTTAAACTAACGAGACAAATCATGTCTGGCAACAACAGCAGTAAGCTGCCTATGCGAGCGAGTTCCCGAGGCGGATTGACTGGAGTCGGAGCTCCTGTCGGTCCGAGTTCAATACGAACGCTGAAAGGCTTTCTGATTGGTCGCTTAGTCATAGTAAGCTTAGTAAGCTTACAATTGGTTCATTTAAAGGTAGCAGTCTAGATTTACGAGTAACCACTGCCACCTAAGCCGGGAATTTTAAAAGTAAACAATTCAATCGCTCTATTAAGCACACTTCAAAATAAACCACTATAAATTGCGCACACGCTTGTGCACTTACAACTTAAATATAAAGAGCAATTTAACTTGGCGATGACAATTCTAAACAAATGATTAAAATCTTTTTGTTATTGATCAACAGATTTTTGTCAATTCTCGTTTTTTTGTATTTTTTTGTTTCATTTTTTTTTCTCCTCTGTTTAGAAAGGTCGATGTATATAGTTGTAAGGAGGGCCATTAAGACACGTATTTCGCTTTCCTTGCCACCCTCTTATAACTTCAAAAAAAAACTACGTATTTTATTTATTTTTGTGTTTATTTTGAAAAAATTTTTTCATCTGTCCTTTGCCTCTTTGCCTATTCTTGTCCCGTCTTATAATTTGTGGCAAACTCCCGTTATTACCCCTATTATAGTTTAATTAGAATATGATTGGAAAAAAAAGTCATGTATCAGTTATATACGTTGTTTCTTAACAACTATTATGCTCTTTTAAAATTTGTGTTCCAACTTGCCTTGTTTTGCAACATTCAATGCAAATGTATTACATAAAAGAAACAACGCGATATATTATTTAAAATTGCAAAGTCAAGTTTATCATATAACTTCTAACAAACAACTTGAACTTAAATGTTCAAAGTAACGGATACCCTAAAATCAGTCAGTTATACATGTGTGATGATATTGCAGCTGTTGAAAAAAGATTAATATTGAACAAAAAGTTGATTAAAAATCATATTGAAATTTAAACACAAATTTTTAAGGAAATGCTGATATCCAAAAGTTATAAGCTTTTATATAAAAGTATATAAACAGGCAAAAATCAAACTATTGTAATGTCAGTAAACTAAAATTACTAATAATTTTTTTCCCCACTCGTTTCTTCGGAATTTTCCGTGTTGACTTAAAAGTTCTGTCGAGCAGGGACTAACGTGCATCTGAAAAGAGATAAATCACCTGCAAACTCTATTCGTAGCTGCAGCACATCGACCAACTATGATTCATGCAAACGCACTTTGGCCTATGCTGACCGAAAACGAAAAACAAATAAGATAATAAAATACTTTTCAATTCAGAGAAATGAAATAACTTTGAAAACTAATAGAGACTAAAAGTCCAACTGGAAACAGCTTAACTGTGGTGCAATACTAAATGCTGGCACAACTTAATACGATGTTAAAAATTAAAATAACGTAGAGCTTATATGTATAGACAAATAATAATACATACTACTACATCATCAACTTTTCATTTGGTTTTTGTAGATGCGTAACTCGCTGAGCTACCTTTTTTTCTATTACATTCCCGAATTTTTTCGTATACCATCGGCAATAGCTTAAATTTTTGAACTCGTTTAACATGTAAGAGAAAACGAGAAAACCAAGCTGATCATTAACAATAGCTCTTTCCCCTTTCCTTGACTCATATTTGTCGGGAAAGAGTCCGTGCAGCTGCTCCAATGTAAGTAATAAAATTTTCAATCCCCAGAGCACCACGCGACGACTCCCTCTCCAATGACTGAAAACGAAAAACATATTAACTAAAATTCTACTAAAATTCCGAATCATCTTTGCAATATTGTAATAAGTCAAAACTACCCGTAAGTTTAATTGTATTAACTCGCAAAAGGCAAGGTACTTCTATTGTTACCACTACCCTTACTTTCATAATTATAACTACTATTATTATTATTATTATTATTATTATTATTATTATCATACTATTGCCCTAATGTTATCATTATAAGTTGTTATTACAACGGCCAATGTTATTTCTGTTTAAGTATTAGTTGATGTACTGTAGCACACCGATCGTTTATTCACCCAACCATTAATTGAAATATTAAGCGATTCTCTCCGTTCTTTCTGCAACAAGTTTCGTTGAATAAACTAACAGTGTCCATCATTAGTAAATATTAAAGATATTCTATTTTAACATTAATATTAGGTCACATTAAACTTTTGTAAAATTTGGATGCAAAAAAGAAAGGAAGGGCACTAGTGAAAGAATCACCTTCCCTTTTCCTGACGCATGGAAGAGAATGAGCCGGATGTGGGATGTGCCAATTTTTGAGTGGCTGAACTAGAGCATCTCTAGCCAATTAGATCTTTGGCTATTGTCCTTTTCCTTCAAGATTTTTGCGGCAAATTTTCCTAAGTTGTCTCGAACCAGCGCGTCGCAGAGATTCGCTACTCCTTATAAAAAGACCTGGAGGCCCCGAGAAACACTCTACGATAGCCCTTCAAGGTAGACTGAGTAGTAAAAGTCCGCCTCTGCTACCATACGGTCCTCCAGGAGTGCGGTTTTAACCTTTTACATCAAACACCTCGCGCTGATTCCTCGCGTTTAAAATTCTTTTAAAAGTAAAAGTAAAGTTTCCAAAAATAAAAGTAATTTAGACAAAAGTAACCAAGTGGTTAACTTTATTTTTTCTTTTCTCTTCTTTCTGTTGCGAACGTGCTCCTAGAGTTAACATCATTTACTTAATACGGTGTTTGATAAACTCTAGGCAAAGGAAATAAATAGTCAAGTTGTGTTTCTCGTCAACTCTAGGGCACTCACCTCTACTCGGAATGGTATTGGTGGCTCCTAGATCGGTCGCGAATTTAAACCATTTTACCCATTGCGTAACCTCTAGAGCGTAACTACCTTCATTCGTTACGGTATTGATAACCTCTAGATCGCGGACGGGATACTATTTTGACACATCGTGCCGGATATTCTTGACAAATCAGAAGCGCGCCGCGAACAAGTGCCTCGCACTACCGCTCGACAACCGCTTCAATTTGATCAGAACAGTCGAGCTCCCCTCTTCTGAATGCCCGGTCAAGGAATATAGCTACCTTTTGAACCCGCGTCCCACCTACGCGCCCAGTGCGAATCCCGAGTTATTAAGCGCAAGCTTAGACTGGAATAATACGTCGTGTAGATGCAACACTATAAAACGTAATTTATACGTAAAAGTAACGAAAAGACGCATTCGTATAATAAACCAATGACAGCTTAATGTGGTGTAAAAACAGAATCAAACTCTGAAACTGTCTATGACTGTTATATTTATATTTACCTAAATAATTTGGTAAACAATCTTTTGACTCACATATACTTCAAAATCTTATCATGAATTGTAGTTCCAAAGGCATTTTATATTGTTTACATGGGGATATCTAAGTTCAACCACAAATACTTCGAAAAAAAATTGCAATTTTGATTAAAAAATTTCAATTTCACAATAAAATTTACATTTATTATTTGCTACACTCGACATTAAGAAATTCAGTCCATTTCTGTTTTCTAGAAAATTGAGACAACACTTGGTTTAAATGCATACATTGTGGTAAAAAATAATCGTACAGATTATTTTAGAAACAATTGAAAAACATTAAAAATATAATTTTATCAAAAATAAGTAGATCATGTTACAAATCTGCATCAAATATTTAAAGTAATTTAAAAATAAAAGTAAAATTAGAAATCTCATTAAACGTCCATACTTGTACTTAGTGAATCACATTACATACAACAATATTACAGTTTATTTCAAAATACTTAATAGGAAATAACAGTATAGGGTAGGCCATTTCATTTATGCAGACATACCATAAAGTTCAAAAAAAGAGGTGTGTCACATGATTATCTTTTAATACCGTTATATCCTGATAGTAAATTATATAATTCAGATAATGATGCCAATATATCTGTCAAAATACGATGGATAAAAATTAGAAAGAAATTAGTTAGTAAGCACTTATTACCTAAATAATTATGTGATGTAATTTTCAAGTGCAGTGTATTAATACAAAGTACAACATAAGTTTTTAATTATATTTATAAAGAGGGTGATATAGCACTTACTCAATTTCTAAAAGAAATTACTTAAGGTATTTATGGATACTTCACAAAAAATTAAATGCTTAATCATTTTTTAACATAGCTTTTTGATAGCAAAATTTAAAAAATGAAAAAAATGAACGAATTAAAAAAAATGACCATAGATACCTGAATTACTGTTCCTGCAAAGACTAAAGCGTATTTTTTTTTATTAATCATTAAATAAATAAAAGTTGCTTTATTTTTCTAAGGTTAACAGTTCTTGAATTAATTAAACTTTTTAAAAATCAGTGACTATAGTTAGACTATTTTGATTACGGAAATTTTTTGGGTGATTTTCACTTTCAAAAAAAGTTCTAGGTCATAAAATAAGAAATAAATATAAAAATTACTTAAAAAGATTTTTTAAGTGATGAAAAAAATAAGGCACTTATTTAGTTAAATAATATACTTAAATCAGAAGTTGAGATACACATAAATTTAAAATTTATACTTTTACATGAAAGTAAGGAAACAAATAATAACACAAATGACATTAATGACATTACGTAAAGAATTTTTTAGAAAATTATATCTTATACCGAACGTAAGACTTTTTTGTACATAAATTTAAATGATTGTTTTATTTTAATTGAAAAATAAGTATTGTCTACGGTATGGACTGATATTGTTACAATATGACTGTCTAAGGGAACTACAATCCATCAAACATTCAAAATACTATTACGCAATGCAAAGCAACTATAAAAAATTATATAACCAACAGTCAGCAAAAAATTACCGGACAATAATAGGGCAATTAGTAGTATTTACGACAAAGACATAAATCTATTACACTACGACGCAGAGAAAGCAAATTATTTTAATACATACTTGTGTAATACAAGTAATGATTTAAGCGATAAGATTACTAAACTAATAAATTTAATAAGACATGTACCTTTGGTGAACAAAAGAAAATTTTTATGCTACCTACTAGGTTAGCACTAAAACAGTTACATTATAACCATAAAAGTATATAACGACCCGTCTACAAAGAGAGAAACAATTAAGGATTAAAACCATAGAACTAATGATGCACTCAAAAAGTGGATACAAGAAACTATCACTTTGTAACTTAGGTTAATTAAATAATTAAATAATGAAAATTACATGGACGTAGATACAAATATTATTGGAAAAAAGAAACAAACAAAAATTGATGAATAAAAAAATAACGAAAACCCATATTTCTACCCATAGAAATATTTTTTCTGACTTCTTATGCTTTTCTCCGATTTTTCATTTTGTAGTCAAAAATATAATATTCAGAAATATTTATTATTTTTTGAAAATTTGTAGGCTTCATTTAATTTAAAACAAGCTGTTAAAGACATTTTCTACAAATTTATAGATTCTTCCAATTTGGTTTCTTCAGAAATAATTTTTTGTCTATTTTCAAGATGAACTACTAATAAGATAACTCCATGACTCTTATTTATTGGAAATTCTTGTAATGTTGATGCGGATTTTTATATATATTTAGTAATTTCGTCACAAAAATCCTGACTTACATTTTTTTTCTGTAACTTATAGCTTTTGTGAAATGCCGCAAACAAATAGCTAAATAAAACATTGATATAGCATACACATCTATTACTAGCGGCCTTGTCTCAGTTCGTCCGAGATCTACTAAGAGTAGGACTTAAGTGTGTTTAACACGTATTGTAAATTATTTTCGGTTCATCAGTTTCTTGGTATTCTTCATCCATTTTTGACTCTTCTCGGAATAAATATAAATGTATTCAAAAATTTTTTTCCTCGGAATTCATGAAGTTATAGTCAAATAATAAACTGTAGAAAGTAGAAAAATGATAAGGAAATAACCTTACATTTTTACGCTCTAAAACAGTAGTAGTCCTTAAAAAAGATTGGTAAGCTAAAATCTTTTTTTATTAAAGTTTTTAGCAAACGTGGCTACCTGGATACCTCAGGGTTGTCTTTTCTGGCCTGCTGTTGGTGTACCAGACTGATCAGGATAAAAATCACTACACCTTAAAGTGTTAAAGTTTATTGTAGTACTTTTAGCGAACGTCTCCTAGAGTTATACTCGAGATGTTAACTTTCAAAGCACCATTTTTTCGTAAATCTCAATCGTTTTGGCGGTCTAAGGTGTAGATTGGTCCATGTCGCTTGTCTGTTAGAGACTATATCTTGTAGATAAGTTTGTTACTTCCTTGTAGCTTTACTACAAAGTTTGCCGAGAACAAACCTCGAAAAAGATCAGTAATTCCTGATTAAATCAGAAAGGTATCGATAGCTGGGGTTCCCAGTTTCGTGACAAACAGCTCTGCTCGTAACGTCTTCCAGTGAATGACTGACTTTGTTTAAAAGTGGCCCGTGTTGTACAGTCTGTTGGTGGACGTATCGTTATCGAAATTTGCTCTAAGATATATGCAGTAATATTTGCCGGAAATAATTGCAAAAATATATTTGTTAGTGAACTCATTTGACTTTAGATGGCCCTAAAAGGGGCTAGTGAGATTAATGGCGGTTTAGTTAGCGTAAAAATTTATAATGACTGAAAAGTTCCAACGGTTATTTATTCAGTCGCTTTATATTATGCTCAACGGTGAAGATCCGGTTCAATGAGGCGACATACTAGAGCCAGCATTCTGTCAATGGCACAGATCTGCCGCTTGACTTAACTTAGTCAACCAGGATCGCAGAACTCAGATATCTAGATCCAAGGCGACTTGACCCTTTTTTTTTAAGTCTTTGCTTACAAAGATTGTGCTAAATATTCTTTGCTTATTTTATATAATTCAGCCTTTGCAATTTTTACATCTTGTAGATAAACACTCACGTTAGACTTTCGTATACTTACTAATAAGTTACTGATGCAGTGAAAATAGTAAAACAAAATCTTTTAGAAGAACGAGTAAATTTTCAAAATGACACACTCAAAGTCAACAGAAAAATAATGTGCGGCTGTTTTGATTGCATTATGAATTATGTCAGCTCCACATCCAAGTAATAGGTTCAATTTTGTTAGTATTTGCGCATTTTCTGTTTTTCTCTTCAAAATTTCACGAAACTCGAAAGCCATGACTTTAACACAATTATAGTGGATTAAAACAGAAAATTATTTTGTCAAGCCACGTTTTAATTCATCCGTTAATACAGTGATGCAATGAGCTTCGCAGAAATGTTCTTTCAATAAATCTATTGTCATAGGAGCCAGCAAATTCACTACAATAGCTTAAGAATTTGTATGCGCACATCTAAATTTTTTATCAAAACATGTCCAATTTAAATTAGAAGCAGTCATTTGAATGGAAGCTGTAATTTTCTTATACCGTGTGATACGTCCATATACCTTCTGTTGCAGCTAAGTCTAAATCCTTGGTAGTTGGCAAATCGGTTCTTTAATAAAAAGCAGGTATTAACGAGCTGAAAGCCACTGCTGGATCAAGAAGTCTGTTTTTATGACTTGGGATGTTTCCCATTGTACTGACACCTATTTCACACACTAAATTTGATTCGATACTTTTCAGACGTAACGTCTGCTGCACCAGTCCTTTGCCTAATAAATAGATATTTATTTTACAAAAACTACTGAAGGTACACTTGTATTTAAAACACTCGTGCTTAGACATTTTTGTAGTGGTACAATCCAAATTTAAAAGAATTTTGATATTCATTTCTGTCATTACATCTTTTACCATTCGGCTACGTCCATGGGCTCTAACTAGATCCGCACCGGAAAATAATTATAAACAAAGAAATCATCAGTATGTATGTACCTATACAATTTAATATGGTGGTAGATACAATAATTAGACTCTAATAGCATAAATATTTGACTCGCAGTTCATAGCTCATTGTGTATCTAAATATTTTTCTTTACAAATGTAAAGAATATCTCGGTGACTGGATATGAAAATATGTATACATAACTATAAGTAAGTGTTAGGTGAAGCCATACCAATGACGTTAAGAGAAATTTAAAATCGGAAAAATATAGACTTTCTGATCAAGCTGCAGCTCTAAGCTCGTTCATGCTTGCATTTTTTCCCGAACCGGAAAATTTTCGATCTCGGGGCACAGTGAAATTAATCATGTCATAGTGGGACTGTCCCGCCAAAAGCAAGACGTTTGGTCACATAATAGTTATCCAGACTATTAATGTTGTTACGCTTCACTCGTGGCTCATCGGTTTAATCCGTCTCAGCTCTGTAATCTTGTTTTGCTATCCAACTTCCTTTTACTCTTAAAGACTTACAGAGCGTTAGGGGCTGACATGACTGATAATATATAGGTGTACACGTTGTGTACGTATGTACATTCGTAAATACTGATATATACTGTAACTCTACAGTTATGAACCATTCGGGTATGGGGTTCTATTAGTGCATTTTCGAAATTTTACCTTACATATGTAGTTAAGGTATAGTATTTATAGTGTGTGCTCAGTTTGTTCCCACGTCCATGTTTTTGTGAGAATGGATGTATACGTGCATACAACACACATATGGGGAGAATCACGTCAACTGTCCCAGCGCCGCGGTGGACGGCCCGCGCGGTCGTCAAACACGACGTTTTCAACTCGTCGTTTCGGTGTCAAAACTTTGATAAAAAAATAATCTAAAAACATATTCTTACGTATTTTTTCCTCAGCTTTCCAGTGGTGGCATCAGTTTTTTAAAAATTTGCTCCCATAACCTCGAAAAATGCACTTGTTTAAAAAACACGTTTTATCTCCATGATCTTCAACTTTTGGAATTTTTTTGATAGTCTAGATCGAAAGATGAGACATTTTTACGTAGATATCGACAATAAAAAAAGAGGGGTTTATCGTTTTTATAACATATTTAAACGACGAACGAAACGATGCGAGCCGCGGCGGCCGGGCCACGCGCGACAGCAGCGTGTCCGCCGTGTGTCGTCTGCTACGGTGAGTCTGTTTGGCTACATAATATATAATGTAGTAGTGGCGATGTAAACAACAATTAGTTAACCGGGGCTTACAATGGATAAATAATAAATGTTTTGATAAAATTTATTTATATATACAACAATTTTATAATAAAGAAATAAATAATGATTAATATTGATTAAATATTAGATATTTACATGAATAAAGCAAAAAATAAAAACAAATTTGTTCTACTTCGTTCCTTTTTTCTTTTTAGGCATGGTAATCGAAGTGACACTTGTTTTACGTTCTTTCAGTTTCGAAAAAATTTCATACTGGTTACTCAAAGAAGTTTTCTTCAAAATTAATTTATTATCCTTAATGGGGATAAACGCATGATAATTCAGTGTCCCTGGAATCAGTTTGGCACTGGAAATTTCGTCTTTTAATCTCAAGGAAGTTTCTTCGTAGTCAGATTTGCTACTAAAAAAACCTTCGTTTCTTTGCAGTAAAACCTACGAAAACTTCGACTTACGATAGCACAACTTCAAGTCATAAAAATAATAAATACTAATATTCAATTAATCAATCGAAACTTGTTGCGAAGTGCAAACCATCACGGTTAGGTGTATTTGTTTACATCCAGTCAGAGAGACGGTAGCAGACGGCGCGCTCCTGCCGCGCATGGCCCGGCCGCCGCGGCTCCCATCGTCTCGTTC
This sequence comes from Copidosoma floridanum, assembly GCF_036245765.1. Lineage (NCBI taxonomy): Eukaryota > Metazoa > Arthropoda > Insecta > Hymenoptera > Encyrtidae > Copidosoma > Copidosoma floridanum. Next base: position 2,594,458 of record NW_028321879.1, read on the forward strand.
GTCGTTTAAATATGTTATAAAAACGAAAAACCCCTCTTTTTTTATTGTCGATATCTACGTAAAAATGTCTCATCTTTCGATCTAGACTATCAAAAAAATTCCAAAAGTTAAAGATCATGGAGATAAAACGTGTTTTTCAAACAAGTGCATTTTTCGAGGTTATGGAAGCAAATTTTCAAAAAACTGATGCCACCACTGGAAAGCTGAGGAAAAAATACGTAAGAGTATGTTTTTAGATTATTTTTTTATTAAAGTTTTGACACCGAAACGACGAGTTGAAAACGTCGTGTTTGACGACCGCGCGGGCCGTCCACCGTAGCGCTGGGACAGTTGACGTGATTCTCCCCATATGAAGAAGCTAGTTACTTTTTTATTTCAATACTATAAAGATTTACTAGAAAAGTTTTGCATGCTTGGCAGATTAATACATATGCCTAATATGACATGGATTTTTATGATGACTTAACGTTTCAATATTTAAAAATACACCATATCATAAAAAAAAAGTAAAATAAAAAAGTAATGATTATTCATTCATGGTTGTTAGAAGAGAAAAAACATCGTTTCGCATTAATCGAGAGGTGTTAGTATGCGTAAAAACGTAACCAATATTTTGTATTTTGCATATTTCTTTATGGAATAAAGGAAGAAAATTTTAGAAAAAATTGTATCGTGTTAAGCAATAGTTCAAGGATTTAAAAATAATTTTCTACGGTCATGCACACACAAACATGAAGAAGTATGTCATGTCTCGAAAAAGATGCAAAATGTATGATAAATAACAATTCTTAAGGCTTTTTGAAAGGGTAAAAATCATCACGGCGCACAAGTAGAGAAATGTTCGTTGATATATGGACATAACCTTAATTTTATGTATTTTGAAAGTATTATCAGGCTTTGAAAAAGAAAATTTGTGGAAAAAATAACATCTTGATGAAAAAATAATTTTTAAAAAGCAGAAATTATTTAACACTGTCATGCGTTTACATAATCTCCAAATGTTTAAAATATGCCATATCTTGGTTAAAAAAAATATTGAAATTAATTCGGATGAATTTTCTGAATGGGAAAAAATAATCGCTGTGCAAAAATAGAAAGGTGTTGGTTAATATTGAAATATAGCCCTAATTTATACTGTTTTGGATACATCCATTGAATTAAGGTTGAAAATTTTAGGAAAAGTTACAACATATCTACGAATCTATTACAAATGTACAAATAATGAGATAGTATTTTTGTTTTAACATAATTTAAAAGTTAAAATTTTAATGGTTTCCAAACTTAAAAAACAGTTGCTACACACGAATAAAAAGGCAATACAAAATTATCTTTGATACTATAGTAATAAGCTTTTAGTTGATGTAATAAATACTACAAATCACTTACTATTATTGTGTGTTTAGAGAAGAATAAAAGAACAAAATGGTATAATAAGTAAATTTATGAATTATTTTAGATTCATTTTATTTACCATCCATACTTTAAATTATTACCGTAATAAGTTGTTAGATGTTTTAAATCTGCAAGACTTTCCGTGACGGCTTCATCTTCATTTTTAATATTTTCCCTTCTAATTTTGTAGACAACAGCGAAGTGAAAGGAAAGCTTTCTAAAAAATAATTCAGTAAAAAGAAGAACCGTTATTCAAATCGATGTTATGAGCACATATTTAACTCATTTTGTAATATCTATTAACTTCTATAAGTGAGGTATTACTTTTAAATTAGAACATATTTTTGTCTTGAAATTTTTTAGAACGCTGCACTTAGAATTTTTACTCTACATGGTAGGGTCCGGAATGGGGCCTCAATGAGTTAAACATTTAATAAAAAAAATTATTCTAGAAATTTTCTTAACGTTAAATGTAATATCATAAATACACGACGAAACGTGCCAAATAGTAAAATAAAGTTTCTAAAACAAATTTCTTGCTTGACGTACTGAAAATAAACGTTACTGTTAATGCTGACCGAATCCAGAATATTTGTTTTCACGCGTAGACTACTCTGAACTATTTTTAAACTGTCTGTCAACGTTACAATTTCCTAAAAATTGTTCATAAAATTTATCTATGGATGCTTGCATTAGTAGTAAAAACCAGATCACTCAAACCTTCTCCAGTTTTAGTATTATGATGGTGTTCAGTTCACTAGCACAATTATATAATACATACGTAGCTCAAGATTTTCATGATTACTATACTTTAAATATGAAAATATCACAAGCAGAGAATCAATGCAAATTTTTAACTACTAGATAAAATAGCTATGAGAAAAAATATAAATGAAGACCTGTTCATTTAGAATGGATAATTAGAATGTTAAGAAAAAAGATGACAGATCTGCATTGTATTACCATGTGAAAGATTCAGGACACAATATAGATTTTGAATATAGTAATGTACAGATATTAGATGTTGAAAATGTAAGGAGTAGGCGTGAGGTATCAGAAATGATACACATAAGTAGAAATACACTAGTCGCAGACAACAGCATAATAACTAAATAAATTTTATTCGCTTTAATAAATAAGTAAAGACCATTGGACAGCATTGCCGTTGGAGTCATACTTTAATATGTTATCAAAGTTTAATGGACTCCTATAATAACCTACGTTACATATAAATTCTTGAGTAATTCCTTTTTAAACATTCTGCTAGTGACATGGTTTGGAATTTTAAGATATTATTTGTTTTTCATTTAACTGTACTCCTTTAAATTATCTTCATAGGAAATATATATTTGAATTTCGTGATAAGCCACCCCATGAGAAAAAAAACAGTATTTCTTTCAAACTTAAACAACGATTCATCGTAAATTTTACTTTCATACTTTTTAAGAAGATATTTCCATCAATTGAACGAAAAAAATTAGCTCTCTTGCTTTTTTTTTATAACTTAAATTAAAGTTATTTTGCACTTGAGTGATTTATTCAACGATTTGCGTGAAATTAATTTTTAATTTTGTAAAATTTATTATGTTTTATGAGTCAATGTCTTATTTTTTAAAATACTTTTTGCAAAAACTAAGATACAAGCAAGAACGAAAAAAACTACCGAATGAACTTGTCTATAATTATTTCAGCTTTGACAGCAAGTCAATGATTATAATTTAGATTGTTAATCACTTTAGAACTGAACTCGTTATTGTTAACTTATCTATTAACTTTTACAATAATCACTTAAAAATCCGAAATTCTTATCTTCAAAAACAATTTTTTGTTTTAGAACTCTACCTATGACAGAGAAATCAGGATATAGTTAACTGAGACTTACTACAACTGTTATGTGTGATAAGAGGCCTGCATCACCAGGGTGCTGTCATCCAATAACCAAGCATCCCAAGTTTGAGCATAACAAAAATGTGTGTTTAAAAGAAATGATTAAAATAAATCAAAACTTTACAAAATTCTTATTAGTTTAAATTTTTGTATTTAATTATGTCTATTTTTTCAATATTAAAAAAAACTTCTCCTAGCAAAAAAATCGTATCCTAATTAAGTTAATTTTTTTTTTATTACAGGACATACAGAAGAATATGAATGGTTTTAACTTACTAGATGATGTTCAGTTAAAAGAAGTAAGGATTCGCTTAAAAGATGTTAAATATTTAAGCACAAACGCTAGTAACGACTTATCACACAATAATGTTTATGAAGTTGAAACAGTCTTGGGAAAAAAAATTGAAAATGGCAAATCATTTTACTTCATTAAATGGAAAAATTGGAGTTCTCAGTACAATACTTGGGAGCCGCTAGAAAACTTAACGAATTGCTCTGACTTATTAAAGGAGTTTGAAGATGGAAGATCAAAAGTATTAGAAAGGTTTCAGAAATGCACCAATTATTACCCTGATGTAAGTTTGATGGAGCAACACATGCAATCGTTGTTAAGTAAAGGTAGAAAAATTGATTTTTTAATAATCAACACAAATCGCTTGTACGAAAGAATTGATACTTTTTTCAAAATAGGCCCTAAAAAGTGCAAAAATTTGATCGAAAAAATCAAAGAAAACATTTTAGAAATGTTCTTATTTAATGCTAGAACTGAACAGACAGCTTCATTAGAAGAATGGGAAGAAGAAATGAACAGTATAACAAAAGGCAAACCGTCCATAAAAGTTGAAAATTTCATTGATTTGGAACGAGCTCCTCAAGAGTTTCTCTATATAGACGATTATTTACCAGGCTCGGGAGTTATAATACCAGAAGAACCACCAATAGGTTGCGAATGCTCTGTCTGCGATTCGAAATCAAAGTGTTGTTTTACAATGCATGATGGTTGTTTTCCTTACACATCTGCTTGTAGAATCCGTGTTCCTCCTGGAACTCCCATATACGAATGCAACAAACGATGCCATTGTTCTGACAGCTGTCAAAATCGCGTTGTTCAACGTGGTTCTGATATGAAACTATGTGTTTTTAGAACTTCTAATGGCAGAGGATGGGGTGTCAAAACATTACGTGTAATTAAAAAAGGATCGTTTGTCATTCAGTACGTTGGTGAAGTCATAACAAGTGAGGAAGCTGAAAAACGTGGAAAAGAGTATGATGCTGCTGGAAGAACTTATCTTTTTGATCTTGATTACAACGAAACTGAAGGACAATGTCCATTTACGGTTGATGCAGCTGTTTATGGAAATATATCGCATTTTATTAATCATTCATGTGATCCAAACTTAGCTGTGTATGCTGTGTGGATTAATTGTCTGGATCCCAATCTTCCAAAATTAGCATTGTTTGCTACGAGAGATATCAAACAACATGAAGAGATAACATTTGATTATATGTGCCAATCAACGAAAGATGACTTCCTCCGTCAACGGCTCGACTTACCAGGAGAATTAATCAATAACAAATCTCTGCAGACTCGAACTCGGTGTAAATGTGGTGCTAACCTTTGTAGACAATATTTGTTTTAAATCAGAGAATGTCATAACATATTTATGGACGTTTGTGTCTATGTGTGCGGTGCGGTGTATGTATGTGTGTATGTGTGTGATTGGTTCCCTGCAGGCTTACGTTAATGCGTGTGTATATACAATAAATGCACATTTAACAACCTATATACTTCAAATGTAAGAAGGTTGTGTTTTGTAAAAAATCTATTTCTTATTTATATTCTACGTAGATAAAATAAACTCAAAGTTATAAGATTCATTTGTTCATATTATTATAAATTATTAATCCCTGATCTGTGTACTCATGTAACTTTTTCCAACATAATTATTACTCTTTAATGCGAATCTTAACAATTCTTTTTTTTTTCATTACAATAGCTCAATAGTGTATATTTTTTTAGCGTACCCTTTGAAAAGCCACATGTTATTTTCAGATCTCTTAAACATTAACTGAGTTATCTATAACTAAAAAAAATCAATTTTCGTGATAATTTTACTCTAGAAAAAATATTTAAAAAACAGTGATAACATAATATGAAGTCAGTCTCATTTTAATTAGCATAATCACAAGTGTAGAAAGTGGTTATGATATTAAATATACATTATTTGAATCATAGTTTTGTTGTAAGTTCAAGAGTAATTATTAGCGTGTGAAATTCGTACTAAAGGAAAAAATAGTAATGAAAAATAAAAATCAATTATTTAAGAATAAAAAATACGCGAAGGTGGAAGCTTACAATTTATTATAGTCAAAAAATATATTGCTATCTTAGTTTCATTTTAGCACCACCACAGATAAGATTATTTGAAAAAGTTTTAGGGCGAAATTCTTTTACTTTCTACACTCAAACATTTTTATTAAATCAATAAGGAATTATTATTTATAATAAAGCTTTATTATTTTCCAGGTGCATCACATGCAGTGCTTTGCGTCGTGGCAAAATATCGCCACCTAGTTCTCCCAGTTTGTTAACATCTTATTTAGGCTACATGAAAAATCAAAGTCTTAGTTCATTAAAACAATACTTACAGCTGAACCTTAAAGCTTGACGTCAGTAAATAATCTAGGAAGCTAAAGGACTTTTGAATAAATACAATTCTTCTTTGATCATGGTACAAATAACGTAAAAAGTACGGTACATGCGTACTCGTATGGGTTCTTTATAAACCTGTAGAATTTACCTCCATATGTATTCCAATGCAGTAAAAACTGCTAAGAGGAATGACTTCAAATTTTCTGACCAAGAGTAGTTTGATTAATTTAGCTATACCCTCTAACCTCATGTACCTGATAAATAGAACCTTTTCTCCATCATCGAGATTCTGAGTTGGTATCATGTAAATAATAACGAGAAGCCAGCAATGTTGTTGCTTTAGGTATGCTTGATATTTAAACAACACCGTTCTGCAAATCAATAGTTCAATTAAGAGTACATGCAGATTCCCTCAAAAAGCCGTTTTCAACAGAAAATTGTTTCGTATGAATTCTGGCTGTTACATTGCAAGTCCGTACGTGTAAGGGACCCGTACCGTAACGAGTCTTGTCAAAGAAACTAACCCTGTGCCCATGATATATTAAGTATAGTATCAGTTAAAGTGAATGGCAATGAGCACAGCAATCCAGCCTCACGCAAAACCCTGGTGACTGGGTCGGTATGTTATCACAATAATCTAGAAGAAAAAAAGGGAGAGCAATGTATCTCTTAAGTATAGCGTCCTTTTTATATTATAGTGATGTACGTCCGGCTCTGTCCTACAGGCATTACTCAGAACACTCAGTACTTAAGAGAGTAAACGAAAAAAAAGGAGAGGGGTTAGGAGTGTCTGACTCTTACAACTAATCAATGTATTGCCTAACTCCTGACAGGATGTCTACGTATAAACACAAAGACTAAATTCTTCTCCACACCTTCTGATCTCGTTGACAAAGTGTAATAGAAAAAGTTCATTGACCACCGAAAATCCACAGAAAAGACGCAACGGCGAGACGCGAACGGTTAACCATCTTAGTACTAATCGCTCCAAACGCTGCTTAATCTCTCTGTGCAACGAAACTGCAACTATACCACTACGCCATCGTGTCGGTTCATAGGATACTTTATTAAATGAATATGCTGGAATGACGTATCGTGTTTATTTACTACTTACCGTCCTTTACATAATCATAGCCCAGAGCCTCTGTAATAGACAAATTATTCTATAATATATCAGTTTACCTCAGAATTGATTAATTCCTTTGTAAAAGTACGACACGAATCACTAGAAAAAAATTCAAAAATATGCTCTTCTCTATACCATATAAAGATACGAGAGCAAAAAACCATTTGTGGCTTTAAAGTTATAAAACAAGAACGTAAACGAATATTTCATTAATTGTCAAACGATACATTTTTTCTACAAAATTTTATATCAGTTAACTAATTTTCTTTCAAAGTGTGTTTAGTACGTGTCTTGCTAATATTGGTATTAGCTCAATGTTTAGCGGACTATACGTAAGTACAGTAGTTCTCTAAACATTAAGAGTTCCATTACTTATGAAAATATGCAGATTATTTTCCAAACGGTTTTCAAAAATTATTTGTTTCTAATTAAAATCTTATTCAATAGCTTATTAAATTCCCTTTTTGTGTGTTTCTGACGTTGATTTGAACAAATATCTTACACGCTTAATACAAAAAAATAATATGTTTAGTAACTCAAGTGGATTACTATATCTCGTGTGTACTTAGTTTTTGAACTAAATTGATAATTATTATGATAGTAATATCTCAGCACGTGTATCCCCATAACCAAGATGTTTTTTCCTGCCATTGATGATTTTCAATTAGAATAATAAATATCCAAAGCTTATAATCCCAAGAAACCTGGTAATTTCATGTTTCCATGGCCATTCCGTACAATTATCTAACACTAAAAAATGGAAAAAAATGACAACCAGTAGACAAACACAACATCCCGTAGTACCGCTTTTTATCTTTAAATAGAGTAGTATTACATGCCAGTGAATGTTGCTTTAAGGCGTTAATCACATACTTTTTGACAGACATTATTCAAACATTGAAAGTATATTCGAAATAGCATATAAAATATCCACTAAGAATTGCAGATTGTTTAACTGTACTCTTTTTTTATATGTTTGCTTTAAAAAACATCTCAACTTAAGATGTAATCTCATGGAAGAATCACCTAAAATTACATTTATATGATCTGTAGAACTCTCCCAATTTTTTTTCTTACGAAAGATTCCATTCGGATGAACCTACAAAACTTTTAAATGAATTCACAAGTCGTTTTTTTTAATAACACAAGAAAGGGGTCGTATACACGTAAAATCATGTGTGTAAGTCCATCCATGGAAGAAAAATAATTGCCAGTGTCGCTGCATATTTGCGCTTCTCTCACCTTTCTCAACCTTCACCTTGCTAACTGTGATGAACGCCTTCAAAGCAAAAAATCACTCAGTCTCGAATGAAAAAATTGTAGAAGATTAAAACGCAATAAAAATTAATTATGGTATCTATAGAATACAAGAAAATGGGAAACTGCTGAAAAAAGTTTTGAAAGTATTGGAAAAATGAAGAAATGATATAAACAACTATTTATTGACTGTATAATTAACAAATTAATAACAAATAAATATTTATTAGTACGTAGGAAAGTGGCTCTGATAAGAGACATTTTTTAAGTTTAAAAACAAATTATTGAACTACAAAAATTAGTTTATTTGATAAACAATTTGTTGGTTAAAATAATTTATAATCAAACCAAATTAATTCAAAATCAGTAAATGAGTATTTAATAAAAAATAAGGTACAAAGCGCACAGTAAAAAGTAACAGGAGTTTCGTGTGTCAGGACCGCTCATAACAGATGGATGAGGCACTTGGTTTGTGTACAGGAGATCGCTGGTTTATATCTAGAGAAAGTTTTTTTTTTTTTTTTAATTTAGAATTAGTCCAAAAATAAGAACTAAAATTCAATCAAATTAAAAATGTGTACTGTGCTGGTGTGGAGTGGTGTGATGTAGTGTGATGGGGACCAGTGCAGAACCGTGGGGTAAAGGGGGTAAGGCGAGAGGGGAAATAATATGAAAAATCCACTTCGGTCACATATTTCCTCAAGGTCCAAATTATGGAATCCTTGAGTTACTACGGCGCATAACTTGCCTATAGAAGTGTAACTTATAAAAATGGCAACACTTATGCAATTAACAGAATACTTTACTGAAACTACTTACTCAAGGTCAACTAGTTAAGTAAAGTTATTGTATTAGTTTTTGTACAAGAGAAAAAATAACGAATAACTGTTATGTATACTTTTTCACAATCATAATAACTATATTTAATTAATACTTGTGTTGAGTCGGAGGGACTCTGTGTCAATTGAAATGCATATTAGTATTTTATGCTAGATCCGAAGGTGTCCAAATATACCCACACATGCATACTTGATACTCTTTACGTACCAAATTCAACGTGGTTCTAATTATGATCCGTAGTCATGCTATAAAATCTTGGAGCTGAGTAAATAGAATGAAAAAAAAGAGGAAAGTTATTTAGTTAGAAAATCACCACTGGCTATCAAAATATTCACATCATTTTATTATTAGTGCCCTATGATAGGTAAGAAATATTCGATGCTGGTGCAGAAAAAACCTGTATTTTGCGGTGCTGGTAAGAGAAAAGAGTGTACTACTCAGCAAATTTTCTAGTGCTCAGTGTAGTACCTCCTTTAATACTTTATTTTTTTAGAAAACCTTTTTTGTTAAAGTCCTCCACAATTTATGAAGAAGTATTCTTTGTAGAACTTAAACTGTTTGATTGAACTTAGTTGTTTTGAGCTTGATGAAGCTACAAATTATTTTATTTCTCAAATTTTTGAAGGTAGTTTCTACATTCACAAGAAGCTGCATGACAGTTCTCTATTTGATTTAAAGTAATTTGACTACAGACTCTAAGTACACCAAGCATCTTTAAGTATAAACTAGAATTAACAAACTCAGAATTAGTATTTGGAAAATACTTGAACCATCATAGATCTTTTGCTTAGCCAAGAATATTCATCTGTGAACTTTTTTTTATAGTTTTTAAAACAATAATTACATAACAAACTTGACAAACAGATTTTTATTGGAAATATTAATACTTATTACATAAGTAGCTTTTAATTAATCATCTGTAATATCTACATTACTGTTATAATTTACAAAGCTTCTTTAGGACTAAAACAATTCATTTTTCGGCTTAGTTGTGCTTATAATATGCACAACTGTAATAATAAAAAAGTGCATTTTCCGCCCTCGGGTGGTTTTGGGAGGCTGGTACTTCCTCGGGCAAAAAAGCAGTTTTCCGATACTCGTTCGAAAAGTCTCCTTTACGAACCTCGTTACGAACCTCGCCTTCGGCTCGGGCCGCAAACCTCTCAGTTCGCAAACAAAGACTTTTCAAACTCGTAGGAAAACTACTATTTTTATTTTAACTTTCTGGGTATGATGCAATTGACGCCTTACAAGGAGTGCTATCTATTTAAAATAAACGATCTTTATCATTGTACAATTACATGTCAAGGAAAGTAATGGTATACTATTATATTATTTTTCTTAACGAGGATGTGAAGTATGGTTTTATACTCGTGGGCACGATTTGCACTTTTGTTATCACTTTGCTGTCTAGGGCGGAAAGTACTTTACAGGACGACCACACAGATCCTTCAAAGAGATGTGCACCAGCGACAAGAACTGTCTGCTGGTGGATACATAATATGGCCAGAGCATAGGTCTAAAATGAGCAGAAAAGCCGCAGTTGATCTTTGCGCTTCAAAATAGAAAAAAGTTAAAACTTATGAACTATTTGTTGATACTCTATAATTATCATCAAATCTTGACAACTTTATTTTCATGACGTGCAGTGAATAAGTTTTATTCTATTTGCAACAAGTACACGTAACTTTTCTGTATAATATATTTTAGGCTTAATGGTGTGTTATTAATACAAAAAGTCTGCATTTGGTGCGCATCAAACCAGGGCAAGTACAAAAACTTCCTTGAGTCTAACGTTTTCACTGGTGACATGTGCCACCTGGTACAAAAACTACGACGGATATTTCTTCTAGACATGCATTGCGCTGCCGTAGCCCCGAGAAGTATTGAAAGCTTATTGCAAAACACTTAAAAAAACAAGTATTTTTGGATATTTCTCGATTATGTGCTTGAATTCTAAAAATACCAGCACTTTAATGTTTTATGAATAAAAACTCATTTTCAAATTTTCGTACTTAACGTAAAATAATGTATAGCACAAATTAAAAATAAAATTCTAACACATTAACAAAAAGCAGAATTTTCAAGTGTAGCTGTGTATTTTGTTTATTTTCTTAGATATTTTTACACTTATGTATTTTAAATAATAATTGTCATGATTTTTAATTTTCTTCCTTCATGTACGGATTTATTTTTTGGAATAAAACTCATTCGACTTTATGTTGCTTCACATTTTTTAAGGCTATTCACAAGACGGTATCTAAACAATTAGTTGCAACTAGTATATTAAAAAGCAAAATTTTACGCTAGCACTATCAGTTTAATTTAAAAAATGGGAGCGTACGTAGAATAAAAATACGTATTGAATAATTAAAATTCTCAAATAACGAGAGAATATTAAATAAGGAGTTTGCACGTCAAATATATCTACGTGACTTTGCAATGTCTACCAATACGCTTTTTTTCTCTAGTACTTATAACAGGCGTCATTTTTCTTTTTGAGGTAAAAAAACCAAAACTGGATCCAACTATTGATGCCTGAGACTTGTTTTTAATGCTCATGTACGTGTATTTGCCTTTTTCTTATATTTTATCTAAGGGAAGAAGAAAGGAGGACGAAGAAATACAGCTGGTGAGACAAGCAAAGAGAAGAGCGAGAGTGAAAATCAAGAATAGTTATGTATTTAAAGGACTAAATGAAGATTAAATCGTTACTGCGTGCGCTACTGTATGTGCATATTTTAGTGAGATTCGGTAGCAAATTAGGAATACATTTGTGTTGTCGATTTAATCGATTATCATAATTATTGATTGTATTCTTACAGTGTCTTTTGTAAATCGTATCGCACCGAGTCAGTGTGTGCGTGCGTGCACGCGCGCGCGCGAGCGTGTGTGTTTATGTACAATTAAAGAAAAACGAGTCATATGTGCGTTAGGTTATATGAGAGGAGCAACGAAAACTATAAGAGCTCTACGCGGGGATCTACCCTAAAGATGGCTTGTCTGGAGGTATAGTAGCGTGTTGCAAGGTATGGTCAGCGACTGTTGGGAAAGGGATTTTGTAGTGGTACCAGAGTTAAGGTTTCTCGTGTATAGTTTATATTTAGAGGGTGAAGGTAGAAGGCGGGCGTCTAGATTAAAGTGTGTTATCGTGGTATGCTTTAGGTTCTTCTGTTTTTTAAAAGAAGAGTGATGAGTATAGTTTTTTTTTTTTTTTTTTTTTTTTTAATAAATACCTCCTAACGTAATTTATTTATTTTAAAGCTTTATTGTAAACGGGTACATATATATATAGCCTTGTTACAGTAGGGAACATTTTACATCATATTGGTTACAACATTTCACTCAGTTTTACTGTTATCACACGGATGATACCGTCTATACTGATCGATATATGTTGAAAAAATCTGATTTTAAACTAATTTTGATTAAAAATTTGTGAAAAATTTACAGCTGTAATTTATAGCTATATTTATAGCTGAGTTTTATACATTATTATAGCTGTTTTATTGGTAGTTATAGCTATAACTATAGCTATAATTTATAGGTAAATCACCTCTGTGATTTTGCACATGTGCGTTTTCACTACGCAATGCTCCTCGAGGAGGGTTTAGGTGACCTTTTCGCAGCAAACTTGCCTAATTCCCCCTACCCCCCTCCTGTAATGGGAGGCCTCACCATCCCTTTCCTTGTCCCTTTCCCAAGTGCTGAGTGCCCATAGTAGTGCCCTTACTAAAGGAGCCGGACGTAGAGCACTATAATATAAAAAAAAAAAATTCATAGGTATAATTATAGCTATAAATTTTTAACTGAGATAGTATTGATAAAGCAACTCACAGAGGAGTAGATAAATCAGACGATAATATTTATATTAATTTCCCTACAGGATATTTAAATAGTATTAAAGAAGGTCTTCCTCCACATGAATTAAATTTGAAAATTAACGCTATTGTTATGTTGATACGAAACTTAAACATATCTGAAGGACTTTGCAATGGTACAAGATTACGAATTACAAAATTATTTAAATACAACATCGAAGCTGAAATAATCACAGGTGAAAAAAAAGAAAATAAAGTCTTTATTCCAAGAATAACACTACAAACAAACAATTCTTCTTCGCTACCATTTATATTGTACAGAAAACAGTTTCCATTTACCTTAGCTTTTTTTATGACTATCAATAAATCTCAAGGTCAAAGTTTTGATGCCTTAGGAGTATACTTTAGAAAACCATTATTTTCTCATGGGCAATTATATTTGTATGTTTCATTGTCTAGATGCAGAAACCCAAAAAAAATTTTTATCCAAATTGAATCAGAAAACAAATTAGAAATTAAAAATACTGTTTAGAATGAAATTTTAGAGTACCAAAAAAACTATTCTATAGTTCATTACTATTTTTATACTTTCTTGCAAATTTTATCTTTCATCAAAAAAGCAAATTTCAGTACCGTCTAGTACCCAGATTTATGTAATCATAAACAATCCGTTTTTTGTAATATGTTTTCAGATACACCATCATGGATGCAAAATTTTATCAGTGTGACAAATGTAACTCAAAATTTTCAAATCAAGAGTGTCTATCATCGCACGAAAAAATTCACAAAAAAAAATTTTTTGTATGTGATTTGTGTAGCATTATAATATTAGACAATAAAAACTATTTGCGTCACACATAGGAATGCCAAAACATTAAAAAAAAATTTAAGTGTATTAAATGCGAAAAAAGTTTCAAAAGAAATTATCACTTACAGAGACATTTGAAAAATCATAAAAAAAAAGTTCAAAAAAATATTTGTCAAAATTGTGGAAAAGGTTATGTAAGAGCAGAGCACCTAAAAATACATTTTAGAGTATGTAATCAAAATAAACATCGTAAGTAAGATAATTGTAACAAAATTTTTTGTTATGGTCAAATAAAATTATATGTGAAAATTAGACCACTTGTAACAGTTAATATATAAGGCTTTACGAATATGTTTACATTATATATGGGGAAACTGGGGAGGGGGGAGCAAGGGGGAGCTAGCAAAAAAGTAGGATTACTCGAAAAATGCAAGAAAATGAAAGAATAACTACCTTATTTGGGGGAGAGAAAAACCTCGCTCTAACTCTTACGACTGTATAATATAGGAAGATATATAGCCTTGTTACAGTAAGGAACATTTTACATCATATTGGTTACAATATTTCAGTACTGGTGACATCTTACATTATTGGTAATACATTATGCATTATTGGATACATTTTTGCATTAATGGTTGCGGTGATGATGTCGCATAGACCACCTTGAGAGCGAAGGATCTACGTGGTAGGCCATTTTTCTGTAAAAAGGTTGCCCATCCTCTTCATAAGGAGCATTGTGTGGTGAAAAAGCACATGTGAAAATTCACAGAGGTACTTTTCTCGGGAGAGTCATACTGGCCGGGAATCGAACCGCAGTCCCCCGCGTGCCGATCTGCAAGCCAGATAATCAAGCCATCGTACGCTCATGAGTATAAATGTATGTCAAGAATTGAGAGAGAGAGAGAGTATAAAGAGTAGTCTAGAGAGAGAGACGTGCATGAGAGCGTGGATTAGATAGTGGGAGAGGAAGACGTTAGGTCGGGGACAAGAGCTTGGCCGATATGGCCACCAGGAAAATGGGTGGGCTGGTGCATCCTGGATGGTTAGGAGTTGTAGCATTGTGCGTTTTTAAGGTATTTTGTTAGTAGTTTATTTGAAGTGTAGCGTTGTTGAAGTCTCAACACTTGTCGTCCTGGTGTGTGTGTGTGTGTGTGTGTGTGTATGCATGCGTGCGCGTGGTTTCGTTGAGTTTTCTGAGCTTGGCAGATCGGCTAGCGTGACTGACAGTCTGCTGTGGTAGGATTTTGTGCAAGTGAAAGAAATAATGTGCAGTGCGTGGTCTTGTCGTCGAGCTTAGGTGAAGTTAGTTCGTGGTCGAAACTGTTGTGTGAAGGTGTTTTCGCGATCAAGCCAGATTTTTGTAGCCTCGGATCTGGATGTTTTCTGAGTCACGCGCGTGAAGATTCGTATGCACGCGCGCGCGTGTGTGTGTGTGGAGGAGTTATGATGTAGATAAGTGAATGTAGGTGCGCGTGTCTAAATATGCGGGTATTACGGCTTAGTGTCAGAGGAAGCAACGATTTCTGTATGGTTTGTCTTATGTAAACAAATAAGTGTTGCGTTCGGGATGACTCCATATCGCGATGCGTTGGCGTGAAACGTTAACAGGGTTAAGAAATGCAACGTTATATAGTTAATCATCCAATGTTAATTAAATAGAAGAGAAGTTATAATTTCTACATATGTACTTATTCCTATTGTAATAATGTATTGCACATTAAATTGAAAAAATTCGTTTCAAATATAATTATTTGCATCTAATCAAAGCTTTAATGACTGGCTTGTCATACCACTGTAATTGATTAGCAAGTATTGAGTATCGTCAGTTCAATAGTACCAAAATCTAAATAGTTCGTAAGGCCCTTTGCACAGCTTGCACAGAAAGAGGTTTTCTTTCTGGTTATATAAGTTTGTTTACAAATGAAGTTTGTTTTATTGAAAAAAAAAAAAAAAATATTCCGGGGTGTAAAAATTTTTTTTTTTTTATATTTTATGAAAAACAAAAATAGTTGTTTCAATCTGTTAAAGCTTCTAGTACAATAAACAAAAAAACACAGTGTTTACATAATGAGACTTTTACTTTTCTGTAAGCAGTAGCATCACAAATAGTAAGTGACATTCATTAACCATCTTTAGGAGGTATAGCTGCGCATGTTTGCGAAAACATTACCTAATGAGTACATATTTAATTATTTTTTCGTTTTTTATGGATTTTATTCAGCCTACCCAAATATCTTAGTAGTATACTTGGCCGCTATGTGGCGCTGAGCTCACTTCAAAAGGCGAATAGTTCATGAATAAATTTTAGACAGATACTCGTAAAAAAACGCTTGCAAATCAATACTTTTTTGGTGCATTTAGATGTTGAGGTAGTTTGCGTTAAAACAGCTAAACATTTAAATAAGTAGTGTACGTTCTGAATTTTAAGTTAAAGCATATGCAGTATTATAACTTGTTATTATATAAGGATTATTTCGTGAATTGTGAGGAATAAGCAAACACATCTTGTAATAGTTAATATGACTTAATAAAGATAAAAGAACTCATATATAGACAGAGAGCCAAGCTGGCTATTTTCGCATGCATACATCCATTAGATACGACGGACAGACGATATCTGACCTGTCTGATTCGTCAGAGCACCAGGCGTTCACAAACTATTCGCTACCAGTTGTCTAGAGATGGTGCTGCTAGTCTATCTCTTTGACATCAGTATACGCTAGTATAAATGTACAATATACTTCATGTGCCTCCTTACATTTATACCTATAAAACATATTTATTTTGTTAACTTGAACATATTTCTATAATTTTTGAACTTTAACTTTCCAAGAGATTGAGTAAAAATGTCCGCAATGGTATTTTCTGATTCAACCCTTATAATATCAATTAATCTTTTTAAATTACTCTCATTAACAAAATGATAATGTACCTCTATACATTTATAAGTAATCATGAAATTACCAAACTTTGCTATGCTTACAGCTTCTGACTTATCTTCATGAACTTTCATCGGTTTCTTTAACTTCAAATCACAAATATCTACCAAATCATTAAATAATTCTCATTCACTTATAGGCTGAGACAACGCAACACATTCAGCTGTTTTGCGTTATTTCCAATAAATTATACTACCAGAAAATTTTGTTATACCCGGATGTAAACTTATTATCCATATCATTACCTGCCCAATCTATATCAACAAAACAATCTACAAAATTAATGTTATGACTTTTTTTATACACCAACTTGAAATCTTTTTACCTTCTTTTGTTTGCTCTATCTTTAAATTTGTTCCCATTAGAGTAATATACAACTTGGCATTTTCAAAGGAGCGGCGTTGGCTCAGTGGTAAGCGTGCTTTTTACTGATACAACGCCAGTTAAGCTGTTTTAGGGGTCGTGGGTTTGATTCCCGGTGCGTGCAGATTTTTTCAAAAACTGTTTTCACCAGAAAAAGTTCTTATAAAATCCTGGCTGTTAGAGAGAGTTTTTTTCCGTGGAATTTTCCTTCAGAGTGATTCCCAAGTTTTTCCCTTGCCACACAAGTCTTCGGGCCTGGGTGAATCCTAAACAGTGTTAGGGGTATAGGTAGGGAGTATTAGATCCGAAGGCAGTTTGCGAAGCAGAGAGCGCCGGCTTAACGGCGAGAGATAAATGTCCTAATACACGGAGTCCACTCTGGGGAAAAGCTACACAGTGACGAGTGGGTCCGATGCATTATTAGTGCAAAGAGTGCTAGCTTAAATGGTAAGGTGTTTCACCGGAGATATTCCCACTGTGCCTATAGTGTGATAAGTACGATATTTATTAAGGGATTAGTAAATGAGTACCGCAATGCACCCTCACTCATGGTGACTAAGCCAATAGGCTGTTGCAATAACCTGGTGAAAAAAAAATTTGACAATTTCAATTTTGTATTTGTTTGCCAAAGATTCCATATAACTTTTCTAACTAACGAACATTTCATTATTTTTATGATCATACTCAATATTAATTTCGAAGAAATTCTTGACTTTCCCCATTTCTTTCATACAAAACGTTTATGATAATTGTCTTTTAATTATAATATAAGACGTCTAATGATAGTTGGTTAACAATTAAAACAACGTCAATTGGTAGTACTGTCAAATTTTGTATTTATTAAAAAACAAAACGAAGTTTCGGCCGTTTAGACAATATCCCAGCCCTCATTAGGTACGAAAATTTATGAGTAATAGAAAATTCTTTACAATACAAATTTTGGTAAATACAAAAAAACGCAAATTAAGTAAAGTGTATAACATATCTGTGACTCTAACAAAAAGGATGTAAAATCTTAATGTAGTCAGAGTTTCAAGTTTAGTTGCTTTTATATCTTGCTCATACACAAATGACATAGTGTACGCTCGTAATACAATCAAATAAGAATCGCAAGCAGTTCCTTCGGAGACTTACGTGAATAGATTATGTTTTCCTAATACCATAAATAAAAGAAGCCCTCAAATCATGTACATCAAGTTCGCCTCCTTTCTTAATTGACTTAACGAGAGACTTGTAACAACTTTTCAATTTTTCTGTATCTTGTTGTCTATTAACATTATTATTAAAATAGTATATATTTAACACTTCAGAAAACAGACGCTTTTTGTAATTTTGTTCAGTGTCTGAAATTTTTATTTTATCAAATTGAAGTTATGTGTAAATTCAATGCTATGTTTTGATACTACAGATGTATCCTTTTTTTTCTCTATGTCTCTTAAGTATTCTGTCATTCTTAATTTTAAAGCTCTTGATGTTTAACCAACATAACAGCAGTTGCAATTCGCACATGGTATGTGGTAAACGATATGATTTTCATGGAGTGGCTCGGTCACATTTTTTCAAAGTGAAAAGATCTAACTCAATTTATTGTTTAAACTGTATACAAAACCAATGTGAAAATTCTTACAAAAAAATTTAATAGGACCGTGTAAGTAGGAAATTCATGATAATAATAAGATTAGTTCATAATTATTATTGTTTCTATTGCAAATGTCAATCATACTCATGTTTTTTAAGGTATTTATTCTTTTGATTAAAAATTCATTAATAAATCTTTGAGGATAGTTGTTAGCTAGTAAAAATTTATTTATTGACTTATCGTTATGAAATTGAGTGCTGCTAATTTAATAGAAAAGTCTACCAATGTGTAAATGATACTTATTTTATGTTGTATTGGATGGTGGGAGAGAAAATTTAAGTATCGGCCTGAATGTGTGGGTTTTTGGCACCAGTTAGTTAGCACTCTGTTACTTTGTTGAACAATAATTTTTGAATCTATTAAACTAATGCTGTCGTTATTTCATGTCTCAACAGTAAATTGTAATTCTGGACAATAGTTATTAAAAATATTTTAAACATAGTGAATAAATTTAGTAGGCACACATATGAAAATATCATCCGCATACCGCACATACAGTGGAATATAAAAACATAACTTCTCTAAGCATGAAATTTCAAGCAAACGCATTACAAGATCACACAGTACAAGACTAAAGAGACTTCCCATTGGAAAGCCAAAAACTTGTTTATAAAATTTGTTGTTGAAATAGAAAAATGGTGAATTCAAAATTAAAGATACACCTGTGCAAAATTCATTAAGAGAAACATTGATTTTACCATCTAAGAATTTCCAAAAATGTCTTATTGCATTTATGATTAAGGCTTTACTAGTATTAAGTAAAGTAACTAACAACATCTAGACTAATAAGAGTGTAACCAGGTGAAATGATAATTTCTTTTAACTTATCTTTTAACTCATAACTATTTTTTACGGGTTGTTTCATAGGTCAGTATAAATGTTCGAATTTTGAAGATCGGCAAATGTTTAACAAAACGCGCGTCTTATTTTCTTCATCATCATATATCGCTAATAAAAAAGTAACTATCGGTGGCTTGCGAGACTTTTTGTTTTTTGCGCGTTAAACTTCACTTTCCTTGGGGCTTTGGAACAGAACGGACGTGTCACGATATTAGCAATGTAACCTAGAGCTTTGGATCGTTATATTTTTTCCTTCGACGTCTCATCGTCATCGACGAAAAGGTTTCTACCGTCTCTCAACGAGATCAAACGAGGGTGCTCACTACACTTTAACATCGTCTCCCCGCGAGACTCAAATTATTTCGTGGCGACGAAAATGCGGTCCTGCCTGGCCAGCAGACCCGAGAAAGCCGAGCGCCAGCTCGCATAACCAGACTCTCCCCCTTAGGAAGCTTTCGAAGCTCACGACTTTAAGGTACATTTTCACCTCATGCAACATACACATGTTCACATACATACTCACAAGAACGATCGCTGTATCGGTTATTATTAACGACTGTATCACATTCTTGTATATTAACACGAACAATAAAACAGGTTTTTTACCGAAAGGTTTTTTCCTGTAATGAATATCGTTTATTTACATCACTACTAACAATTTATAAAATAACCAATAAACAATAATAATATTGAGAGCGACGCTTACCCCTAAGGTCTTACTCTCATTGCGACATAAAAATTGAAATTTAAATAGTCGCCCACGCTACACGGGTGATGTCGCCAGTGGAATATTCCTAATCAAAAAATTAAAAAGAAATTTCGAAAAAACAAAAGTAGGTGAATTCAATGTCAAGACAATAAAATGGATAGAAGTTTTTTTTGTGTATTTTTATTAGTCCATAGCATTAAGATAAGTTGTATTTAATGAATATCTTTATCAAACTTATTTAAGTCATCAAAAATGCCGTAGTGATCCAACTAGCTTACAAAAATTTTTGTATCTTTAATTAATTGCTTTAAAGGATTATTTTAAAGCTGTAAATAATATTTATCATTACTTAGTAATTCTTCTACTTTATTAATGTAAATTTTTTTTTCGATGACAACAGTTACATTACCTTTGTCTGCTCTAGTAATTAAAATGTGTTTATTATTTTTAAGAAAGACTCGTGTTCGCTTTAAACTGTCTTAAAAAATTCCATTATTTAAATAAAGACGAGTTGGTACATTGTGTCTATTGTTACCAATAATGTTAAGTAGTTCTTTTCTGACAGTCTCAAATTCTCCTGAATATTTTAATGAATGTTCGACATTCTTGAAAAGTTGAAAATAATCACATTCATTAACATTAGAAACAAAATTAAATTTATATCCCAACTCTTATATGCTTGAGACACAATCCGGTAGCGATGTGTTAGAAAGGTTTCATAGCCAGTTTTCTTTTATTTCACTTATGCCTCTATCGTTGACAAATGCGGCGCACCGAACCGGGCCAGGGTCACTGACACTAAACTTGTAGTTAGAAGTGTATCGTATACACCTTCGCACTTGGATTCTTCATGTGAGATAAGGGCATTGAACTTTTTTCCTAACTTATAACGATATTAACGAAAAATCCTAATTAATTTCAATTCGTAATAATCGATAAATAAATTTATTATATAAGATTCACAGCCGTGACTTAATATTTTTTCTTTAATTGACTCAATTTTATTTTTTTTCAAATTAGTTTTTGTGTATCAGTCCGAAATTTCGTGATTTAAAGTTAATTAATGTGATTTAAAAATAGCTAATTTATGTTTTATGTTTAATCAGAAACAAAAAAAGGTAACATAATTAATTTATAAGTACATTGTGTGATGTGTCTCGAAAAAACTTCATAAGTCCTACATTTAATTAAAAATTTGCGCTTTACTTCATCGCTTTTAGATTCCTTTTGAACACAACTGAGCTTATAAAAACTAAAACTTACGTTTCTACCGAAGCATGCTCGTATGGAGTCAAGCACCCTTGACTCCACCAGCGACATTTCAAGGTCGCTCTTTAAGGGTCGCTCGTATTTTAAAAATGCGAGCTGGAGGCCCATCGCTATCGGCTAGGCCTTGTTTCTCCTGTTCGTCCGCCAGCTAATACAGTTCTTGACGTGGCCGCTCAGTGTTTATTTCTCCCTCTCCTATTACTGGATTTCGAAAGAGTGCGTCAGGTGCTTTGTTTGAAATGCCTGACCGATATACTACGTCATACTTGTAGCCTCGTAGTTCCTCTTTTAGCCTATTAAATCTTATGTCAGGCTTCTTTGACGTATGATAACGTTTTAGTGGCTCATGATCAATGACCACTGTAAATTTGCGCCCAAATAAGTATGGCCGAAACTGTTCTTTTGCAAATACTACAGTCAACAGTTCCTTATCATACGTTGGGTAGCGTAATTCGCTCCCTCGAAGACATCGCCTTGGCTTAATATTACTCCTATTGCGTAGTCTGACGCATCCGTTGTAACTATAAAGGGCTTCTCCAGATTAGGTGCAATAAGTACCGGCTCACTACATAATGCGTCAACTAGTGCTCTGAAAGCTTGTTCCTGCTGCTCTTTCCATTTGAACTCTATTCCTTTCCTCAAGAGTTTAGGAAGCGGCTGCGCAATTTTTGCATAATTCTGGACAAATTGTCTATAATATCCGAGAAATCCAAGAGATTGTTTGGTTTTTTTCGCATTCGTAGGTCTCGGGTATTTCTCCGCTGTTTCGATTTTTTTTGGATCTGTTTTTATTTGTCCATTTCCTACTACGTGTCCCAGTACTTTTGCCTCGCGTTTCAAAAATTGACATTTTTTTGACTCAATTGTTAACTTTGCTTCGAAAAGCCGCTTTAAAAGACTGTCAAAACGCCTTCCGTGCTCTTCGAGGTTCAGAGCAAATACCATGATGTCATCCAAATACACTTCGATTTTATGCCCTTGTAGACCCGCCAACGCGAGTGACATCGTTCTTAAAAATGTATTGGGCGAGTCCATACATCCCATTGGCATTCTCTTATACTGATATTAACGGTCCAGCCCAGAAAGTGCTGTTTTGTGTGCGTCATCCTCGGGAATTTCTATTTGAAAAAATCTCTGTTTCAAATCGACTACTGTTATGTATCGAGCCGAAGCTACATGCTCGAGCTTATCGCTTTGGAATGGTAAGGGATGGCAGCTTCCTACAGTAATTTCGTTGAGCTGCCTATAATCAGTTACCACGCGCCAACGCTTCTTCCCGTCCGGCCCCGCACGCTTGGATACAATCCACATGTTAGAATTGTACGGCGATTTCAAAGGCTCGACGATTCCTTGCTCGAGCAATTTCTCTATCTCTTTTTTCATCTGTTCCCTTAGTGTTGGTGGCTACCTATAGCGCTTCGCCGTCACAAGCTTGTCCGTCGTAGTTATGATGCGGTGTTTCAATATATGAGTTGCTTTTAGTGGTTCTCCATCTAGGCCAAATACAAATGGATTATACTGAATGAGTTTCCAAACGTGTGATTTTTCTTCCTCGTTGCAGCTTGAAACATCCATAAGCTGCATTATTTTATCGATTCTCGCTATTTTTCCTTTATCCGACAAACTATCTAAATTGTCAGTGTTCTTGAAATCACCATTTTTCCTGCCACTTGTATGATTATTTGTAACGCTATATTCAACTTTGTTCATTTTTCTTCTTTCTTGGCCATTTGCCTCAAAAAGTCTTATCATTGCCTCATTAATGCCCTGAGCGTCGTCCCCTTTGACGCTAAATGGATCGGCCTCTCGCATCACCTCGCATTCTAATAACTCAATTTCCGGTACAGGTATGCTTATTGTTTCATTTAGTGTGTTTACAAATTCAGCATAAACTTTTCCACCATTATTTGTGGCTATAAAATTTCCGAATAAAACTCCTTCTCTCATTCTTTGCAAAGGAACTCACTCTACTTTTATTTTTTCGCTATTTATCCCGACGCGGGCGCATATGACTTGCGTTGACCTGGCAAGAATTTCGAGCATCTCTGGCTCGATTAAATTAATTTTTATTTCTCCTGATTAAAAAATATTTTCTGCCGCAATTATGTGACCTTGATGTAATTTAAAAATGTCCCATCCAATTATCCCTCCTCCATCTATCGGGAAGTCGCGTGGAACCACATGCAACCTACACATAAGGCCATTCAGTGGTATTTCAACTACACCTAAAGTGCTACGCTCCCCGTGCGTAACACCAACAATTTTTACTCGGTTCCTTACGTCAGAGAATGCATTTGGAAGAATACTGTCTTCCTTTATAATGGAAATTTCAGCTCCTGTATCCGCGTAAAATTTTTCTTCCCCACATCTCAGTTGAGTGCTTGTCAAAAATACCGAAGGGGGTGTCCTACCTGCTAGAAATATATTTATTTTTGCGTCACACTGAGGCTCGCTTCCGTTATTGTTTCGTCCTTTATCCATTTGAGGGCTGTTTTAAGGCAAATTATCTCTCCTTATCATCATATCAATGCTTGCACTCGCAGCTAGTGACTCTCTTACCTGTACGCTTGCCGTTTCTCTGCTGTCGAGTGTTTTTGTTATCTTTCTATCTACTGGGGGATGCCCGACGCTTGGAAAGCGCATCAAGCATGCTGGGAGTTTAAATTTTCCGCGCGTGACCCGTCTGTTTCCGTATTTTTCTCATGATTATACCGACTATTTTGGTTTTCTCTCTGATTGTAAAGGTCATAACAGTTGTCCCTGGGTCCGTAATTATTATAATTATTTTTCCGTCGCTGATTATAATTGTTATAGTTGTTATTACCAGGCGCGTAATTATCATTATTATTTTCCCGTCGCTGATTATAATTATCATAATTATTATTGAGCGCGTGATTATTATAATTATTTTCCCGTCGCTGATTACGATTATTATAATTATTATTGGGCGAATAATTATTTTCCCTACTTCGACGATTGAAATTCCTATTCTCTTCGATTGGCCTACTATTGTTCCTGTTATCATTCGCCGGAGGGCGACTATTGTTGCCATTAAAGTTTCTATTATTATTATTATTATTATTATTATTATTATAACTATTATAATTGGATGTGTAGCTATTATGTTTGTTATGGTAATTTCTAGGATCAGGGTTACTGTACTGCACATTAGGTACTTAATCATCGTACGCAAGTTTTCCTTCATTTTTGTCCTCCATCTCCGTTAGTCTCTTGGGTGGTTTTATTTCGGGCCTATCATGGTCTTTTATTTTTCCGTTTTTCGCGTCCCTCTATAGCTTTTCGCACCCACTCGTAGAGTGCAGACAGTGCTCCTGACAATATGAGCACCACTTAACATCTCTGTTACCATCCCATTCGTCCGCATCGCTCTTTCCCTCCGGCGCATCGCTGATTACCATGCCTATCCTTGGATTCCTCTTACCAAAACAACTCTTCCGTGTTGCATATGTGCTAAAATTATTGGGTGCCATTTGACGTAGACTTAACTCGTTATCTACGTTTATATCCGCTTCAGTGTTACAGGTTTCACCTCAGCCACGTTCCAACTGTATGGCACTTTCAACCCATAGATAAACTGTTTCACTGACTGTCTATCTGCGGACTGCTTTAGGTCAGTTTTCTAAATTTGGGAGAGCTGTGGATTGGCGTCATGAGTCATCATTATTCTATTATGCAATCGTTGCACCCGGCTGTAGTACTGAATAATTGACTCGCTGTTCAGTTGAGTCAGTGACAGTTAGGCTAGCTGTGTATCGATGCCTCCCATGCTCCCGAATCACCGTGATAGAGCGAGTAAAAATGCGTCTACGGTATTAAACAGTGATAACCGGGTGCAAAATTGATCTGTCACCATCCCCCTAAGATTACCGCCTGGTGTACCTATGAAGTATTTTTCATATTGCAGTGGAACTGTTAGGTTTGCTGTCCTCGCCATCTGTTCAAAAAGTGGAAAGTTTATTGGATCTTCATTGGATATAGGGATGCCACTCGCCGCGCTATTGACATGGGACAGTGCACTATAGTGCATGCTAACAGGGTACGTGTTTTCCGCTCGCTGTTGACTCATGATGGGGTTTATATAAGTTGGATTTGGCTGCACTTGATGTTGCTGCTCTCGAAAAATGTATTCCCCGTTCATGTTATCATCCCGAAACGGCCAGTCGGATGACGATGCTGTCGGTTGGCCTGTCACCCTTTCATTTATTGGACCTGTAGGTTCGTAGCTGAGTCCAGCATCATGCATCCTCACGCCCGAAAAACTTGGGATTCTCGTTTGCTGCCCGCCACACATTCTTACCTCTTCCAACGTCCTTGACGTTAAGCCCCAATTGTTTTTATGGCCAAGTACTAATTCTCTAACATTTTGTGTTAGTGTTTACTCCGAAAACTGTGTCGCACAGTGCTGTGCTGTTTGCTGCGCCGCTTGTTTTTCTCCTCGTTTGAACGCTTGTTAAAGCGTGTCCTGTGTATCCTTACTGTCGAACCTATCTTTCGAGTGCGAGTTTACGTCCCTCAAAATTTCACTCACCCATTTCCGGCTGTATAATCTGCATTCTTTAAGGGTGACATTCGCCGCGTCGTTTCTTACGGTGTTTAAATATTCTGCACCCGCCCCCAGTATGCATGACGTTGTTTGTGTGACTTTCTCCCTAATTACCCCTAATTTTGTTTTTGAGAAGAATTTTTACATTAGCATACGCTGTTTCTTGCCCATTTTTTCCCATTCCATTTGAGTTTCGGGGCTGTGCTCTAAAAATACGGTCAGTATTTCTGACTCAGGCTCGTTTTTTGGATCAATGGCCAAGTCCCGGAACCCATCCACCAGCAAGGATACATTCGGAATGGGCTGTGCGGGCCGATCACTGGAACCACAGTGACAACTTGTGCAAATCGCGGGCGGATTATGCGTAGCGATGGTGAACAGTCCGTTGTTCCCCCGCTTGACCTGCAAAAGGAAAAAGAAAAATTAATACAAACCATCAAATTTTTCTTACAAGAGTAATAACAAATAAGAGAGGCCTTACGCGTATAACAGGCTGCCCATTCCAGCGGAAAACCGTCTTGATTATTCAATTAACCGGCTGATATTTCAATCACCACCACGACGAACGTACTGTGGCACGTACAACCGACGGCTACGACGTACGAGGCCTCCGGCTCCGAGATGTTGCAGTGGGTTTGCAGCATGGAACCCGACAAAGAAAAGGGAACAGTCCAGCGGCAGTTCTGAAATAGGACAGTGAACGACCGCCCGGAAGGGCAGTATACATCGCAGCATGCGACACGTCCCTGGTACTTATATCTTTGCACATGCAAAGACAAAGCGCCTGTGAGCCAGTCCGGCTCGCCAAGAGGGAGAGGAAGAGAGAAGAGCCCGCGAGGGTTCACGACCAATCTCGTTCCCAACTAAAGAAAAGAAGAGGAAATTTTTTAACTCGATTACTCAAAAGCAATGTCAAATGTTCAGAAATCAACGTAATACGTACCATACCGTGAGACAAACAAGTGATAGGGGCCAAAACTATAGGCCCCCAAGCACCACAACTTGAGACCCACACATACGCCCAATGGAGGGCACTCGCCGGCAAATAAACAATAAGATGGACTGTAAGAGGAAGCAAATGAAAAGGATATACATATCAAGGTACAGGAAAACTTACGGATGTAAAAAAAAAAAAAAAAAAAAAGGCATAAAAAGGGATAATACTCACATGCGAGCAGCTGCAGCACCTCAGAAGCTCTTCCATCACAGAGCCTTTGAGGATGGAGCATACGCTACCGTCGACCGCTACAAATCCGGTAACACAAGAGTTGTCATACGGTAGATTTGCAAAATCACGCAGCCGGCGCACAAAATCAATCGGATTCATGGAAGAAAAAGCCATTTTCGCGGGGTAGCACAAAAATAATAACGCAATAAGAAAAGCAGAGGAAATAACGCCAAAACCAACACGTATTGAGGACACGAGGGAAAAGGCAAGAGTCACTGGAAACCAAGTAAGGAAGTTGACACTACAAAGTCAAAGTAAGCACTGATGAAATAAAAGCCAAACTATCCAACAATCCTTACTGCCCGCTCCTCTCGAGAAAATAGAAAAGGGGAAAATTAACATGGGAATAATAAAACGAGGAAACTTACAGGGAAAGCATGTGTGACAATTGCCGATCCGCAGTACCACATGCGTCGTCCTGTTGTAAATGACTCACGGTGCCAAGCGTGCCAATAGACAGATAGAATACGATAATTTTGTCGCATAGCGATAGTTTGTTTTATAGATACATATAAATACGTATATGTATATATATATACATACATACATACATACACCTCGGTCAAACACACCTTGAATACAAGTTAAAAGTAAAGAGTAAGGGAATACAAAAAAAGAAAACATGTACAAGTAGAGCCACATTCCCGACTTGACTTGCGAAAATTCGACCTTATCCGTCCTTAAGAATCATTGTTTTGTAGATTGACATTGCTGGTACGAAATAGTAGGATTCAGAGGGGGTATTCGGGAGCCGTACACTAGTGACATTCCGAGAAATTTTTTTTTTTTCCTTCTACTCTTTTTCGCCTTTTCTCTCAAATAATCTAGGAATTAATTTACAAAAAGGGAAATGTAGGTATTATAAAAGAAAGTATCTATTCTATGTTTTAGGGGAAAAGCTGCTCCGATAGGGAAGCAATCGGGAGGAATAGAGCTATTTGAGACGAATCCGGGGATATTAGTGGAAAATCTGTAGCCGGCCCAATCAGTTGCGTCTACTTGGAAAATCATATGGTACGTGGATTGGGATCAAAAAATCGGAGAAACGGATACATTTGTGAGAGCAAGCAGGCAGGTAGAATGAAAATGAAGAGTAACAATAAGCAAAAAAGACGCCTGCAGAAAGTGCATAAGAATTGCTACTCACAAGACCATAAAAGCGCTGCAAGGTGTCGAAACAGCGTACAGAGCAGTAGTAGGGCAGAAAATTCGCAGCCAAGTAGAAACAGTACAGGTACTTCAGGGGCAGATATCGGAATCTAATAAGGATAAGATACAGGAGTTGACGGAATCAAATTTAACAAGTACGACCGATATAACGAAATATCTCAAAGAGCAAATAAGAGTTACAGCGTTCGGTGATCACGAACAAACACTGCAAATAATAAAGAAATATGAGAATAAAGCGGGAAATGTAAAAGAAGAAGGGCTTGAAATATTTTCAGATTGGGTAAGCGGATATGATAGAATTCCAGAGATGATTCAAGAATTGAAGCAGCTGGCCGATAAACTAGCAGCGAAATTTGAAACAGCAACGGATATAATTTATTTAGCAAGTCGAGGAATATCGTATCTACTGAAAGCAGCCTTAAAAACGATATCGAAGGCAGAAATACTAGTAAGTCACTTCAGGCTGGATCTGACGGTTCCAGAAGATAAGGGCGCAATGACAGAGGAAAGAGTAGGGAAAATAGCAGAAATAGCGACGGTAGCACTTAATAGGAAAGTAATACATCACATTGAAATACTGTTGGTAACGAAGAAAGAATGAGACCTGCTTAGAGTAACACCACTATCCGTAGGGCAAGAAGGGTTTAACATAACAAACATGATGGCGTACCTACAACCGACGTACGAATATATAGTAAGTAGCACGCGCGAAAAAAAGTTCGCTCCAATATCTTGACAAGCGGTCGACCAATGTAAAAATTAGGCCAGGTAAACATATGCACACAAATAGAACTGACGCAAGAAGTGGAGAAAGATCACCCATGTGAGATACGACTCATTCTAGGAGAAACAATAGACAACTCGGAGGAGTGTCTGATCGTCTTAGCAAAATTAAAAGGCGCGTACTGGACTCAACTCAGCGCAAAAAATCAGCACGCGTTCAGCACCGAAAGGGAAGAAAAGGTACATGTTCAATGCGAGCACACCAAACACGGGATGATAAAGGTGTCCCACGCTGGCGTAATAGACTTGGCAAAAGACTGCACCACCCAAGCGTCGAAAACCAGACTTAAACCGAGTCAGGAGGATGGTGGAAGTCACGTCGTTAATCTTGAAGGCCCGACTCTGAACTTAAAAAAGATTATACAAGGGATGAAAGGAACAAAAGGAGACGAGTTGCTGAACCTAATAAAAATAGCAATAGAAAGAGATGGACTGGAGGAGTTCGGTAGCCAAGAACACGGCCCCGAAGATAATTTAACGATCGATACTAAACTAGAGGACATAGTTTAAAGAGTACGTGAAGTAGGTCAAACGGAAGAAAAATTTTCCAACTGGGAAGAGTACGCGTGGATGGCTGCAGAAACAGCTGTAGGCGCGGCAGCGGGGTCGTTCGGGTTCCTAAAATGGGGGAGCCCCTTAATACTAAATTTGGCTAGAATGCTTACAGGTAGAAGAAATCATTCCGGAAGTGAAGGCGCAGCGGCGGGTACAGTGACAGTGCAACCAATAATGCTACAGACCATACAAAGACCAGTTGCGTCGCAAAGCCAAGTACGCATAGCGGTCAGAGGTGCACCTCCAGCAGCTGACAATATGAAACGCTCTCGCACATAAGAGGACATAAAAAAAAAAAAATATTTAATTAAATTATGTATACATACATAAATCTAGGTTACGTTCGTTTATTATAATTTAGTTACCATATTTACCAACAAAAAAAATGCATTATGTAAAAATATCTAATAGGCTCGTAGTGCAGCCAATTGTAACAATAATACTAATGAAAACATCAAAATAATGATTGAAGCAACAGTAGGAGAATAAGTAATATCATACAAAACATTATAACATACTGTAATACCATATTTAATAAAATGGAATACCAATAACTTGAACTAGAATTAAGTAGTTGCAATAAGCACTAAGCCTAAGTAATAACCATTAACTGTTAAATTTAGAAGACTTTGCTACATACAACAATATAGTGAACGAGCTTGAAAGAATAAAAGCAATAATTGATTACAGCCATGTATTTCATGTCGAATAATAATTAACAAATAAGAATTTTGCAATAATGCACTATATTACAAAAGGAGTAGAGCGTGAACAAAAATAATAAATGTTTACACAAAAGAACAATTTAGCAAATTTGTGTAAAGGAGGAACAAGGACAGGATTTTTTTTTCTCTCCACCTTTTTACTCCTATGTTGGATATCTCACATACAACACAAACAACATTACACAAACATTACTCTAACCCAAACATACAATTTAAAAAGGAAATCGTATACATACAAAGTGTTTATCTGTACAGGGCCTAAATCAAAATATGATATCTAAGAAGTTGAGTATTGTTTAAGGAGCAATGAAATGGTGATCTTGAATTCGACCTTGATCATGACCTTGATAGTTTTTTGAAGGTCAAATCTATTTTTTTAAATAACAATCTCAATTTTTGTCAAAAATTTAGAAAAAAGCATGAAATTATACGTACTCGACATTTTTTACTGTATTTTTTCAAATGACCTTCAGGAGAATTTCAAGGTTAAATACAAAAAGTTACGAATTGAAAAAAAAGCTTGTTGGATTCGAAAGGAAATATAAAAAGCTGACTTTTAATTTGTCTTTGATTTTGATATTGAAGGTTATTTCAATGTCAAATCCATTTTGCACAAAGAATCTGTATTTTGACCCCAGATTCGAAAAGACCATGAAAGTTGAAGTTTAAAATGTTGCCACGGCATTTTTTTAATGACATCTAAGGGCCTGTACTCTTGAATCACATAACCCTGTGATATTCATTAAATGTTCAAAATTTCCTCCATCCACTTGAAGACAAAAATTAATACGCCTTTGAAAATGCTGCACTGTTCTGAGAAGAACTACTCTTGGAATTTTTGCGCAAGCTTGATGAATACGATTCATTATATCTACTCGAGTTGTTAGCTGTACTACAAAAACTACATTTTTTATGTAACCCTACAAGTAAAAATCATTGGATGTCAAGTCTGGTAAGTTTAGAGGCTAATTAATTGGACCTCGTCGAGCTATTCACGTCTGATTATAATGATCATCCCAAAATGTACGTACTATTCGTGAAAAGTGAAGAGGTACACTATCTTGCTGTAGCCAAATTCTTTGTTGAGTTCCTAAATTTACTTCCTTAAAAAGCTCCGGCAAACAATCTCTTAAAAATTTGAAGCAGCTATTTTGATCTACATTTCTTTTAAAGAAATAAGGTCCTTTAACCGTTCACTACACTACACTATACCAGAAGGCTTCACCGGTTTTGATGGTCAACAGCTCGATACCAGAGATAATTTTCGTCACACAAGTAATGGCAATTATGCCTGTTCAGCTTGCCATTTCTATAAATTTCGTCTTATCTGAAAATATCACAAATCTAAAAAATTCTCAACCATTGTGTATCATCCCTCAAACCCACTGACAAAATGTGGTACGCAGTTAACATGATTTGGTCTCAATGCTCAAACTAAAACTATGCAGTAGGGATGATAAAGAAGAGCTTGCAAAATTCTGATAGCCGTTTTTTGTGATAGTCCAATTTTCCTTCCAACTTGCCGACTGCTGATGTGTGGATCAATATAAGCAGCTGCTAGAATGGTTACAAGGCGAGGATCATTTTCATCAAATTCATGGCGTCTGTGTTGACGACGAAGATGACCACTACTAGCTCATTTAGTCAATCTACGTATCACGGCATGATACGGATGCCTTCTTAAAGGTAACCGTTGAGCGTAACGTCGTACCATGGCACGGCAATTATTGAGGTATTTACCTAAAACTATTATCATATTGACAATATAATTTGACTGACAATTGTCAACTACCCATGACGAAAATTTTTTTTCGATAAAATACTAATTTGTTACATTTAAAATTTGAATCTAAAGAAAAGTGAGAAAAGTAGGTCTAATTATATGGAGCAAGGCTTCTACGATCCTAAAAAATGCCTTAAAAATATTTTAAATAACATCACGTAATTTATGTGATCTGATTCTTCATTTTGAAAAAAAATTAATAGTTCTGGGAGGAGATTTTAGAAAAAAGTCAGTTTGGGCCCACTCTGCAGAGGACAGTAGCTAGCCGTAGTCTCATATATAGTACGTATAGAATAGCCTATCAACGTACAATAGACGGAGCTGCTACAAATCTGTAGAATTATCCTGTATATCGCAAAGGGGTAATGGAACGGTAACATATAGTGAGGTGGCTACGTTTGAAGGTAGAGAGACGGCATGGGCACTCAAAATGGGTGAGGGCGTCGCGGGGGGCTCACAAAAAAATAATAGAGATTTTTAGTTGGTCAAAATAACGGTAGAATTAACGGAATTTTCCCTTATTTTGTGTGGGACTGCAGTGGGACTTTGAAAATTGTGCAGGGAGACTGTGAAGGGCCATGGAGGCTCAGTGAGGCTCTTAGTTATTATTTTGTTGGGTTAAAATGTTATTGACAGTAATCGAATTTTGCGTGGGGGCGTATGGGGTAGTGTAGAAAGCCTCACCCTTACTACTATGGCATAAATGTACATATCTCCCTATATTATATAGTTATTTGTGTGAAGTATTCCACATATCACCCCACAGACCCTCCACAGCCCCCCACAGAACCCCCACAAATAAGCTGAAATTCGACCGTTTTCATCGCTAATTTTACATTTTCTAACTTTTTCCTTAGACCACTTACAGACCCCCCGAAGCCCGCCCACACAATTTTGTCTGTCCCTCCACAGACCCCCAACAGCCCCCCACACCATTTTTCATACATCATGTCATGTATACTTGTTAAATGATAAAACATAAATAAGTGACTCAATTTATTACCGTAAATATTGCCGATTTATCTATAAAAATCATCAAGTAAAGTCAATAAGTTATGAAAAAATCTCTTTCCAAACAATATTTTCTATTTCTGTATTTTTTTGCTTTTCTACTTGAATAAATAAATAATTTTTATCTTCGCATCTTGATAAAGCCACATACAATTGACCATGAAAAAATAAGGGTTTTTTAAAATACAAACCTACATTATCAAGACTTTGACCTTAAGATTTGTTTATTGTCATAGCAAATGCCACAACGATTGGAAATTGTTTACGATACAAAATAAACGGTAATGTGGAGGAGTTTCCTGTGTCTTAAGTTATTCTTGGAATAATGACTCTATTTTCAATTTTTTCTCCAGTTATTAATTCTCCTTTCATATTATACTGTAATAATTTTGTGATTCGTAAACGTGTTGCATTACAGAGTCCGTCTGATATACTTAAATTTCTCAGTAACATCATTATTGTACCAATTCATAGATTTAGTTCATGAGGTGGTAATCCTTCACGAATATTGTTCAACATTTCCACCTGAAAATTTGAATAAATATTATCGTCTGATTTATCAAGCCCTTCATAAGTTGCGTTATCTATACTTTCGTAAGTTTTAATTTCTCCAGTTAATTTTTTAAGAATTTTATTATTCAAATAAGAGGTGTTCTTGTTATGCGATGTAAGTATAACACTATTCATCGAACAATTGTAGATGTTAGAAAATATTTGAGAACATTCATCATTTAAGATCCAATTTTTAGGAATGTTAAAAGTTTTTATTTCCCCTTCCTCAATTTTAAATAATAATTTTGAAAATCCTTTATCGCTAGAACGGCTAGTGATTTCTAATTTTGAAATTTGGAATGAGTTCCATAAAAATGAAGATTTAATAGTTTGTCCAAGTATAATTTTTCTATTACCGTTTTTTATCACTGGGAGAATCTGACGAAAATCACCTCCTAAAATAATTAATTTACTTCCAAAATATTTTTCAGTATAACATAAATCTTTTAATGTTTTGTCAACTATTTCCAATGCTCTTTTTAGAATCATTAAATCCTCATCCCAAATAATTAAATTAACTTCTCTTAATTTTTTTTATCTGACTCCAATTCTAAAAATGCACTCTTTATATTATTAATATCTAAAGGAAGTCTAAAAGTTCTATGACTGGTCATCCCCTTTAGAAGAAAAATTGATGCTATGCCAGTCCATGCCATTGACATGATTTTTTTATCTTGAGAAATAAAAAAAACTAATTAACGTTGTACATAAAAAAGTCTTTCCTGACCCTCCAGGACCATCTAAAAAGAAAATATCATTTTCTTGTTCACAAATAATATGAAATATATTTTTCTGGTCATTATTCAAACTTTTATACATCGAGTTAAACATTACTTTACTGAAGCGTATTTCATCACCTATATCTTCTTTTTTACTCTCGTTTTTTTCGGTGTAGGTAAATTAAAGCATCCACATGATTTATTTTCTGATTCTAAAATTTGGTTAATATGTAAAAGAGCTAAATTATTTTTATTATGAGGCAAACTCTCCGTAAAAATTATTTGTATTTATTCCATATTTTATCATCTTGAACGTTTTCTGAAATTAAAAACCAAGCAAAAAATTGTCTTCATTGATATGGAAACATAACAGCAATTGTTTCTTTAAAAATATCATCGATTTTTTGATCACTGTCTATTAAACCCATTGCAATTGCAATATCTTTAAAAGTTTCATAAATTATTCGTTCATATGTTCTAATGTCTTCGAACGATGTCGAACTAGTTATTTTATTTAATACAAGTTTCAAAAAAAATCTTTTATGATCTTTTAGAGATACAATGTTAAATCGACGAATTGCAATATTTTTAATTACATTTTTCCTTTAAGATTAATTTTTAGTGTGAGATTACTATTTGAATTTTCATATGTTTGAATATCGTTTTTCGAGAAATTAACTGTAACGTGAACATGTAATAATTCTGAGAATCTTTTAATTCCAATACTTGTACCATAAGTCCCATTTTTTGACATTATGTTAATATATTTATTACTACTTTTTACATTTTAATAATAATAATCGTTTCCTACTATAAATTCATAATAATTTTGCCATTTATTTACATCATTATTGATTACTAAAGAACGAGCTCTCATGTGGAAATCTTCGTCACTATACAGAAAATTAAAAAAAGTTCTGAATAAACAATTTCTGTCCCCTTTTACGATAACTGTTATATTGCTGATTTTAAAAAATTTTTAAAATACTTAGTTTGATTTTAAATTAAATTTTAATAGTACAAAGTACAAACGATTTTTCCATTTAACAGTGTGGAAAACTGTGAAGAAATTATTTCCATACTTGTCATTGAATCTGAAAATCAAAAATTCTTTCCAACGACTTATATTAATTGATAAAATATATAATGCATAATAGTAACAAAAATAATACAAAGTATATGTTATACAAAATTTAAATAATTTATATGTGATTAAAGTGATTAAAACTTTTCGTTGTTTATTAGAATTCAATCATTAAAAAAATAATGTATACCTTTTTTCTCTAAACATAACGGAGAGTTCTAAAAAAAACTCTCAACGTACCACAATAGTACCTTCTGGGTGGTGTGAAAATTTACTGATAAATATATAACTATTGCTGAACGATGTAGATCAAAAACTCTTCTTCCTCACGAAATTCTGGGCACCAACCTCTTCCCACTAACAGATGAAATTTAAAGACTCTCCTTTTAAGTTAGAACAGTAGGGGGTTGGCGCGCGGAGCGCGCAGGGGGCCGAAGCTCTACTAGTATATATATATATATATATATATATATATATATATATATATATATATATATATATATATATATATATATATATATATTCATATTATAGTGCTTCATGTCTAGCTTCTATAAAGGGCACTACTCAGGGCACTAAGCACTTGGGAGAAAGAAGGGAAGAGGGATGGAAGGCCTCTCATTACTAGGAGGAAGATAGGGATAAATTAGGCTATCGCGCTTGAGAATATGGCCTGAATCCTCCTGGAGGAGCATTGTGTGTTGAAAAAGCACATGTGAAAATTTACAGAGGTACTTGCCCGAAAAATTCGCTTTGTCCGGAAATCGAACCACGGTCTCTTGCGTGCCAACCCACGACCTAGCCGAGCCATCGCACGCTTTTATATACATGTGTATTCCTGTATTATACAGTTATCTTGGTGGGGCATTCCACACAACCCCCCACAGACCCCCTACCATCCCCACTACTCTCCCCACAAAATAAGGAAAAACCTGTCTTTCTCTCTCTTATTTTGATACCTTACAGTTTTTTCTCCCCCCCCCCACACACACAGCCCCCATAGCCTCCCCCGTGCACTTTTTCGTAACCCCCCACTGCCCCCCACACTACTTTTGGGAACCTGACAGAAATCATACCGTCTTCTTGGACCTTAATGTGTATACAGACGTGTTCATGTTGCGTATGGATTAATTTCTTATTTTTAATCTGCTTTATTATTACATTACTTCAAGACAATACTGTATTATCGCCGTGATTCATCTCATCGTCAAAAAGAAGTTTAAAGTCATGATTAATTTATAGGGGATCGTTGCGCACAGCATGATTATTATTACATTGGAAATGATAAAGTTAACTGTTACATTATATAGTTAACTGTGTGAGGCATTCCATGCAACGTTTCACCATGTAAAACAATTTATATTGGTGGATAAAATATTATTCATTTATTTATGTTTTACTCAAAGTCTTTAAATAAAATTATAATTTAATATATCATAAAAATAATATGTCATATAGATTCTATCTACATATTTTAGATATGCAATAATATGCACTTGATGAACACTTTTTCTGATTATTTCGCACTACACTTTACTACATCGGGAGCTGTAATGTTCCAGAGTAGGAGTTAATATAATAATAATATTGCTGTACTTCCTAAATTGGTTAGTGTTAGTACTGTAGAGTCGCCAGTGCCGGTAATGCAACTGTTTCTACGTTCTCTCAGTGCACGTGTGTACGTACACACGGCAGCTGCAGCGACACCCGATTCTCTTTTCATCCCCAGTGTCTTTCAGGTTTTCGGGATATTATTGTATATCTATGTAACAGCAGATGCAACGTGACCTCGACCGAACTGCGCCTACCACTTTTTTTTCAGTCGCTGCTCGCGTTTCTCTATATACTTCCGATTAGAATCAAGAGAGTCTCGCTGTGGTGCACTCCGTCGTTACTTCGTGTTTAACTAACGGTATGCCTACCCGTCTCCAACAAGTTACGTGAATACAGAAACTGTCAATGGAAAAATTTATATAAATATTACCATCAGATTTGTCAACACTTTTATAGGTTGCAGTATCGATGCTGTAATAACTCGTTGGTTGTGTAAGTGATTGATGTCACAATTAAATCTGACAAGGTTTTTCACTATGCCAATTACGATAGCATATAGAGTTCAACCTTAGATCAACAGCAATTTCATTATCACCATATATAAATGTATATACAGTTGACTAATTTTTGGGTTCTTCATTAGGATCAGAATTAAATGTGTTTTGCGCAACATGAAAAATTTATCCTTAAATTTTAATATTTTATATACTTCTTTTTACTGTTCTATTTCCCTACTTATCAAAGATGCAAAACGGAACACATTATTGTAGTACCTGATAAGTATTCTAAGACTTTCATCATAAAGTAAAAGTTTTTTTAATTTTAAATTATTGTTACTCAACGGACTAAGACGAACTTTTTCCTTATGACAATACGTTGACTTTTTTCTTTCTTCTGGCTAAACTGCTGCTAAATATTATATACAGTTATAACTTTTTTTATCACAAAACGCAGGATTTACATATAAATCATTATTTTTATTTTTAGATTACCATTTAAAATTTGATTCAAGTTTTCATTATTAAATGTGTTATTTATTTATTTATACTCAGATTTTTTCTTCTTTATATATATATATATATATATATATATATATATATATATATATATATAGATTTTATGGTATTCTTTCGATACCAATATTTTGATAACACAATAACTTAAATATCCACAGTTCCTAAGAATTGAATATTCAATTTTAAATTATTTTAACAATCACCAAAATATAACACGTTAATAAAATTTTAAACAATAATTGTAATGTTTAGATTCATTATATCCATAAAGTTTTGTATTTTATTGACGTAGCATAAGTTTCTGAGGTGATCAATATTTCAAAATAATTTTCAGAATTTTGATATTTTCGAATTGTTTATTTCCAAAAATGAAGTTGACATAAAAGTTTCATTTTATCACAATATTTTAAACCATCATTAATCTGGTTTTAGAATGAAAATAGTCTTTACTATACAAAAAAAGAGAAAAAATTTTGAATAATTCATTCCCATCTCTTTGATATAAACTATTATCTAATGAGTTTTTAAATTGTTTAGGTTTAGTACGATCAACTATTGAGCATTAACTATTGGCAGAAAGCGCTACTTACGTAATTAAGAAAATTCTGAGAAAAAACCGTTAAAAAACTTACAGTTCATACTATTTTCTACAAACTGTTGGGTCACCAGTATAAATACAAAGTAGTGAATCATTTAACAATTGTCATGCAACTTGTCTGCTGCATACGTGAATATCTTAAATATTTGGCAACAGAGCAGCCGCATTTAAATAGCTATTTGCAAGTGTGTGTGTATAGAAAATGTATGACAACTATGACGAGCTGATCAACACTGTTTCCATATTTCAGCAGAACATGATAATAAGCCTTTTCTACATTTAAGCGTTATGCGTATTTTGTATGCACTAACAGATGATGGATTGTAGATAGGCCTGTGGATAATAGACTACTTTACGTCCAATGGAAGCCACCTCAAGATTAAAAGAATTTCCAATTTGTGGTAGAAGTCACAAAGTATTTAATTTGGCAATGCATTTAGAAAATAAACGAAAACTTTATTTTGAAGAAAATAAATTTGAAAATACAATAGAAAAATTAGCAAACCCCCCAAAATTCATAATTTAACAAAATTAATAAAATATGTTATTATTCTAAAGTATTATATTTTCAATAACCATTTCAAAATTTGGCAAAAACGAAAAAATACAAAATTAAATACACCAATAGGAAGATTAAACATAGTATCTCCTAAACATCATAAAAGATTTTTTTTTAATTGATACTAAATGAAGTGAATAGAGCAAATTCATTTAAGGATTTAGAAACATTAGTTAGGATAATATATCGAACATTTAATGATACTGCAATATCAATGGGTTTAATAGAACACGATAGTTAAATAGATATTTTAGAAGAAGCCAGTATTATTTTGTTACCATATCAGTTACGACAATTTTTTGCCTGGTTTTTTTTATTTCAGAACACATCCAAGTACATAAGATTTGGAAAACATACAAAAATCATTCTATGGACGATACTATGGACAATAATCAAAATCGTGCATTTTTACATATAAATCAGATCTTACAATTAAAAGACAAATCACGTGAAAATTTCAATTTACCTACGCCAACACAAATTGATGTAAAAGAAAACAGTGCCATAAAAAAATTATTTTTTGTACTCAAATGTTTAATTCAATGTATGATAAATTAAATGAAAATCAAATCACGATTTTAAATATTATATGTGAACAAACAGATACAATTTTTTTTATTGATGGCCCAGGAGGTTCAGGAAAAATATTTCCATCTAAAACGTTAATTTATTGTTTCATTTCTCGTGAAAAAAAAATTTTGTCGATGGCATGGACTAATATAGCATCAATATTACTTCCAAAAGGAATGACCAATCATAGAACATTTCGTTTACCATTAGACTCAAACAATGGAGAAAGTTCTTTCTTACAACTTTAAAGAGTTCTAAGACAGAAGATGCAAACAGTCATATAACCAGAAATGACACAAAAACTGATGTAATTTTACCTCATTTAGAAATGCGACTGAAGGGTGACTGGAGGGAATTCTTTAAAATTATGTTGGCGTATCCGGTTAATAGGTTTTAAAGCTATGACAGGGGGTGGAAAGGGACTAAACAAAAATTCAACCCAATAAAAATTAGGTAAAATCTGACAATATGGAAATGTGCTAAGAAATTATACAGCTAAAATAACTATCACACTCGAATAAGAAGTAATAACGTAGAGCTAAGGAGTGGTGAAAAGTAGCTGTTTAGAAATTGTGAGAGGGCTAAGAAATTTTTTTTTAATATAAGGAGAGCTAAGAGTGGGGGTGCAAAAAGTATTTAAACTAAGAATGACATGATTACTGATATAATTTTATTTTATTTAGAGATGCTGCTGATGGGAAGCTGAAGGGAGTTCTTTTCAATTGTAAGGTAGGCTTATTCGGTTATCCAGTTATAAGGTTATAAAATTATGAAGGGTAGTGGAGGGGGGTGGAGGGGTCTAATCAAAAATTTAAATTTTATATTGAATTAAAATTTTGAGCAGACACGTTTATTATTGTTTGGAGGAGCAATATGTAATCTTTCTATAACAGTGTTTAATTAAACTGATTTATTGAATGTGATTTCCGAAATGTACTGCTTATAAATATTTTTTTAGTAAGAACAGATGACCCGTTTATACTGACAATATTTTAAGTATTTTGAGCACCTTATCTTATTTTTATTTAAATTTGATACACATTCTTTGATCTATTTTTTTTATGGCAAAAAACTGCCAAGCACACAAAACCTTCGTAATTATTATGCCTTTTACAAACAAACTAAACATACTATATAGCTAAAACTGTAAGTATATGTTTATGATGAGTTTACTTACATAAATAAATATCGATAATTGACTGTACGTGGCCCACAAAATTGGAACAGTCACCTCACTCTTTTAGCATACCTCGTATACTAGTAGCAAAGGTAAGTTATGCAGCTATCCGCATAACTACGATTTTCTTTCCATAATAACTCCTTTATTTTAATAGTAGTAAAAGTAACTATTTTTGTCCCAACAATGTCCACATAAGTCACCTTTAGGCTACATATTTTTATACATAATCATGTATTTACACACTGCTGAGAAAAAAAGTGACCGTTAGTTTTACGCTTTTTTTTATTTACTTTACAGCACAAGCGTTACTTTTTTTATTTTTTTAAAAGAATAATCCTCTATTATATTTATTATTATTATTATCATTACAATGATTACTATTATTATTGTTAATTTCATTATTATTATAGCTATTATTATTATTTGATTATTACTCTAATTATTGTGGTTATTGTTAATGTTTCTTCGTTTTCATTACTATTATTTTTATTAATATTATTATTATTATTATTATTATTATTATTATTATTATTATTATTACTACTATTATTAAGAAACATGTTTTTAAATAATGATAAATCGAAGTGTAGAATGATTACATTCAATATATACAAGAACGACGTTTCACCATAGTATTCTAGTATATACACATGCAGTTATGATAAAATCTAGTAAACTTTGTGAACACCTTAATTTTTAAGCAAAAATCGT
The DNA here is from genome assembly GCF_036245765.1 of Copidosoma floridanum. Taxonomy (NCBI): domain Eukaryota; kingdom Metazoa; phylum Arthropoda; class Insecta; order Hymenoptera; family Encyrtidae; genus Copidosoma; species Copidosoma floridanum. The sequence goes on from NW_028321879.1 coordinate 2,636,363, forward strand.
AAAATTTAATAACTAAGTTTAATTTGAATTGCAACTCAACTATTCAGTACCAATACTTTTTAACAAAAGTACGATTGTAAATATGTATGTCAGAATTAAAGCCTTTTCCATTTTTATACGTACACGTGTGAGCCGACCAGCCTTTCAAGCCAAGTTTTTTAGCTGCGTTATAAATAAGCTAAGTCGCAGTGAGAAAAAGGGGTAGTCGGTAGTATTTACAAATTTATGTACGGTGTGATGTAGTATAATAATATTTTACTTCAAATTACTTTCTATTACTTTAATAACAAATGTTCATTTCTAACAATCCATGACATAGTGTAAAAGTAAATTGAAAATCAAAATTATACTTTTTATACACCTTTTACAAAATACCATTCCTTTCTTAATATTAGTAAATAATAACGAAAAGTTTTCTTTACCTCGAAAATCAGCATAACGAACATGTATATTTTAAATGTACAATCGTATTTCATTTTCTTCTAACAAAGATGATACTTAATCAACAATCTATTATAGTTGATAGTTGCAAATATCTATGGACTCCTTTTACTTGCTCCTATGTCATCATCAATAAATAATGAATGAGGACTAAAAACTTGATATTTTGGAGCAGAACTATTTATTTAGATGATTATCCATACAAAATTTATATTTCGCCATCATACTGACAGCCTCTTCAGGATTTAACAATATACATGTGTCGAGACAACACACCGAAAGGACACTTATGGCACCAAGAGATTCATCTACGTTTCGCAGTATATTGTCACAAAGTATTATGCTGCAGTACGTAGATAAATCTCTAGATGCCATGAGTGTCCTTTCGACGTATTGTCTTGGCACCTGCATGTTGTTAAATCATGAAAAGGCTGTTAGTATGATGAAGAAATATTGACTATGTATGGATAATTACTTGAATAAACAGTTATGCTCAAAACACTAATTTTTTAGTACTCATTTATTGATAATTTAACCACAATTTTTTTTGTTTTAAATACATCTTGATCAAAATATGGTGTATGTTATTGTGAGAAAAATAAACAGCACCTTTAAAACGTTTTTATTTAGAGCATGCATATAACATAACGTTCAAAAATAATTTAGTGACAATATGACCTTCCGAAAAAAAATGTCATACCACAAAGCAACAACCAAGCAAAAAGTATAGGACTTTTCCGATTGTTGAAAGAAGTAAGATTTATCGAAATGCAAGAATAAAAAAATTTTTGTGGATGTTCAAACATAACCTAAATTTTCAAACAATTTTTTTTTTTTATATATTTTGATAACCTTTGGATGTAAAATCTCCAGAAAAAGATTGTATGTTAAAAATAATTGTTTTGAAGTTCGCAGATGATTTCGAAAAGATTGCATGGCAGCATGATTTTCAAAAAAGAGGAAAAAATTCTGTAATTCAAAAGAAACACAAAACGCAACCAAAAATAAGAATTTAGACTAATATTTTTAAGAAAAAAATAATGTCTTTTACGCTTATAAAGCAGCGAAATCGAAAATTTTGTTTCTTTCTATTTTAAAATGTGTAATATAATTTGTTCTTTAATATAGAAGATACAATTTTTATAAAACTAGTTTCTAAACATTTTGAAAAAGTTAATCCTTTGAAACGTATGTATGCAAGGACACGTAGAGAGTTTCAATACCCTCATTACTGTTTTTTTTTACATCCATACTATTACCTCCTACGTATATATTTTGAGTCCATTACAATATCTATCAATTTTTTTAGTAGTCTTACTAATACATAAAGAAAAATCACTAAAACTGTTGTAATTTCTAACCACGGAAACTACTCAACCGATCTTTACACACTTCCTAGATGATTTTAGTGTAGTTTTCATTTTGAAAAAATAAATAACAATAGCAAATAAATAAGCTCAAAGTTTTGTACAAATATGCTAGCTTTTCACTTTGGTTCGGTAGGATCTGCTAGGTGGCAAAAAAGTAAAATCGGAGATCTCTGCAATATAATTAAGTAAGTCTGGTTGTAATATCTCCGCAAAAACTACCCGGCAGTGCATGAAGCATAGAGCTGAGAGTCGTGCAGCTGGGTATTCAGGCTACCGACAAGATTGTGCTCTAATGGACGAGCGACTTACGTTGATTGACCTCTATCCTGAACCACCAAGATAGACGAATGCCACTAATTAACTGGTGTTCTACATGCTAACGTCTCCGATAAAATCTCAGGAGACGTGTCTAGCCAGAGCACAATCTGCTCTAGCGTTATAGGGTTTCATGGCCATTGTTCCAACCGTCCTAAGGCTACCAGAGCAGATTTTGCTACAACACCAAGCCAGGGAAAACAACCCTGACGAGTTCAAGCAGCAAATCAGCTGGAAAGTTTATCAGTCCCCTCCTCAGTGGTTCGTCTCAATAGCAATACCCACAGAGAAGAACTTCTTCGGGCCCACTTTCCTGACTAATGATGAGCGGTTGGATATCTGGGGGCCGACCCGAAGACGAGATATTCATTGGCCAGCAGCTTGCCTTCCTCCAGCATGGTCTACATATACAGAGGCTCCAAGGGTAAGAGTCAAGCTACCCGTAGCCAGCTCTCCATTATCAAGAGTAATAACAAGGAATAGCTGAAAGTTTCACCACTGGCCCTTTTCAGGGCCATTATAAGTATTTATGTTCCCTACTTAACCACCAATCTCATGGGTTCTTCAAGGGCCACCTAAGGTTAAACTACCCTGCCAACAAATTTATTTTTAATAGCATTTTCGGCAACCATTCGTCGACTAAAAAACTTTATGAAGGGGGCCACTATTACACCAAGTCAGTCATTCACTAGCAGACGTCACGAATGGAGTTGTTCATCGCAAGGCTGGGAACTCTGGTGACCGACGATCCTATATTACCCTCTTGACTCTAATCATTCAACCAGGAACCACCGATCCTCTTCAAGGTCTGCGTTGGGCGAACCTAACAGTTATGAAAGAAAAATAAACTTTAGCAAACGAGGCAGTCTCCAACGGGCAAGAATCACGAATCAATCTCTTCACCTTGGATTACTAAATCAACTGAGCTCTACAAAGAAGATTGATGTTTAAATATTGACGTCTTTGGCGTAAAACCACGAGACTTTGGGAAAGAGCTCTACAACTAGCTCTAACGCTTCAGACGTCTTAGTTTTCCTCCCAATCAGTCTAGTGTTACAATAACAGGCCAGAAAAGATTACCCTGAGCTATTGAGGCAATCACGTTTGCTGGTAACTTCAGTCAAGAGTTTGCTTAAGAAGCTCACTGGTACTTTTTAGGGCCATCGTTCATCGAACTACCTCGCCAATAAATAAATTGAAACTTAACTAAGTTGACAAAAAACAGCTTTTAGGGCTCACAAAAGTCATAAACATGCCAAAAGTTGCTAGAGGGCGAATCGGAAGGAAAATTTCAAATGCATCTAATGTATACAATTGTAGGCATGAAGAAACTGATGCAGAACATTCATCGAGATTAAAGCAGCAGCATCAAAATCGACAAATAAAGAATTTATTGAGTGAGAGATCAGCTTTTCATTACAACCCTTGTAGTAATCTCTTAAATCTTCCAGATTCAAAAATGGGTATAATATGTATTTGAATTGTTGTGGCGATATTAAATGTAGAAATTAAGCTCTGGGACTTTGTTGCTCTGCTGATAAAGTTGTGAGATTAGAAAAATAAATGTTTAATTACATATTTTTTATAAGCTTTAAATCTTTGCAGCTTTAACAAATAACCCTTCTTGTAGATTATAAGGGAGAAACTACTTATCAACGGCTCTTAAGGCCAACGATTATTTTATGATATAAGGAACAGATGGTTACTATGCTGACGGTACTTTTCAGCATAGTTATATTTTTTTCACTTTTTACAGCTTATTATTTGACCAAATAAACTGTATGGATTTTGTACAAAAATTTTTTTAATAAGAAGATTTTGGTTCTGAGAAGTGTCTGGAATAGATGTAAAATTTTCAACTGAAAACGTTTCACATTACATGTCAACACACTACGGTATTCCATTTAGTGAGTCTTGGGACAACCTGAGACGGAGGGGCCGCTATTTTTTATAAATTAAAAAAAACTTGAATTTTAATGTAATCATCTATAGGTGTTACAATAAGGTACCGTTTAAACAAGTTTTACTTGAACGTTTATGCTGCTATTACACCACTTATTTCTACAAGGCTTTATTATTATCTAAGCCACATGCATCACTATCATCCTACTTGATAGTTAAGCTATAACATTTTGGGCATTTAAAAACTTTGTATGATTAAACTTCTGAAAAGCGTACCTTACAATCTAAAGAATCATAACAAAATATACAGTATCACATTTGGATATAACATACGTTACACTAAAATTCTTTAAGGTGGTTCCTTATAAAAATAAAAATACTATATTTTTTAAATTACAGTTAACATATTGATGTTAATTTGTTTATTTTCTTACTGTGAGATATGCATTTGGCGCTTGTCGCTGAATTTTAGTGTATCCACAGTAGTAAGGAGCTGAGATATTATGGCATGGCAGCGCTGTACTGTAGCATCATAGATGTATACGGTCAGTGTCCTAATTAGCGCTCAACAAAGCAGACAAAATGTTCCAAATATCGCCTAACGAATTTTCAATTTTTTTATAAAAGTTAGCTTCATGATTGCTTAATCAATATGATCTTTTGATGAACATTAAGTGAACTAATATATTTTTCCTTTAAATGTGATCAAATTCTTAATATTTGTATTCAAAAAGAGTCTAGCTGACCGGTAATTGAGACATTGATCGTAGTTTGATTCATTTGGTGCGGTTATTCATTCGATACGCAATCTCGCACTTGTACTCTCTGTCTGATTTTCAGTTTTGCTTCATTCAGTTTGTCTGTATTTAATGCTAAAGATAGCTAATAACTGTAAAGCCTTAACATAGTATAAATGAACATGTTTTATACTGAATAGTACAGAGACAGTGTTTTACTGTTTTACCGAATCCATACATCCATATCTGTACTGCTAACACTTATCTTCCGAATAGAATTTTTTTTACCAAATTCATTTTCAAATTTAGTGAAAACTGGTACTTTTTTTTCATCACAACTATGCATACGATTTTTTCTTTTATTTTAAATTAATAATTCACTCTCGAGAAAAATTCATGATCCTACAAAGTTTTAACATTTTTCCTTATATTACAACTAAGATTGTAGCTCTTTATTTAACACTATTGTGATATTGAATATAAACTCAAAACATGAACATTAAAATATTATAGATCTTTTAATCATATCGACATTTGTATGCCATTAATAAACTTTCATGTAATAATCTTGTATGTACACAGAAATAAATATTCAACATTTATACAAATTATAGTCAGGACTATATTTTAGGATAGTTTCTATTCTTGAACGCTAGAAACCACTAAATGAATATGTGTATAGATATAGAAATTTTGTATAAAAGTTATGAAAAATAAGATATTCCATCACTGTATATTTGGGACTTGTCCCCAATTGAAACCTCCAGGTCTGTCTTCTGGTAATGGAGTATAATCTGTACCACCAGTCTGAGAATTAAAAATAGCCTTCCTGCAAAAATTAAGTACATAAGTTTAAAATACTACCATTATGTTATAAAATACTACCATTTTATTATCACACTATTATGCGATAATAAAATACTTTCATTATGAATAAATGTTTCTATTATTTATTATTTATTAACAGTACCTACACATACATTTATGTACAAAGACTTTTACCCTATCCAATTCGTTTACATAAAATATAAAAAAGTCATAAATCTAAATATAATAGAATATCAAGTTTCAAACAAATATTAGATTTATATCCCTGTTTTGAAGCCCATCACTCTTTTCTTCACTATTTTTTTTTCGTTAAAATATACTCTGATAAAAAATCCAAGAAAATAAGCACAAAATACAGAATCATATATATTCTAACATGCCTAATTTTTAAAATTTATCATTTTCACTTTTATATACTAATTGCACCCATAGGTTTAGAGTAGTACTTTACAAAAACTAAAAAAATTCCTGTGCAGAAGTTAACACGAGTTATAAGGACCTAAACGTGTCAAATATAAATTAAGTACACATAACTTTTAATAAGTATTATTAACTTTATGAGGGTTGTTGAAATGAAACGTACTTTTAGCACAAATTCAGAAGCTTGCAATGATTTCCTTTTTTGTATTAAAGCGTTATCATGGAAAAAAGTTTATTTAATATGTCTTTTCTAACTATATCACTAGTGGAAAAATACTCGACAAAAATAAATTGCATTATATTCTACGAAATTTTTTTTGTTAAATACTATTTTAAAGATGATAAAACACTATATTCACTAATTTTTTTCAGAAACCTATTTTCTACTTACCAGTTAAAACGACGAATAAGGCATTTACTTTCTTAGGCATAACTCGCATTCTCTGCTTACTAGTAAAGTATTATGGCGTAATGCGCATGTAAATTGCATTCCGATCCATAGGTAAGGGTAACAATCATGCAGACTGTGGCAGAATGCTTTTTTATAAGCAGAGAATAAAAGTTTTTTTTATAAAAGTAACACCAAATAACTAACTTAACAACAGTTTTTACGAGAAAAACTTATTTAATCTCTCATTTTGGAGATCTCTTAGAGACTTTTATTCTATTTTAAGCCAATGCTTCGCAGTGCACTATTGGTAAAAGCAACCGCTTTTGCTAAATAGTTTTATTTTTTATTTTGCTGGACGTTATTGTATTTTTTATACCTTTTGTATCTATACAAATGTAAATAGACTCTTGGTCATCTGTACATGTAGTTTTTGTGTAATAATAGAAGTCCTTGGAAGGTCTTAAATATGGGAGACGAAATATAGACCAACTTTTAATATAGAAGTTTTGCTAATTAATACTGTTGTAAAGTTAGATATTTGATGTTTCTTTTACATAATTTAGTCTCGAAAAAATGAGAAAATCAACCAGGTTGGAGAATATTGTCAAATGTAAGATTGTATGCAGGATAAATATGGCACTTTACTCCCTGAAATCAGGCGAGAAAAGTCATTTTTCAACACGTGTGATGGGAAAAATATCTATTTGCATAATGAACACATGGTAACAAAATTAATCAGTTAGATGTTTGCACCCTTATCCATACGGTTCAAAAGAGTGCGAAAGGTATAGAAGGGTCAGTAGACATGTATAGTGGCCCACTGCCTGAAGACAAAAAAAATACGATTTAATCTTATGTTTTTGATCGACGATAAATAATTAATCGGTCGGTCGACGTACAAAAAAATCTGGCACTGCGGGAGTGATGATAGAAGTGAAAACTCTAACAATAACATGGGCATTTTTGAATGGTGAGAAAATATTTTTGTAGGCAATACTTTTGACGCGTTAGTGGGGTGGGTAGGGCTCTTAGAAGGAGCCAAATTTATAGCGCTATATAATAATAAAAAAAAAAGAACAAATCATGAACATGTCGCGATTGAAATAAAATCCCTTTCTTATGCAGGATTGATATAATTAATCATCAACGTGCCAGGCTCTCATTCGTTTTACCCACGCCTCTTTTTTGCTAGTCAGATATTATAAGCAAAAAAAATTAGTTTCAAGTAATTTTGTATAGGCGAGTTAGCACAGGCATGTGCGAAAGCAGTAGAGAGCTTATGTACTATACATGTAAGTGCAGGGGAGTGAGTCTCTATTCAGCATGGGGATAACCCTACGGACGTCAAGCCACCTTGTGTATTTTTATGAATGTGCAAGAGTCATAGCTCGTAACATTGCACTGCCGAGAAACAAAATACGATCGGAAAGTGGCAGGGCGGCCTGCAAGCTCATGAAAGGCTCTGATTTTTGCTGGCTCTCATCGAGAAAGGTGCAAATACTAGTTTAACATGCGACCACAATTTTTTTCTTTGTTGTAATAAAATCCAACTGATTAAATTGAAACGTTTGTTCTTCATTGCTATTTTTTTTCGTCATTTCGTCTAAAGATTTTTTATCCTTGGCGTTAATAAACAATGTTTCAATTTAATTCAATTCTCTTTAATTTTGCTCGTTAATGCGATGAATAATTATATTCATAAATTTATTTGCATTATATATATACACACATTCGTATTTAAAAAATTTTATTACTCCGAAATATACAAAAACTATGTCAGTGATCGTTTCAGTAGCTTAGAATAACAAACTAATATTTCCAGCATATCATGCTTTCCCTTCAAAATATCGTGATTTAAAAAATTTTTTTGAACTTGTACTGTCAAGAAATAATTTAAAAGGAGATTCAAGATATGTTTAAAAATTTTCTAGTTATGCTGTAGTTTTTTTCCAATTTTTAACACTAATTTTTTTTATCTCTATTTTTGGTCTTCTTTTTTTAAGTGTCACGAGAAGACAATATTAAGACAACAGGTGTTATTAAGAACTTGACGATCAGTTTATCGAAATTTTGATTCAATAAAATCATTGTATATAATGTCAGTAATAATTATAATTTTAAAAAACTAATTATAATGAAATTTAATATTTTTCCACCAAAAATTTGATATTGAAACTTAAACAGTTTCCAATATCTCAATCAATTTTGTATAATTTTTTCCCTAACGAACGTCATTGCATTTGTCATGGAACAAAACGAATAAAAAAAAAAATTCTCTAGCTTACCCTGATGCCGAGATACAAGAATTTGTAGTAACGGACTGATAATTCAATTTTTTATTGCAAAAAAAATTGTGTATTATAATCGTGTATTTGTGCATCACACTGCCAGTAAAGTTTATCAATTTCATTGAAAGGCAAAATAAAAAAATAAGAAAGTCGCATTGTAACAGCCGAGGCAGCTCAGATCTCCCGTCTGTACCCTTCTTTCTTGCAAATAGGTGGCTGACCGAATGCAGTAAGCATAGAGTAAAACACGGGCTGTGGATGCCGTTTGAATTTTAGTCAGTTAGTAAAGCTAGTCAAAATAGTTAGTTGTCATCATAATGTGCCAACAGAAGATTTTTTTTAACAATTTATAAAAAAATGCCAATATTTTAGTAATAAAATAATACGTCCAAAGACAGTTAGTAAATAATTTAAAACAACGTCCAATGTTGGGACGGTCAAATTTTCTATTTATTAAAAAATGTTAGATGTATATTTGGCGCTCGTAACTGAATTCTAATGCATGCGCACTAGCAAGAAGACGAGACGCCGTGACTCTGCACTTCAGCGTCTAATACCTATAGTTTACTCACTCTCGCGCGGTCAGTCGGTCGGTCGATACGCACTCCCTGCTTTTCGTATTTTCCTTTTGATTTGATCTTGCTTTATTTCAGTTCAGCTTACGATTGTATCCTTAATTGTAAAGACTAAAGATAGCATACACTGAAGATAGTGAGAATAAACGTGTCCGTGTTTCATAATAAAAACGACAGTGTTGTACATTTTATTGCCCAATCACAAACCCACACATCCATACTGCTAACAGGTTATGTGCCCAGCACGCGTGTAGTGTGGTTGTGTAATCAAGACCTCCACTAGCCACCATTTTTTTTTTTCTGTGATCGAGCCCATCTCGCGTTTACTCGCATTCTTTTTGCCCTCCACGCTTTTTTGCGCCCCTTTTCTTACAGGCCATCGACGAGGTAGCGTAGAGATTGACATCAGCCACTAGTGAGACTGAGCAGATCGGGGAGGTGACAGCTGGCGGGGTAAGAAAGATTGTGAAAAATTTACAGAAGAAAGAATGTAAGTAACTGATAATGATACTTATGATGTCTTTATCGGTCGGTATATTGACATAATGTGTTTTATTTTTCGATGGCTTGAAACCGAAATTGTATAAGAGTGGTAATAATATATGTTATGGATATAATAAATATGACAATAAATAGGATTTGTGAAGCGTTTTATAAAGCTAGTACTCAGTAATTCTCATAGGCCAAGAGTCGGCACGTGTTTTTCCTCGCGTAAGGCAGGCTTGCATTGGGGTACGAGGATTTTTATTTAGCTGCTACAGCTATATCTACCACTGAGGGGGACGCCTCAAAGCGGGGAGAGGGACTTTCGTTTCGGCCATGACTTGCGTTCGATCAGACCGGGCGTATGTATTCCTTTCAGTAGGCTTGGTAGCTGATGGCGCGCACAGAGCAGCCATCTTAGATAGACTTGTTTACCTTTCCAAGTCCTCGTACAGTGCGGCCTCGATCCTCTCCATGGATTTTCACGCTCAGACTGGAGGTAAATGCCGACTCAAACCGAAATGAAGAAATTTAAAATTTCTAATTTTGGTGTAATACACGTCAGCACATCGTAATAACAGGCATACGATTGTGCTCAATCGCATTGGAATTGTGCTGCTATTGTGTATGACTGTAGACATGTTATGTTTGCATGTTTAAGTCATCTGATGTATCTCGTCCCATGAGTAGTGCGCATGCATTGAGCTCGTGTGTGCGTGCTTGCTCATGTTTCCCGGTGACACAAATGGGGTTAAAATGGTCACTGGGAAGTAATATATATAACTTGATCTGAGTTATTATAGGAGATATAAGTGACGATTACGATACAGGAGATCAGTTTAACTTAATGGAAAAACGTGGAGGTATAATTTACACTATTCCTTAACACAAGCAGCACATTCCAGTTAAAGGTTCTTTAGATAGATTAAAGATAGAAGATTTAAATACAATAAGTCACGTGCAAACAAAATTTAAGATAGACATAAACAAAGGGAACCTTTAACAAGATAGCAAACTAAAGATTTGAGAGATAGAAAAATAAATTTGATTGATACCTCATCTAAAGACAAGAATAAAGATTTGAGAGATAGAAAAGTAAATGTGATTGATGCCTCATCTAAAGATAAGAATAAAGATTTGAGAGATAGAAAAATAAATTAAATTGATGCCTCATCTAAAGACAAGAATAAAGATTTGAGAGATAGAAAAATAAATTTGATTAAAACCTCATCTAAAGACAAGCATAAAGATTTGAGCGATAGAAAAATAAATTTTATTGATACCTCATCGAAAAAAAAAGAAAGATTTGAGAGATAGACAAATAAATTTGATTGATACCTTATCTAAAGACAAGAATAAAAATTTGCGAGATAGAGAAATAAATTTAATTGATACCTCATCTTTAGACAAAAATAAAGATTTGAGAGATAGAAAAATAAATTTGATTCATACCTTATCAAGATAGCAAATTAATGATATCAAAATGGATACATAGTTTTGATGATACCTCAACTAAAAATAGCAAAGCTTTAAAAAATAGAAAGATAGACTTGATTGATACAAGATTATTTTATCAAGAAAGCAAATTAAAGCTTTGAAAAATAGAATGATAGATTTAATTGATACAAGATTATTTTATCAAGAAAGCAAATTAAAGCTTTAAAATATAGAAAGATAGATTTAATTAATTCAAGATTATTCTAACAAGATAGCACATTAAATATTTGGAAAAAAAAAGATTCGATTAATACATAAACTATAGATAGCATGTTAAAGGATCTGAACGATAGAAAAGATAATTTAAAGAAACCGATCGATAATTCGCATAAGAAAATGGCAGGCAGAAATAATGATCTTAAGATAGAATTGACTAAAGGAGCCAGGAGCCTACAAGAAAGATATTTAAGGGATTTAAAAGTTAATTGAAGATAAAGAGCAGACCTTAAATTTACTACTAGATAGATTATCCTTGGATTATTAAAACAGAGTATTTTTTTTACTTATCCTACGGTAATAGTGCAAAAATTAATGATATGAAAAGAAGTGATATACAGATGAAGGCGTATCAAGTATACAACAAAATTCACACTGTTAGATTTGATCCCGCAAATCAAAGTGATACTAAATTTTGCGAATTCCTCGATGGACTAAGATGGATTTTGAATGGATTTTGATAGATTTCGAACTTGTCAGTAAAACTCAGAGTTTTCTTGAAGATGAGAAAAGGGATGACTTTTACCATAAGATTGTCAACAAAGTACCAGATGTGAAAATTGCAGATTCTAATAGACTGTTTAAAAGCGAGAATGGCTTGTCCTATGAAAATTTAAGTGAAGTGTAAAGGAGGTTAAAGTAATATGGAATTGCTTAGATCTAATGCATCGAGTAGTATGTTTGTTGTTGGACCCGAAACTTTGCTCTCTACGTGCACGGAGGGAATCAAAAATTTATGAAAGAAAATTGGTTAAATGCGTGAATAAAAATTCCTCCGTGAACTTGAGAGCGGAGGAAGAAAGGTGGGTTTCGGGTAGTAATAACAAAAACAAAATGGTCCTAGATAGAGTGATATGCACCAATATGCTCGCAGGAAACTTGATGTCGCTTCGTCAGCTTGTTAATAGATGCATATGTATCTATTTAGATGACTTTAAGATAGATATATTTGACCCACGCTCTAACGAGACGTTAATTTCCGATGCCTACAGAGTCTTCATTGGATAGTGGAACTAGTGCAAGATGGTCGGAGTACAAGCAACGACAAGAAGCGTAAAGAAATTATAGATTGCTTAATGATAGAATTCCCCTTGCGGCAATGGCTGAGAAGGTTCAGGAAGTCAGTACCAATTATAGTAAGATCTGACCTATAATCCCAAACAGTGGATCTGAAAACGATTGTTTAGATACCGCTCAACAAAATGAGTTTGAGAAAATCATTAAAGATAGAAAAATTAATGATTGTAAAGAACTAATGATCGGTGAGATTTCATAGGCTTATAAAGTCCCTTTATATAAAGGTATAAAATACTTAAAAGAAATAGCAGAGCCATGCTCTGAAACGCAAGATTCGGGCATTTATCGTTGGAATATCTTAAGGATTGTAAAGAAAGTTTTTAGACAATTGATGCCTCGATGCCTTGTTGATGCTAGAGCACGGTAGCCTTTGTGTGCAGTGGAAGCTGTAAAATTGTAAGGGCTGCGACGAGGTCACCAGCTCACGTTGATCTCGTTACCGAGCGTAAATGGAGTTACTCGTGCAGCAATTATTTTGAGCCGTAAATCATAAATTCTCACAGGGCTAGTTTCTAGAGCCCGTCGACCTTGGTTAAATAAACAACAATGCAACACTTGAATTTGTATTGAACAATAAAGATTTATTTAAAGAGTCAACCAAAACTAAATATTTACAAGAGTAGTTCAAGGTTATCACTTGCGAAGAAATGCGCGGAGCGATGACAATGTATAACTCGCGATAATTATATTAAATTTGATTCGTGAAGAAAATTATAACGACGGCTTACCAAATGAGGCGTCGTGCGAAAGAGCAAGAAGTGTTGACGAAAGGTGTTGAGGAATGTCCCCCTTTGCAGCTAAACCGTAACAATGTAGTTTGACGGAAGAAGCTCAAGACATCGTCTCGTTGGTGGTCGAGACGAAGAAAAGCAAACCGTTAACTCCGAGGAAAAAGCCGTTGTGCTCAGCGCAGGTACAATGTCCGCTCGCTTTGACTCTCCGCTCGGAGGTGAAAAGCGCTCGGCGTCTCGAATGCGCCCGAGCACCAGAAAGTAGAGGGAGGGCAACACTTACTATTGAGTTTGTAGATATTGAAAATGACTTTCTAGTAGTGGGCTCCCTCTGCTCCCTCTAATCCGTTTATTAGTGTGTTCGTTATCTCGCTCTTTCGCACGACAAGTTCGCCTCCGATACGCGTCACTTTGCAAGTGTCTAACAATAAAGATTTTAATAAGTCTGTGCACGATCACTTCATTGCATTATGCAAGGTGTGTCATATTGCTAAAATTTAAAGATTGCCTTTGAACACTAGAAGAGAGACGGCATCAAAACAACTTATCCTAAAAGATACAAATTCATGATAGTATCTACAGACGACTACTTAATATTGACGATGGCATACCCTGTAAAAGTAAAAAGTAAAGCAAGAAATTGTATGGACAAATTTATGACCAGCGCACGAAATCTACTGGACTTTAATGCAAAGATAAGCTATTACAGAACTGATCAAGGAACAGAGTTTGCAGGAGGTTGAACAGTGGAAATTCTCCAGAGATTGGGAGCTGAGTCTCAACTGGTTTCTCCAGACAATCTTCAATACAATGGCGTTTCAGAACGAGACAATCGCACACCACACCTGTCCAACAAAAAAACAGCTCCCTTAGAAAATTTTACCCCCAATCTAAAGATAGAAATAAATCAAATAAGATTTGGTCGTGTGGCCTTTATTAAGATACACAGGAACACTGGAACCAAATACAGCCCACAAGGTATACGAGTAGTACTGGTTGGCTATACTACTACCGGCTACATTTTTCTAAGACCAGAGGATGCAAATTTTATGAGGTTCCGGGTGTAAGATTTCATGAAAGACTTGTATTTAGAAATGTCTGGGGAAGTGATAAAATAGCTAACTGAAATAATCATAAGACAGACAATAAATAAAATGAAGGGTTCATTAAGTTTGGTCAGGATAGTCTTGAAGTATTATTAGAAACGGAGGGAGAATAAGGAGTCAAGATGAAATGAGGGCAACCGAGGAAGAATAAAGAGCTTGTTCAAGAAAACTTCAAAGCAATTTACGAGGAATTGGAATCGATGCATAAAATCAAGTATGGAAAATTGTAGATAGACCAACTATGAATGTTAAAGGAAGCAAGCCAAACATCATAGATTCCAGACGAGTCCTAAAGAAAAAGATAAAAGAAGATGGGAATTACGACATTTAAAGTAAGGTTGATGATTCATGCGTTTAAAGATAGGAATAAGTACGACTTGCAAGAGACTCATGCCCCTGTATCTGGGTTGGCTCTTGTGAGATCGGTAATAACAACTTTTAATAAATTTAATCCAGAAACTTGTCTGCTGGATGTCAAGACAGCATTCATGAATGCTTTAATCAAGAAAGAAATAAATATAGTGTTTCCTGAAGGTCTGCTTGACAAAGATTAACTTAAGAAAAATAAAGTATGTAATCTAGAAAAAGCCCTTTATAGACTTAAGATCAGCTTGAAGGAATGGAACGAGTGTTTTCGTGTGGTGCTGCACTGAAACTAGTATCACAAACGCACACCAGTGAAACTTGCCTTTACGCATGGAAAGAAAAAGTTAGCCTTTTAATCTTGATTTCATATAAAGATGATATCACGATAGCAAGAAATTGGTAAGTAAACCAAAAGAAATTAAGATTGGTCTGCAGTCTGACTTTGAGATATCAGATCTTGGTGAGGTTTGCACTTTTCTAGTTATCACAGTAACAAGAGATAGAAACAATAATTTAATTTTACTTACGCAAACACCATACTTTGACAAAGTTCTGGAAAGGTTTGGATTTACCGACTCAAAACCACAAAGAACACTAATGGTGACAAATCAAGCCCTGAATCGGCAAAGAAAAGACAGATAAGAATCGGAAGGAACTGGAGAACTGAACAAAACTAAAACTGAAGAAAATGTACCTGACAGAGAAGCAGTTAGAAGCCTGCTGTGTCTGTCTAACACAGTCAGACCAGACATCTCGCACTCTGTGAATGTATTAAGCAGATACCAAATCTGCCCAACTGATGACTAGAGAATGGTAAAACGAGTCCTTCGATATCTGTAACACACCAGAACTTTGAGATTAATCTACAGAGGCCGGAAAAATAAGCTGGAAGTCTTTTCAGATGCGAGTTTGGCAGACTGTAAAGGCTCAATTACGACAGGTGGATACCTCATAAGATTGTATTGCGATACAGTTGCTTGGAAGACGAGAAAACGGAGTTACGTTGCAATCTCAACCTGCGGGGCAGAATACGTGGCGATGTGTGATGCAAGGCAGGAGCTGATAGGATTGGAACACTCAAGCAGCTTAATACTGTCATACATTCTGTTGCCTGCGGACCTTTGGTGGGACAACAAAGCCGCCGAAGCAAGTGCTAATATAGATGGTGACAAAAAACTGAGACACATGACCGAGATAAAAGCTCACTACGTTAAGGAATGTGTATCAAGAGGAAAAATAATCGTTAAATAGATTCCATTCAAGGAACAACTAGCAGACATTTTTACAAAACCCCTGCCGTTTGAACTGCATGAAAGACTAACGAAAGAAATTTTGAATGTTAATCAGTGTAAATTGCATGATAATTAAACTTGAACTTGAGATAGTAAAATTAATAAATTGATAATAGATAGATAATGATAGTAGACACGCCGATTAATGTATCTCTTTGTGTATGTTTTAGCTCGTCACAACCAACCCCAATGAGTGATCAAGAAGCCAACCTGTTTCACATCTTCAACTGATTACTTATTCATCTAAATATGATTACTCAGTGTTAATAATCCAATATGTCTTTCCTTTTTTCATTTTACATTGTTTTGTTAAATTCAGATACGAACGGGAGGGATTGCTGGATGTATATTTGGCGCTTGTAACTGAATTTTAACGCATACGCAATAGTAAGAAGACGAGACGCCGTGACGCTGCACTTTAGCGTCTAATACCTATAGTTTACTCACTCTCGCGCGGTCAGTCGGTCGGTCGATACACACTCCCTGCTTTTTGTATTTTCCTTTTGATTTGATCTTGCTTTATTTCAGTTCAGCTTACGATTGTATCTTGGATTATAAAGACTAAAGATAGCATACACTGAAGATAGTGAGAATAAACGTGTCCGTGTTTTATAATAAAAACGACAGTGTTGTACATTTTATTGCCCAATCACATACCCACACATCCATACTGCTAACAAAAAACAAAACAACGTGATTTTTTGGCCGTTTGGACAACCACACAGCCCTCATCAGGTACAAAAATTTATGAGTAATAGAAAATTCTTTACAATACAAATTTTGGTAAATACAATAAACGCAAATCAAGTGAAGTGTATATAACATATCTGCGACTCTAACAAAAGGAATGTAACATCGTAATGTAGTCAGAGTTACAAGTTCAGTTGCTTTTATATCTCGCTCATTTACAAATGACATAGTGTACGCACGTAATACAATCAAATAAGAATCGCCAGCAGTTTTTTGTGAGACGCACATAGATAGCTTATGTTTTCCTAATACTATAAATAAAAGGGGCCTTTGAATCATGTACATGAAGTTAGTCTTCTTTTTTAATTGACTTAACGAGAGACTCACAACAATTTTTTAATTTCTCTGTATTTTTTTGTCTATTAATATTATTATTGAAGTATGGTATATTTAACATTCCGGGAAAAGGCGCTTTTTGTTATTTTGTTCTGTGTCTATAATTTTTCTTTTATCAAAATTGAAGGTATGTGTAAATCCAATGCTATGTTGTGAAAGTACAGATGTATCCTTTTTTTGATGTGAAACATATATTGGCGCGCTTGGGGGTTCGACCGACGCCATGAAGCGACCCGTGTCATGGCGTGATCTCCGGTTTGATTTGGCTCGGCTCGGCTCAGCTCGACTCTCTGTCTCTTTCTCCACGCGCTCACTGTCACCCCTCTCTTGTTTGTAACGTGTACTACCCATACATATAGCTATATAGAAAAGCATATAATATGTTAATATCATATGAATATTGTACGTATAGTATTTACATACGCACATGCATATATTTTTTTTTTTAATACCGGGTTACCACGACAGCCTACTTAGCCTAGTCGCGGGGGCCACCCACTCACCACCTATGTGTGGGGGTGTATTGCAACACCCATCTCTAAACCTTTTTCCTCGTATCCTACCTGAATCCATGGGCACAGTGTGAGTATCTCCGGTGGAACACCTTGCCAGTTAAGCTGACACTCTCTGCGCCGATGGTGCATCGGGTCCCCTCACCACTGTGTAGCCTATCCTCGGAGAAGACTCCATTATTCCAGGACGTCCACTCCTCGCTGGTTAAGCTAGCGCTCTCTTCCGAAGCATCGGATCCAGGCAGAAAACTACCATTTTTATCATAGACAATCAAATACTACCGAGTTCAATAACATATTCTTTAATGTTTCACATCTGTCGTGGGTCCCGAGACCCACACCTGGTTTTTTTCTCTACGTCTCTTTTGTGTTCTGCTATTCTTAATTTTACAGCTCTCGATGTTTGACCAACATAACAGCAGCTGCAATTTTGACATGATATATGGTAAACGACAGTATTTTTATCGAGTGGCAGTTAAATTTTTTTAAAGTAAAAAGATCGAATTAAATTTATTGTTTGAACTGTATACAAGACCAATGTCAAGCTTCTTACAATAATATTTAAGAGGACCTTGCAAGTAGGGAATATACGGTAATGATAAGTTTAGTTAATAATTATTATTATTTCTATTGCGATTGTCAATCATATTCACGTTTTTAAGGTATTTATTATTTTGTTTATAAATTTATTAATAAATCTTTAAGGATAGTTGTTAGCTAGTAAAAATTTATTGATTAATTTAAAATCATCGTCATAAAATTAAGTGTCTGCTAATTTAATGGAAAAGTCTGCTAACGTGTAAATAATACCTATTTTATGCTGTATTGGATGGTGGAAGAGGAAATTAAAGTATTGGCCTGAGTGTGTGGGTTTTCGGTATCACTTAGTTAGTACTGTGTTATTCTGTTGAATGATAATTTCCAAATCTTAAAAACAAATTATGTTGTTATTACATGTCTAAACAGTAAATTGTAATGTAGAAAAATAGCCATTTAAAAGGTTTTTAGTATAGTTAATATATTGAGTAGGCACACATATGAAGATATTATCCACATACCGTACATACAGTGGAACATCAAAACATAAATTCTCTAAGCATGAAGTTTTAAGCAAACACATTACCAGATCACACACCGCCGGACTACAGGGACTGCCTATTGAAGAGCCAAAAATGTAGTTAGTTCATTTAATAATTTACTAATACTAGTGAAGCCTTAATTATAAATGCAATAAAACATTTTTGAAAATTCTTGAATGGTAAAATCAATGCTTATGTTAATGAATTTTGCCTAGGCGTATCTTTAATTTCGATTTTTACTTTTTTCCATTTCAACAACAAATTTTATAATCAAGTTTATGGCTCTCTCTTGGGAGTCCCTGTAGTACGGGGCTGTATGATCTTGTAATGCATTTGCTTGAAATTTTACGCTTAGAGAAGTTATGTTTTGATGTTCCACTGTATGTATAATATGTGGATAACATCCTCGTATGTGTGCCTACTAAATATATCAATTATACTAAAAACATTTTTAATAGCTATTTTTCTGTATTAAATATCACTGTTGAGACATGTAATAACAACATAATTTGTTTTTAAGATTTGGAAATTATCATTCAACAAAATAACACTGTATATTAGAAATAATAATAATTATCAACTAAACTTGTCATTACCGTATATTCCCTACTTACACGGTCCTACTTAATATTATTGTAAGAATCTTGACATTGGTCTTGTATACAGTTTAAACAATAAATTGAATTGGATCTTTTTACTTGAAAAAGATGTAACCGAGCTGCTCGATAAAAATAATGTCATTTACCACATATCACGTCCAAATTGCAACTGCTGTTATGTGGGTCAAACATCGAGAGCTGTAAAATTAATAATAGCAGAACACAAAAGAGACGTAGAAAAAAAAAACAAGGTGTGGGTCTCGGGACATTCATTTATAGTATTAGGAAAACACAAACTGTCTATGTGCGTCTCACAAGAAACTGCTGGCGATTCTTATTTGATTGTATTACGTGCGTACACTATGTCATTTGTGTATGAGCAAGATATAAAAGCAACTAAACTTGAAACTCTGACTACATTACGATTTTATATCCCTTTTGTTAGAGTCGCAGATATGCTATACACTTTACTTAATTTGCGTTTATTGTATTTACTTAAATTTGTATTGTAAAGAATTTTCTATTACTCATAAATTTTTGTACCTGATGAGGGCTAGGACGCTGTCCCAACGGCCAAAACGTCGCGTCGTTTTTTTTTTTAATAAATAGAAAATTTGACAGTCCCAACATTGCACGTCGTTTTAAATTATTTACCAACTTTTATTGGACGTCTCATTTTATCACTAAAAAATTGACATTTTTTCATTAATTGTTAAAAAAAATGATGAAGCCGACTTTTGATTTGGACGAGACTATTTTTTTTTTGTACACCTGGGGAAATTTCGGAAGGGAATGACCGATGCTTTCTCTGTAGGAAAACATAAGATTCATGAATCCTCCGGCCCTTGGACTATTCTTGTTTGCCTACTCGGTGAAATGATATTGTATGCGCACTAAAAAAAAGAACAAGGTATACCTAGGATATTAAGTAATAGTACATTTCTTATTAAAAGAGAAAAAATGAAGAAAGTCTTGTACCACAGGAATTTGACATCTAAGACGAATCTGTGGGTCATTCACGATTTTTCGACAACTCTGCTCTGAGAGACGAGATTATCTTCTGTTGGCACATTATAATGACAACTAACTATTTTGACTAGCTTTACTAAAGTAAACTGTCTTTTACTTTGATACATGTACAGAGTTGGATGAAGAATACACACAATGCGACAGTTGACATAGAATTAACTAAGCTCGAGGCTGCTTGCAACAAAGACGCATAGCATCATACATATATACGTAGCTTATATATATAGTGACTTTAATACTTCCTGCAAGCTTAGTAGCCTCATTATTGCATCACACTTTAGCCAGACAACACGTTTTGTCTTGAATAATTTTTATTGGTATAATAGCTGATTCTAAAGCTTCATTTAAGACAAAAAAGATATGGCAAAACTGGAAGTTGTAGCTTTCAAGCTCAATTTTCCGCAGCATTTAAAATAGCGTAAAAAAAAAAAACCAGTAAAAAGGACAATTCTTAAGACTTAAAAGAAAGATATCTCGGTTTCCTAGATGTTTGGAGTGTTCTAATTTTTGCCAGCATCATATTTTACTAAGTACTATAACATAATCATTTTAGCAAAATCCGTGAACCCATTGCGCACACTTTCTTAGAAAGATGTTGGAATGACCAATGTATATTTCAATCCAGAGCTACATATTTTTAGAGGCTTTGGGGGTCCTTCCAGCTAAAAAGCATCTAAAAAATTGACTAATACTAAAAGCAGTCCGAGAATTTTAAAATTGTCAACTGTAAACTACATTAGAGGAAAAAGAATATTTTATGCAGGTCAAGTAATCAAACGTAAATAGTCCGTGGCCTGTAAATGGACGCTGTTCATGCAACACTTTACTTAACAGATTTAGTTGAGGATTGTGACGATGGACGTGAAGGGTTGTCTAGGATGAATACATAATTCTTTCCGCTTTAGATTATCGACGTATATCCACTTTAAATACCATGTTATAATTTTCTACAAAAACGACTTCTTATGACGTTTAACAAGAGGAGATGTTGTTTCGCAATAAATGAGTGGGTTTTTGATTTTACTATGGCAGGTAACAAGTGTTGAATAAAATCATCAGGTGAAACTGTAGAAGTTGTTAATGTTGATCGATCTGTAGTGTGCCATGCCTGGTATTTAATTTCTTCAATAGAAACTTTTTTTAACCATTCTCGTAATGTAGATTCAAATTTTTTATACAACACACACTGTATGTGTACCGCTCGCGCCTGCCAAAACACAATGCATCAGTCGCAGCTCTGCAAATTTACTAAATCCAATCTTTATGTCACTATTATCATTTTTGAGTTTAATATACAACTCTCTCAGTGTATAGAGTACCGCGGATAGAGTAACGTTTTTGCACGAACGTTTTTTCGCTATTTTCCTTGATGCACTTCGTATCCTTGAGACCAGGAAGTATTCGACTGTTATCATCATGTTCGTGAAAATGCTTTACTTTTTCTATCGATTCCTCTAAAATACGGTTATGAGCTGGGATCGATGGTGTGAGATCTCTTTAATTTTTTAATGAACTACTTTTACTAGACTACCTCCTTGAATTCCATGAAAAATTTGCAACTTGCCACACACTCTAATTTGAAAATAACAATTGACTGAGCAAGAATTTATCTCTTTTCGGTGTATCATCGCTACGCAATTTATTTTGTAAATTTTTCACCGTTTGAAAATAAATATCGAGAGATAGCTCATCGTTCAAAACTTTTTTTTGACATGTATCACAAATTACATCATTTTCTGACACTGAGGAAAAAAATTTCTGACACTCTCAGGAACACCCCGAAGGTTCTTTGAATGCTTTATATTACCTTCGTATGGATCAAAACACTCTTTAAAGCTCATAATAATTAGTTGTAATACTTCAAGCTCACTAAAATAAAAGTTTCATTGTTTTGATTTTCGAGCAAGAGTCAAATTTAGGTTAACTGGAAAAACAGTTGAATTAATACTTCCTACTGCAAGTAACTAATGCACAACGCAATCGAATGATTAATGAACTTACCATTATGCTCAAAAAGAATCACTGTTCATTTATCAATAAAAAAAGCTTCTATACACTAACTTTGCCAAACAAAACTCTTTTGTTGACCAGCTACTTGGAATGAAATAACATAAAATTTGCAGACTACAAAATACTCCATCAATTTGAGCGCTTACTTTTAAATTAACATACACTTCATACTTTATTTTATTACTTGACGTAATAAAAGATATAGTCTTGAATTATTTTTTTGAGTAAAACAAATGAAGAACTTGAAAAAAATCATACACAGCGAAAAGAACATGGTCTTATTTAATCTTGATTTTAGCTATTAGGTAAAGATTTTGAATAGCACCAACAGAAAAAGTAACTCAAGAATCACAAGCATAAGGGCTTATTGTATTTTGAGTTCGTTTGTCTCCGATCGTTGTAAGTGGGTGGTGCAAAAAATCGCATCACTCGACGTCGTGTCGTCGTCTGCAAAACAGTGAGGCAGGCGTGCGGCCGTGCAAAATAAAGCGGCGACGACTAGATTTGCTTGTCATTTGCAAATCGTTGCCCCTCTCAACTTGAAATTTCACAAAGATGTTGTTGAAGGGTTAAACTTTCGACTGACGTGAAAAAAAAAAAAAATTAAAAAATTACATTTTTTGAGGCAATCTAACCTCAAATTGAAACTCAAAGCCGTTCTAAAGAGCAGCTGAAAATCTATCGAATTATGTGCTTCAAAATTTTTTTCAGCTGTTTCCCAAAGCTAGTGAGCGAGTTAAACAGGACATATTTTATGCAAAAAAGCCGCTGCCAGCGCAGAGTGGCCCGCTTGGCTTGGACGCTCCCATAAATGCATAATAACACAGCAGTCTATAGCCTATTGGGCATCGTTCCCAGAAATGGCTGTAAAATCTGCGCTTTGCAATACGACACCAAGCACAATCCCATCGAAAACACCTTACAGTCTCTAAATAATAACTCTGCTTGCCGCTGATACATCAAGGTCACTTCCGCACCGGTATCTAATTCAAACTTCACCTGTTTACTGTTTACCTCAAGTCGGACGTAGAATTTTCCTCGATCGTGGATATGCTCTGCCAGTTGCTCCAAGTTCAAAATTTCGTACGCCGATGCCATTTCTTTTTCTCCTTCCTCTTCTTCGTCCACCTCGTTGATGTTGCGTTTCTTCCTGAAACATACTTTTTCGATATGCCCTTCTCGGTTTCAGCTCCTACAGTGGACGGATCTTCGTAGGGTGCACTTAGTTGCAAAATGCAACCTCCCACATCTGAAACATTTCACTTGTTTCTCCGTACCTCTTTTATTGCTGCTGCCTGCTGCCGGAGCACTCTTGTGGCTGGCACTCGACGGCTTCTTAAACTTGCCTTTAGGAGCATGTAGATATGATACCGATCCCGCTTCTTGGTGAATCACGTTCGTTTTTTTCTCGTAAATTTCCATCGCCGTAGTTATCTGCAAGGCTTTTATGTATGTGAGATCCTTCGTCTCCAGCAATCAGCATTGAATGCGCCTATTTAGTAGCCCGAGCACAAACTGGTTTCTCATCGCCGAGTTCTTGAAGGTAGCAAAACCGCAAGTTACACTCAACTTACTTAAACGCGTGCCATAATCCAACGCACTCTTACCCGGTAAAGGCTTCCTCGAGTAAAATTTAAAAACTTCTGCAATTTCTAGGGCTGTTGGCTCGTACAATTCCTTCAACTTTTTCATTCATTCTTCGTACTCTTTCTTGTATGGGTCCTCCCCTCCGTACGCATCGCACAACTTATTGAATGCCGTCTCACCGATGTGATGTAATAAGTGTACCCCTTTATGCCGCTCCTCGACCTTCATTATCACTAACGCGCATTCAGGCCTCTGCAACCACCGACTCCAGGTAGTCGTCTCTGATGCCAAAGGCTGTACACACGTACCCGAAGTTGTTGAGATTTCTATCACCCAGCAATGCTCACAGCGCGCACTCAATGCAAGACTTACGTGGTCGTACTGATTTCTCCGTTGCTTAATATATCTCCTCACTTGATCCGGCGGCCTCAAGTAGTTTTTGCACCATTCTCGTCACCAATTGTTGTGTATGAGAAGTTTGAGGAAAGATCAGAGTTCAGGTGTAATAAACAGTTGCGTTGTTACCTTATACACTATATTTAATTAACCAAGTAATGTTACATAAGCAAACAATTGTGGCAGTAGAAAGAAGAACCCCGCTCGATCCGAGAGTCCACCTGTATCTCTCTTGAGTCTGTCCTCGAGCGCTCCTGCAAGGTACTCGTGCCGGTGACGCTAACACACACACACACCTACGCTCGGCCATCGTACACACTATCCGCGCCAACACACATATATACATAACAATATCCATAGAAAAAAAGGGAGATACACGTCTTACCTTTTTTTGTCATAATTTCGAAAATATGAGTGTTTCAAAGATTTCAAATAAAGTGATTTTTGGCTATTCAGCTCATTTTCAATACTTGATAACTCCAAATCCATGAGAGCAACAAAACTTTCATCAATTTCACTTTTTTAGTTAAAGGTTTAAATTTAAATAATAGAACATTTTTAATAAAAAATATGAACCAATTCAAATGGTTACTAACACTTTAAATTTAAAAATCCATTTTTCACAATGTTAACCAGGTTTCTAACCTTTTTACATATTTTCTTCATATTTTACATCAAATTTCCTACAAAAAACACTAACAATAAATGGAGAAACTTGAACCGATGTAAGAAAAAAATTGCAGCACAGCACCTCTAAAACAAAGTTTTTTGCTGATAAAATGAAATCGTTTGCCCGTATCAAAAATAGTTGAATGTAAAAGTTGTAGACAATTAAATGATCTACACCTTAAGTCTTAACCGTTTTTCACCATGACCTCAAAATTTTCGTACAAATTGCAAATAATGTTGAAAACTTCTTGGTTTTAATTCTCTCAATGCAAGTAGCAATTTGTTTGCAAACCTACTATTTTTGTTATAAAAACACTTTTTGAACCAATATAACAATTAATATTACTAATATAAATATATTAATATATTCAATGCGGCTCGTCTCATAACGCTCTAGACACTTATTACGCCTTATTCTCTTGCCTTGAATGGTTAAAAAAATACAATGGTATTTATTAGTTCATTCTGGATTAAAATATTTATACGATAAGTCCCCAAATTTGTTAGTTTTGTCGTTATTACTGGAAATAGAATGATAAATAAAAAATATGATGTTAGTTAATGGACACTTCGAAAGAGTTTATTAATTTTTAAATACTATTGCAGTGTGTAACATTATCTACTTGAAAATTTTCACTAAAGTTTTTATTGTTGTAATGAGAATTGCTTCGCTTCTAATTGCTGTAGGGAAATTAGAATCATGCAGTAATACTTTAAAGTGCCTTTAATCGTCATCGCTTTTTGAAAACGCTTTGATAATACTTCCTTCTCTTCTTCGTAATGTTTATTTGTCGAGTAGCAACACGTTAATCTTGGCAGAGCTTCCGTCGCCCAAGTAAAAAATTTCATTGGTGTTCAAATAGGATTATCAATCGTTTGATAACCAGCTGGTGCAGCAAGACGTTAAACTGTTCCACCAATTTCGTCACACAGCTCCTGACCGTGAGAAATTGGGAAGAAGTGCCACTCAGCCGACATTTCAAAATCTTGCATATGATGCGAAAGATTTATAAATTTTTATTTTATTTTTATACTGTCATCTGCCTTTATCCGAAAAATATATAATCTTATTTATGAAATTCATTTTTTCTTCATGAAATGGTCAAGTTGTTTTTAGAAAAGCAATAGTATCGTGATTTGAACATTCAGAAATGTCTAAAAAAAACTTTTTTGACATGCCATGAGCGAGGACCTCGACTATGAGCCATCTGTTGTGGCTCTAAAGATCTCGATTCAGACACGCGACTCACAACTCATGCTGCAGACTCCTGCGAGTGCGTGTGTACGTCGAGAATTTTGCAGAGCCACATTAGATGGCTCATAATCTCGTACCTCACGCACGATGTGTCGAAAAGTTTTATACATCACACTTACGAGAGATTAAGTGATTGACACGCGTGTGTTAATCGCCGTCCTCGCGCACTAGTATTGTAATGTACTATCAACTTATAATTTGTCTTCCTCGTCTTTGTAGTACATCGAAAAAAGATATAATGTTACCTGATCATTGTTCCAATGAATATCTTGTACTGAATTTTGGAAAATCAGGACGTAGTTTTCAGAAAAATCACATATTGCAAGACCTTCATGTTCAAGAAGTTTTTTTTTTTTTCGTTATAAAAGTCTCTTTATTTCCTAACCAAAAAAAAATGAGCTAACAATTTACGTAAGCACTTGTTACCCACTGTCTGCACTTAATACTGCCAATCATTTTTTTATCAAAATTTTCTTCTAGTTGTTGAATAAGATTCGCTATCTCAGGATACTTCTTACATTCACCTAAAAAACAATCCATAGATTGTTTAACACACATCATACGGTCTAAGAAATCATGATAATCTTTAATGGGCTGTTCTAATTCAGCAGTGGTTGCTTTCAAATTTGCTCCATCGATTAATAAATAATGTAACATTTTTATGTACTGGACAAACGCAGACTAAATAAGTGCCATTTGCTCCTGTCAATACACAGTATTTTGGTCTAATAGAGTTAAATTCTGAAAAACTACAGGTAACATTGGAAAATTGTATCTTAAATAACTCTCAACATTCTTGGCAACAGAAATTATATTATGATGAGTGGCGATTGGAGTATTATGTTCGATTTTTCGATAGGACCAATGTCTGAGTACAGTCCAAATTTGTATTTTATCTGCACGATCGTTATAAGCATTAATACTTTCTTAAAGAGTTTTTAAAATTGACGTATCATCGTCATCATCATCAATTTCATCGGGAC
Source organism: Copidosoma floridanum (assembly GCF_036245765.1). NCBI lineage: Eukaryota > Metazoa > Arthropoda > Insecta > Hymenoptera > Encyrtidae > Copidosoma > Copidosoma floridanum. Next base: position 2,663,603 of record NW_028321879.1, read on the forward strand.
CATCATGATTGACTTGAAATATCTTTGTCTTGATCGTATTAGCTATTTTTTAAATATTTACCTTGGCACGTGTCTTTTGCATCAATTTTTTTTTGAAGAGCAAAGATCCAATGCTACTTAACCTATTATCCAAAATATAGACTCGATCATTTAATAACTCGTTATTATTACCCAAAAATCCAGAAGTTCCGCCGCTGCCAATGTTTGGATTCAATTCTCCAACTTACATCCTGTTGCTATTTTCTTGCTAAAAAAATCGAAATAATTTTATCAATAACGACTAAATACCAAAAATGTTAAACTCAATTAACTCGATAAGCTTAAAATAGTTCATTTGCTAAGAGAATTAAAAGTGTAAAACGCTGCTGCTACACTGAGAAAAAGCTGCAGCCTTACTAATCACCTTATATACACAAACTCTTTTAAGCGTGATAGTTAGGTTCCACATGGTTACCGATTTAACTTGGTAATTCTTAATTTCTGGGTCCAATTCAACATGGTATTTCATATTTTTTGCTTCACTTTCTTCTTTCATGTTATTGATGCCAAGAATACAACAATCAAATATTTTTTGTTTTAAAGTTACTGTTGTTATTTCTAAATTTATTTTTTGCACTTGGTTTTCACTCACTCTTCGTAATTGAGAAGTAAATTTTGTTGGATGACTTTTTAAATGAAAGGGATTGAAGCAATGATCTTTAGAAATTTCGGTGTTTCGTGATTTTTATAGCTTTGATGTAGGCATTGTTCTGAATCTCGTTATAGTTTTACATATAGGCGAACTTTGCACGTACAGCCATAGTCAAAAAAATAAAAACTGAAGAAAATATACAAAATTGAAATCCAACTCCCCAAGATCATAAAAATACTCATATGCGCATCAAAAGTAAACTCGTGTACAACCTAAAACTATAACTCAAACATGTGGGACTTTAAAAAAGAAAATAAAACTTAAACAATAATATGAATAACTGAAAGTGAAAAAAAAGTCAGAATAAAACACTGAAAAATACAAAAAGTTTTAGCGAAGTTAATAGAAAATCGTCGCACAGCTCATCCGACCACAAACAAATTCTTAGTTCAAACATTCAATTGAAAAGAATAAGTTCTTGGATTCATTCAACGCAGTCAACAAAAACAGTCAAACCCAAAAAAAAAAATAAAACCTTCAGCTGTGAAAGTTTGAAGATATCTAGGTAATCAAAATGCTACATAATTGATTTATTTTTTAAAATAACTTATTTTTTGCGTATTGCAAAACTAAAAAAACCAAGTACAAGTAGCACTCCGGGAGTGCAGGCCGAAGTGAAAACTTGAACTTATGGCGCGTTGGGCACTTTTTTGGGTGAGCATTTTTAGGTGCACTCGCGACATGAGAAATTGTACATAAAAAATCAAGGTTATCAAAGCAATGTGGGCACTTTTTGAATGGACATGAAGTATAATCATATAGAAACTATATTCGAAGGAAGTGGTTTTATTTAAATGAGTAAATATTAGTAAATAGTAAATACAAAATTTATAAATTTTTTTAACACAATACCATAACAGCAACACAAGTCAAATGAAATATTTAAATAAATAAATTTTCCGTTTAATATTCATTTTTAAAATAAATATAAAAAACTCTCAATCTCGTCTGTTGCGAGGGCACGAACGAATGCCCATGCAAAGACTGCGTATCAGCGTTGATCTGAGCATTATTCCACGCTCACAGTTCATGCTTGATCGCACATAGCGCCGCTGACTGGATCCCACCGAGAACTACTTCGCGCGAGAATTCGAATTCAAAATCGTATGATTTTTTCAACAGACAGTAGGCGCGGAAATTTAAATTCGAAAGAATTCTTGGTATACTATTTATGTATGTAATCATGTGGCGTCTCACATCTCTCGCGCTTCAGGCTCTACTCGCTAGGTCGCTAGGTGGCCAAGCCCCTGATATTCGCTCCCGTCAAGCGGCGAAATTCTCGCACGATTCATATACAAGCGCGATCGAGTCACTCTAAGCCCACACCTCTTCTGTGTCTAAGGCAGGGAGCACGTCATCAGCTTTACTGATGAGTCCTGGCGTGCTCTCGGGACGAAACACCTTTTTTCTCTCTTATAGAGGACCTCTTGATCTCTATAATCATACAACATTATCCAATATTTTTAGGCATTAATTAGCCAATACATATAAAGATTTCTTTCGAATTTGAATTTCTGCGCCTTACTGTCTGCTGAAAAAATCATACGATTTTGAATTTGAATTCTCGCGCCAAGTAGTTCGCGGTGAGATCCAGGCAGCGGCGCTATGTGCGATCAAGCATGAACTGTGATATGCTCAGACCAACGCTGCTGCGTATAGCAGCAGCGTTCTCGCATACCTATACACTCCGAGTATACATATAGGTATGTAATCTCGTCTATCGCGAGAGAACGAAGCACGAACGAATGCCCATGCAAAGAGCGCGTACAGTATACATATGTTATAAGAATACACGCGGAGTATATCTGTGTAAAATCTCGTCTGTCGCGAGAACGGCTGAAAATGCTCACCCACAAAATTGCCCAACGCGCCATAAAAAGTTTTCACTTCAAAAAAAACTATTTAAGGCAAGAGAATCAGGCGTGAAGTGTATCTAGAGCGTGATGAGACGAGCCGTATTAAGTAAATCAATGTATTTTTAAAAGGAATGATAATTGTTTACTTATTTTAGGTCTCAAATTTGTTCACAAACTCAGGTGTAGTTGGCATCACTGGCACAAGGAAATACAGACTAACCTGTGGAAATACAATGACTTGATCAATTTTTAATAGAATATCTCGAAATTTTTCAGGGTAACACTTACTTTGCTAGGCGTCATTTGAAAGAGGAGGTTTTTTCTAACGTTTGCGCTCTTCTTACGGGAACTGTTGATTTATTCGAGTTTTTAAGTTGTTTTCATTGCGTGTGTGAGCTCCACCATAAGAATACGTGTTAGAAAGTGCTACATTAAATTAATAATATCTCGAAATTTCACAGGGTGAGCGATATAAATAATTATTTCATTGGATTCAGTAGATTTTTAACTATTAAAGTCATTTGATCTTGGTTCAGGAACTGTCGCGAGGGAGCCTCCTTAATCAGCAAAAAATCTTTTCTCTGACGTGCCGCACTGCAAAAATTAATTTATTTCTTCTATCGATGAACTTTTACTGTTTTTCGTAGAAAATTTAATGTAAAATACGACGAATATATGTAGAAAGGTTAGAAAACTGGTTAGGATTGTGAAAAATAGATTTTAAAATTTAAATTGTTAACAACAATTTGAACTCGTTCATATTTTTTATTAAAAATATTTTCTTATTTAAATTAAATCCTTCAGCCACTGGACCTGCCATAAACGCTTGCCCTCCGTCTTTGTCCAAGAAAACCACTGGCCATTCACAGTGATTTTTTGATACACAATTTTCACTTTTTCTTATGCAATTTTCTGCCACCTTACTTATTCTGCTTATTTATATTTTAGTTTATTTTTTTTCATCCATGTAACCATTGCTCAAATAAATGGCAGATCCTTGCGAGCAATATTTTTTTTTCGCTTGTTTTTATTTGTATTGAAAACTTTTTATCACTTGTAGCCATTCTCCTGCCATACATCTCGTGATTTTAATTTTTGTTTGTCTCTACAAATAAGTGCCTGGTATATTTATGATTTTATTTTCTATTTCATTTCCAACTGTTCGAAACCATCTGACAAGCACATTATTTTTTTTACTTTACCTGTCTTCTATCTTATACTTAACCTTGTTTATCATCACTACTTTGAATTAATATGTACTGCTCACTGTATAACGTATTTATTAAAGTTCCCATTCAGAAATGGCTTTTCTAAATGCTTTTTTTTTTTTTTTTTTTTTTTCTTTCTGTTTTAGATCAGTCTTCTCCATCTTTTTCGATACGATCATCGTTCCATAGCATTGCTATCCATCCTTCTGCTTTTCTAAACTTATTCAAAGTTCTGCTATCTTGGTTACCAATTCTTACATATGCACTACCACTGAAAGCCTTGAGCTCTCTTTTTCCTTAGCATATTTATGATACTTTTTTTACCAGCTTTTTTTTTATTACTTCTATCGATAGTTTTACTTCCTTCATGGCCGTTTCTATATCCCCTTTCTCCTTATAGTAGAGTAACTCCAGTATTGTCCTCTCTAACTTTTTAATTCTTTCTTTGAACAATTTGCTGACAAGTTTATTTATTTCATCCCCATCCTTGCTTTTGTCTAAGTGAATCACCTTTTCCGCTTCGATACATTTAGATTACTCTTTATAGTTTTCCAATGTCAAATTCACCAGTCAAAACACTTCTTTAAAGACACATTCTTCTAGCTTGCTTTCTCTACCTTGTAACGTTCTTGGTTCTTTCTTACAGTCTTCAAGCTCTTCATTCTTCTACTTATCCGTTATATTTCCTCACTTTTCTTTCACTATCGAATGCAAAACTTTGTTTTTATTTCTAGTAAAGCTGATTTCAAACTTGATAATGTCTCTTTTTATAAAATTTTTCATCATATGTGCTGTTCTGTCAACTTTCTATCTTTTCCTTTCTTCGGCTAGTCTCTTCTTCTCTTAGTTTTTTCCTTTTCTTGTTCTTTCTTGCCAACGTTGGTCTGAAGAGACATTTTTTCGCCCCTGCTGCTGTCATTCTCACCTAACTTCTGGGATCGACATTTTTAACATGACTTTCTGCGGACTTAGCTTATTTCCTTTTAATGCACTCATTCACACTTATTGCTCATACTATGTTATTGAGCACTATTCTTTACTTTTAAATCAACACTAAATGACTATTTGTTCTTGAAAGTTTTTAAAAAACTGCACACCTTGTTTCATCTTACCCCTACAGCCCCACATTTGGCGTGTGTGCTTTTTTTGTATTGAAATATTAAATCTCCGAGATAGGATGGATATATCACTATGCTTTTTTTTATCTTACAGATAATTAATACTAGATACATAGAAAAACTATATTCAATGAAATAACATTGTTATAAACAATTATAATTTATTATAAATATTGTAAAAATTACCAGAAAAAATAAAACTCGTTATAAAATCTCTATTTCCCATATAATTATTTTAAAATTTACCATAGAGTAGTTTTTGGGGTCGATGATTACGATTCTAAGGTTAGTTCTTGTAATTTGCTATAAGTAATTAAATAACAATTATTACTGGTGTTGCAATCTTATTATACATTTATTTAGACATGTTTGTCCCAAAAATTGGATCGACAATTTTGAATTTCATACATGCAACTTCTTTCACGCAAGTTCTAGCCTAGACCATATATGCCTGTATCGGAGACAATAGGATGTGAAAATAACTAATTACGCACGTTTATTAATATAAAATATTAATTTAAATTTTTTTAATCCATAAAATTTTCGTTTATATTTAATCGGCTGTTTCGTAAAATATGAGTCTCACCTTAAATTAAGTATAAGTAACTTGCATAATGACAACTATCATAGTTAAAATGAACTTGATGTAAAATTTTTGATATTTGTCCACTATACTAGATCAGCCATTTTAGATTCACAAGAACTAATGTTAGGATCGTAATTAAAAGCCTTAAAATCCTCAACGGTTAATTTTAGGAAAACTGTATTAAGAAAACAAAAATTTGGAGAAGATTTTCATTTTTTTTTTAGTTATTTTACCATTGCTTATAATAAATTATAACTTTTTATAACGACTAAACGCCCTTGGCTACAGTTTTTCTGTACATACGAGTATAGTCTAATTATCTGAAAGACGACAAAACTTTACTGATTTTTTATCCTGTCTCAAGATTTATGATTTTAATAGTAAAAAAAAGCCAACTGGAAGCTGTTTGCGTGTTTATCTTTATTAATAGTATTATAACTTTCAGAGTACATGCAAGTTGAAAAAAAATGCTAAATTTACTATTTATATCAAAAATCGTTGGCAGCTTATATGCGCTCAAATAGGACACTCATTTGGTTCAGACAAAACCGTTGAAATAAATTCAAGCATAGTACTCAGTGAGAAAAAAAAAAAAAAAAAAAATTAACTAAAGAATTGGCATATAATATATGACTTTTCATTGTTACAGAAATTTAGTTTCTCTATAGGCCTAAAAAAAATTTATTCCCACACAAAGACATTATTTTGTTTTTGTCACTGAGGTAAATATGAGATAAAAAAAAGTTTATTTTATTATTTATGGTTTGTTTAAAAAAATATCGTTATTTTTTGTGTACTTATAAAAAAATTTCAACTAATTTTAGTTTACATTGAATATTATGTTTTTATAATCATGGAAGCTTTTAGTAGAGAAATCATCGATTTTTTTCACCCTATACATTACGATCTCGTACATCAACTGTACTTTGACAAGTTTTTCTCTAAAATCCTTGGGGGTAATCTTGATCACTTGATCACCATTATGACTTTAGTGACACAAAGTTTATTTTATATCTTGATCATTTTGTATTTAAACAAGCATTATTTTTATATAACAGCTATTATATTTAAACTCACAGTATTTGTGGTGTTCGCAGCAGTCGAAATCCACCAATTTGGCGTGGAAAAACATCTTCTGCAAAATAGTACATATGACCTACAGCCATTCCAATTAAATCTACCCATACAGCATTTCCAAGTAATACAGAAAATCCAAGAAGTACCCAGGGTAAATAAGGTGCCTGCAATGAGAAAATAATTAAAATGATTTGTTCGAATATCATTACTACTAAATTAAACTTCTCTCATTTTTTTTATATTTGTGTTTTATTTTAAGGATTTTAAATGCCTGCTTTGCTAAAATAGATTTACAAATAAATATTAAATGCTGTCAAAATTTTTATTAAAATTCAATTTTACGCATTCACAAGTTTTCAACCACTTAAGAACTTCTAAAAAATAGAAAATAAGACTTGCACTCTTATGGAATCACGGAATACATGGTAAAATAACTGACTAGATTTATCTGATTTTATTTCAAGTTCTACAAACATATGAAGATGCGCATAAGCGTTAAGGTTGTGGTTGCAAAACAGAAATTTAAATTCTGGATTAAAATCATTTTTAATCCAGCTTCAAGACAGGTGGGGATAAAATTTTATAGGCCCATAGCATAATACTACTGTAGTATGAATAAAAAGTTCAAAAAATTCTTACAGTGTTGTGACACTAATCGAGCTGCCACGCTGTTATTGCGTACTCATTTATTAAGCCCAGAAAAAAATACGCAAATTGTTATTTTGAAACACACATGATGACAAAGATGATACACACTGTACAATGACAAAATCAATAAAAGTTTACTTACATCAGATTTCAAAAGTGATTCAACGAAAGCTTGATTAAAAGTGATGCAGCAATTATTTAATCATAAACCGCAGATTTTTTCAGCTTAAATATATCATTTAAATGAATGAAAAACTAAAAGAAATGGTTTATGACGTATGTTCAAAGATCAAGAACCTTCAACTACAGTACATACATCATCACATAATCATAAAACTCTAACTCACTTAGTTAAAAATCCGTGAGGGGGTTTCACGATTTATAATTAAAAAGTAACTGTATCTTTATGTAAATTTAAAGTGAACTATTAATAAATTAATACTACGAAAGCCCTTGACTCGCGTGTGGACCGCCTTAGCGTACGGACGTCACGTCTACAGTGTCCGTGCTAAGGGCCGGGGTTTTTGTGGTTGCTGAAACTAAAAGATAACTTACTGAGTTGGAGACTATAAAAGGGAGACCGGCGAAGTGTAATTTGTAGAAAGGAGGCGAGAAGGGTCCAAGGATCTGCAAAAAGTGTCGCTCAAAGTAATATAGGTAATTGGAGGTTAGAAAGGTGCACGCGGCGCTGGTGTGAGTCTGCACATTGTACTGTGAAAAATGAGCGGCAAACAGGGAGAGAGTGCTCTTGAGACCCGCAATACGAGAAACAAAGGGCTAACAGAACTGAAGAACTCTGAAAAAAAGGAGGCAAAGGTAACGATAAGACAGTCTGGTACAGAGAAAATGGCGGGGAAAAGCGTGTTAAGGCAGTCTACTCTCGATAACCAAGTCACAACGGATAGAAGAGCAAAGAACGTGGATTTCGAGTTTGATTGGAGAGAGGAGGCATGTTTGTGCCGCGCCGTGAGATTGGAGAGCGAGAAAGTAAGAGATGCATGCAGAGAGGAGCTGGACAAAGTACGACAAGAGAGGATAAAGATAGAGAGAGCAATAATTGATCTAAAAGAGCTGGAGATACAGGTAAACAAGCGGCTGGAGGACTGTGAGAAGAGGATAGAACATTGGGAGAACATCGAAGTGGCAAACAGCGAAGATGGCACGTCGAACGGTTCGAGCATGAAGCGGTCGGCGGGTTTGCAGTCATGCGGGGGCAGCTACAAAGGTGGTTCAACGTGGAGCATAACAACGGGTATGAGTGGCGTCAGCTTGTCTGATAGAGAGGTATTTAAAATGAAAAAACTTGTATACGAAAGGGAACGGGCAGATAGAAGAAATAATATTATTGTTAAAGGGGCAGCGGGGTTGGGGCATGATGTAAAAAGCGGGGTAGAAAATTTTTTGTCAAAAGTAACGAATGGACGTGTACAAAAAGTTGTGAGTGTACGTATGAGTGGTTCAGTTATTGTTGTTAAGCTTGACAGTGTGGAAGAGAAAATGATTGTTATGAAAAATAAGTCCAGCTTAAAGGGAACTAGTATATACATAGAAAATGATATGTCATACGACGACAGAAAGAAACAGGAAATGATTGTAAAATGGGCAAAAGATAAAAAAGACAAAGGCTGGGAAGTAAAAGTGGGGCAGGGTAGGGTACTTGTTGGGGGGGTATGGAACAGGTGGGAGGAGGTTGTAAAGTCAGAAGCCACAAATGCTGAAAATATCAATAATATTGGTGTTACACAGGGGGAAGGAGGTGATAAAGCGAAAGCGCACAGCAGACCAGGAGAGAAAAATCATTCTGTAAACGCGCCGAACATTGAGATAGTTGAAAGTAGCGGATTGGAGGTTAACAATAGAGAGGCACGGGATCTCAATAAGAATAATAAATTGACTGATCAACGAGGCTCTGAGCTTTCTAGCGATAAAACGATTTTAAATCTAAATAAAAATAAAAATAAGAATTTTTTAGAGTAGGGCAGAGGCGGGGAAGCGGATGTAAGATTAGTGTAGGGGATAGAGGCTGTGTTGATTTAAATTCGGTATTGTTCTGGAATATTGCCGGTTTTCATAATAAAGATAAAGACTTCTGGAACTTTATAGAGGGGGCCGATTTTGTGAGTCTGTCCGAAACTTGGTTGGAAAAGAAGGACTGGGAAATAGTAAAACATAGGCTCTCTGCAGAGTTTACATGGGAAGCAGTTCATGCTATCAGAGAAAAGAAAAAAGGGAGGGCTAAAGGGGGTTTCTTAATTGGAGTAAGGAATAGGTGTTTAAGTGCAGGAAGCAAAATTGTGGAGATTGTAAAAGAGGGGCTGGTGAAGTCTACAATAATAAATGGGAAGAAAAATATTAATATTCTTTCAGTTTACAATACGGGTAATTTGGCTGAGCTTATTGAGGCACTAGAAAGCACGGATTTTTTAGATGAAAATTTAATAATTGGAGGGGATTTTAATATTAGAATAGGCGACTTAGATGCGGGGGCAGGGGGGAAGGATGATGGAGACGACACAGGTAGAAAAAGCAAAGATAAAGTAATTAGCAGAGAAGGGCATAAGTTAGTAGATTTAATAAACAACAAGGGATGGTATCTGTTGAACGGGAAATGGGAGGGTGACGAAGAGGGAGAATACACTTATATAGGAGCAAGGGGCAACTCCGTCATTGACTACGTGTTGGTAGGGTGTTTCTGGACTGATGAAATAGAAAAGTTTTGGATAGAGAGTAGAATAGATTCTGATCACTTGCCACTCAGGTTAAATTTGGTGGGTAATATTATAGAGACAAAGAAGGTTCGCAAACGAGAGGAAGTAAAGAAAAATATTTATTTGTGGAATGATAAAAGTATATTGGAATATAAAAAGAATACAGAAAAATTCGAAAACACTGCTGGGATAGATTTAAAGGCTAAAGATATTTGGGAGTTAATAAAAGACAAAGTGTGTGGAGCTATGATTAAAAAAGAAATGAGGATAAAAAATAAGAGATTAGGGGAGAAACGTTGGTGGGACAGAGAGTGTGGAAAAAAGAAAAGAGAGGTCAAAAAAGCCTTGATTGCATGGAGGAGAGGGGAAAACAATAAGGACAGTTACTTAAATATAAGAAAAGAGTGGAGAAATCTATGCATTGGAAAAGAAAAGGAAGATAGAGAACGGGAAGAATTGGAGCTGAGAAGCATTAAAAATGTAAGTGAAGTATGGAAGTTCTTAAATAAATTCAGGAATAAAAGAGAGGTCGTAGAAAATAATATAAGCTTGGAAGGGTGGAAAAGTCACTTTAGAGTACTGTTAGAGGGTGAAGAAAAAAGGGTTTTGGGGGTTAAGGATATTTTAATGGACAATGAGAACGAAGTAGTGGGTATCAATGAAATGGAAATTAATAAAGCAATAGGGAAGCTGAAAAAAAAGAAGGCGGCAGGAATAGACAAGATCCCAAATGAAGCCTGGGTACATGCGGGTAAAGAGGTGAGGGACGCTTTGTGTGCAGTTTTATTTAAGGTATGGGAGGGGGACGAAATACCGGAAGATTGGAAGACGGCGATTATTGTACCCCTGTTTAAGAAAGGAGACAAAGACAAACCGGAAAACTACAGAGGAATTTCGCTTTTGCCGACTGCATACAAGGTGTATACTGAGGTGTTGAGGGGAAGATTGGAGAGGGAAATAAATGAAAAAGGGATTTTACCGGATGGACAGGCTGGATTTAGAAAAGGTAGGTCGACTATTGACAATATATTTATTTTAAATTATGTGATACAGAAAGCCAAAGAGGGTAAAGGAAAAGTATACGCCCTGTTCGTTGATTACAAAGCAGCCTTTGACACTGTAGATAGGGATAAACTGTGGGAAATCATGGAAAAAAAAGGGATTAGCAAGTATATAGTCAGCCGAATAAAAAACCTGTATGAAGAAACGAAGGTCAGGATCAGAGTAGGGGAAGAACTAACGGACGAATTCTGGGTGACAAAAGGTTTAAGACAGGGGTGTTTATTGAGTCCTATTTTATTTTGTATATACATTGCGGATTTGGAAGATGATTTCAGGGATAGGAACGTGGGGGGTGTAACGATTGGGAGGAATAGAATATGGTCATTAGCGTACGCAGATGATAAGGTATTACTTGCAACTAACAGAGAGGCTATGATTGACATGATGGGTACATTGAAAAGGTTCGCAAAGAAAAGGAAGCTGATTGTAAGCGAGGAAAAATCAAAAATACTAGTATTTAATAAAGCTAATAATGGCAAGAAAGAAGTGTGGAAATGGGACAAAGGGGAACTGGAAGAAGTAAAAAAGTTTAAGTACCTGGGGTTTAACTTTAATAGAGCAGGAAATTATAAAGATCATATAAATGAATTAAAAAGAAAAGGGATGGTGGCTGCAAAGAGAACATGGAGTTTGGGGGAAAGAAAATGCAAGGAGGATTTTGGGAGAAGGGCAATGCTTTATGAATATTTAGTAAAGAGTACTATGAGTTACGGGGCAGAAATTTTTGGATGGAAAGGGGCAAAAGAATTAGAAAAGGTACAGATGGACTATTTTAGGTGGGTTCTTAAACTAGACTTCTGCACTCCAAGGTACATAATAATGAGGGAACTGGACAGGAATTCATTGGGTTTGCAGTGGAGCATGAGAGCTTTAAATTATGAAGAAAAGATTTTCAATCAGAGTGAAGACAGACTTACAAAATCGTGCCTGGTAGAGGGGTTGAAAAAGGATACAAAATTAAAAACGAGTATGGAAAGGGAACAGTTCTTGAATAGCTTGGGACTAAGTGGGGTGGAGATAGAAAGATTAAGAGATAAAGGGGAGAATGTCAATAGGATAGTATTTCAAAGACAAAAGGATATCGAAATGCAGATGATTGACAGTAAAATATATGCTTCCAAGTACAATAAGTTCTATAAAAAAGTTGAGCCGGTGGGATTACCGTTATATTTAAAGAGATACCAAAAACAAACATGTATTAGTGTAATTACAAGGGCACGATGTGGCAATCTAGAAACAGGGAATAAGTATTGGTTAAAAGAAGAGGAGAAAGCTTGTGTATTATGTCAGAAAGGGGAGGGAAATTGGGAACATATGTTGGAAAAATGCGAAAACTTAAACGTAGAAGAGGTACCTAAAGATATGAATTTGCAAGAAAAAATATACTGGCTATTAAATGAAAATATAAACAATGCGGCGTTTAAGATTTTAAAAGCAATAACTAAAGCGTTCGATTCAGAAAAGAGGGGTAAAGAGGGAGGAGGGGGGGAGAAAGATGAATAAAATCAAGTATGTAAGCATCGAAAGGCGGCGAGCAAAAGTGTATGATATGTCATATAAGTATAAGGGGTAGGTTCAGGAATAAGTCTAACTATGAGCATAAGAACATAAGGTTATGCGTGTGCATGTCAATATGAGATGTAAAAGTTACCAAAGCTTATAGAGTTAAGTGTTATTAATACTAAAAGAGATGTAATAAAAAAGTATGGAGAATAGGATTAAGTGTAACAATGTAGTTTTTGTAATCTGAATATGATTTTGTAAAAAATAATATTGTAATTGTAATTATTACACAGATATGTATGAGAGTCCGTTTTCTAGGCCTAAATAATGGCTGAAAACTAATAAATAAATAAAAAAAAAAAAAAAAAAAATACTACGAAAGCCCTTGAGAAACTTATCAGCAACTAACAATTCATTTTTTTACTAGTATAATGCAAAATAAGGGTGAAGTCACATGTGTAACTTATTAATTTACATAGATTGAGTGTGTACACGATAAGTGGTGTAATAATGAGACAATAAATAGCAATTATTGCTCAGAAAAGCAGCTTTATTCCAGTAGTAAGCATGTTTAGTATGGAATGCATTCCATTCTTAGGATCATGGGTTCTATTCTCGGTGAATGCAAATTTTTTGTAATAGTATTTTTCATCGGAGAAAGTTTCTAAGAACTCTACGTTCCTTGCCCTACAGGCCTTTGGGCCTGGGTTAATGCAGAACAGTAAAACAGCTTCAAGCAGAAATAAGTAAATAGACTGACGTAAATAATGCACTGAGAGGTGCCATTATGTAGCCTCTTCAGTCATAGTTAGCTTAGATTAGTCATCCCACCAAGTCTTTTTTGTTTACAAGACATACGGGTACATCAAATGCGTTTACGCGGCATTACTTTAGCCTCATCGTCTAACATTACCCACTGCCAAGGCGCTCCACACCAACCACAATAATATCCTGCCAAATGCTACCAGAAACATCTCATAAGTGTGCCTGTGTTAGTTTGGTGTAAGTGTAATGACCGTGCAACCTTCGGGCGGGAGTTTTTGCCAGTGTCTACATATTAGGCACTTTCCATGTGCTAGATGAAGCTACACTCTTCAGATAGGAGAAGTTCTGGGAATTCTGGGGCACAATTTGCTGGGGTGGCATTACATGCTATAAGGCCGATACTTGCTGGCTTCATATCTTTAGGCTCGGCGGCTTGCTTCGGTTGTCACTTGACGCTTCCAAGAGCCGCGAAGTACACAGTCAGCTTTGTTAGGTGGCGATTTTCGTTAAGTATGACTCTTTCAAGTCAAAATTTTAAAGTCTCAGAATTTTGTCATTAAGGGAATAAATATAATATAAAATAGAATAAAATAAGAAATTTATTTATGTATTTAAGTCTTTACTTAACAGCCTCCCCCTCTTGAAACTATCACCGTCCTTGGTAAATGTATATATGTTAAAACAACCTGAACTAAGGTAAAAAAAGGATCATAGTAAAGTGAACACTTTGAAAAGTAATAAAGAAAAAACTTTTACTTTTTGCCTTCTTTTTTGTTAAATCATTTTAACCTTACAAGTAAAAAATTATTGGCAAAAATCTTAAACATTCATAGTAGTATTTATAAAACCTATTGCAACACGCGCACACGTGCACACACACACACACACACACACACACACACACATTCTCGTATATTAAATAGTTATCTCGGTGGGGCATTCCACACAACCCTCCTTCCACACACCCCTTTTAACCCCCCACCACCCCCTCTCCACTGCCCCCCCCCACAAAATGAGGTATAAACCCGTCATTTTCTCCCTCATTTTGACATATTGCAGTTTTTCCTAAAACCCTTCACAGACCCTTAACTCATTTTTTCATAACCCCCCTTTGTTTGGTAACGACTTACGTTAAGTACGACTTTTTTAAAATAAATATAGTTTAACATAGAATGAAATAAAAATTTATTTATTTATTTATGCAAGTCGTCACTAAACAGCCTCTCCTTCTGAAACTGTCCTCGGTGAATATATATATATACACATATAAGTCGACGTAGGGGAGTTAGCGGCAGATGAAGCCAGATGATGAGTTTGCATGGTGGCACTTTTCAGTTTATTGTTTACATCACTATATAATGACAGGTCTTGTACTCCGATCATGGGTTAGTGTGCCCATTGTCTGTCTTCCCGGAGTACTTGTTCAGTGCCTACACAGACATTCACTATAGAAGAACACCACTTTAACACTCTTTACACAATGCCAGGGAAGTTTCCACTAATAAGAGTAAGAGGAAGTGGTGACTTTTGGCCAGCCCGAGCTCGTAGCACCTATTTTTGACAACGGAACGAGTTGTTGCGTTGGTTTTCAACCCGTTGACAGATATTTGTTTAAAAAAAAAAAAAAGCGTTGACTTCCGCCGGTCAATATGTTAGAAAGAAAACTCTAAAATGAAGAACGTCGAACGAAAACAAGTACCCCAGTCTATTTGAAGAAATCTGCTGACAGTTCAATCCAGTGAAAGCCCGAGTAACTGTCGCAGGCCCCACGGATTCTTGGGGTCCATAAAGATGTGTCTCATGGCCAACTCGGTCTATTAAATGTTTCATGGCCTTAATTCTTAGATCAAAAATAGAGATTCAAACTCTCAAGCTTAGACAGAAACGTTAGCGGAGGCAGTAAAGTAAGTGTTTTTAGCAACCAGACGCAAGAGGAGCTTGATTTTATGGAAAATGATGGTGTAGAGCTGAGATTAAAATGAAACCTAGAAATGGAACGAGTGTGTGTCCTTAAGGGCTAAGTTTAAAGTTTTTTTATTTTCTCAATTTTCTAACAGAAATTATCAGAGGCTGTTAAGTAAAGACTTAAATACATAAACAAATTTTTTATTTCATTCTATTTTATGTTCTATTTATTCCCTCAATGACAAAATTCTGAGACTTTAAAATTTTGACTTAAAAAAGTCATACTTAACGAGAAGAGCCACCAAACAAAGCTGACTGTGTACTTCGCAGCTCTTGGAAGCGTCAAGTGACAACCGAAGCAAGCCGCCGAGCCTAAAGATATGAAGTCAGCAAGTATTGGCCTCATAGCATGTAAGACAAAGGAGTTTTAACTGAAGCTTCAAGCAAGGTGCATTTTATTGCCCGGAGTTTAAGTTGGTAGCCCGCTGCCGCTCATCGAGTGCAGAAATTTATTAATAGATCTAAAGTAACTTTTTCAAGAGTGATTTGATGTTTTTTTTTTTCTGTGTTTTTTTTTTGTACGAGCTATCTGAAGTAAATTAATACAAAATCAATAGTCAAAGAAGTTTAAATTATTTGAACCAACAGTTAATATCTTACTAATATATAAAGCAGAAGCGCTAAAACCGTTGTAATCGCTAACCGCGAAAACTACTGAACCGATTTTGTTGAAATTTTGCACACTGATTCATGATACTTCCTAGATGGTTTTAGTATAGTTTTTATCTTAAGCATTTAATAACAATAGCAATAAATGAGCTCAAAGTTTTGCAAAAATACGCCAGCTTTTCACTATAGTTCAGTAAAATCCGCTAGGTGGCGTCGACATAAAATCGAAGCTACCTGCAACATAATTAAATAAGTGTGGTTATAATAGGCCCGAACGTCTCGATAGTGTCGTAGTCGAGCTTCGGCAGTTCAACGAGCTGTATACGGAATGCTGATAATAGTCTTGCTGCTGGGTAACGCGGTTACGGACGGCATTCTTCTCTCAGGGGAAAGGTACCTAGGTGTCCACCCTGAATCTCGACGAGTGCGACCAAAAAAACAAAATTAATTCCAACCGATGCCGTCTCTGCCACAATATCAGGAGACAAATCTAGCCAGAGCACAATCTGCACCAACTCTTGAGAGTTGTGTGGCAGTCCCACCATCCCACATGGTGCAGTTAGAGAATTTGTGGCTGCAAATGTAAGCAAGGGAAAACAGCTCTGAGGGTCACGGGCAGCCACAACGGCTACCTTCTTGGTCGTCGCGTCCCCAACGCGTTTACCAACATGTTCCCATCTAACGATGAGCGGTTGGTTATCCAGGGAATGACCCGAGACGAGATATTCTTTGGTCAGCGGCGTACCTCCCTCCATCACAGTCTCCGTACATCGAGACTCCCAGGGTAAGAATCAAGCAACCCTTAGCCAGCTCTTTATCATCAGGAATAATAAAAAAGAATAGCCTGGAAGTTTTACCACTGGCGCTTTTTAGGACCATTATAAGTATTTACGTTCCCTACTTAACCATCAATTTCATCGGTTCTTTGTAGGATCCACCTAAGTGTAAACTACCTTGCCAACAAATACATTTTTATTACCATTTCCGGAAGCGATTCGTCGACTAAAAGACTATTTTAACTAAAGACGGGCACTATTAAACCAACTCAGCCATTCACTAGCAGACGTCACCTGCGGAGTTGTTCTTCGCAAGGCTGGAAAACCCGGTGACCGACGACCCTGTTTTACCCTCTCGACTCTAAGCATTCAACCAGAAATCAATGATCTTCTCCAAGGTCTGCGTTCGGCAAACCTATAACAGCTATGAAGGAAAAAAAACTTGAGCCAACGGGACAGCCTCCACTGGACTAATATCACCAACCAATCTCCCCATCTAAGATCACCAAAACAACTGAATCTGCAAATAAAAAAGATGCTTTAGACACCAACGTCTTTAACGTTATACCGGGATACGTAGGAAAAGAGCACTACAACTAGCCCCAAAGCTTCGGGCTTTGTAATTTTTCTCCCAATCAGTATGGGTCTTCAACAGCAAGCCAGAAAAGATCACCCTGAGGTATCCAGGCAGTCACAATCGCTGTTAACTGCAGTCAAGAAAGAGTTAACTAAAGAAGCTCACCGGTCTTTTTTAGGGCCATCGGACGTCTAACTACCTTGCCAACAAATATATTAGAACTTAACAAAGTTGACAGAAAACAGCTTTTAGGGGTCACAAAAATTTTAAGCATGCCAAAAGTCGCAAGAAGGTGAATTGGAAGAAAAACTTTAAGTGTATCTAATAAGTACAATTTAACTTAGGCGTCAAGAAACTGACACAAAAAATTTATCGAGATTGAAACAGCAGCGTCGAAATCGACAACTAAAAAGTCCATTACGTGAGAGATCAGTTTTTCATTGAATTCTCACAGCAATCTCTGAAATCCTTGAAGATCCTACTTCTGATTTTTTAATGAGTAGAAAATGTATTTGTGTTTTTGTGGCAATAAAAATGTAGGGTCTTAGGTTCAGGACTTTGTTGCTCTGGTAATAAAGTTGTGAGATATGAGAAAAAAAATTTTTTTTAGTATAATTTTTTTGGGGGTTTCAAATCGTGACAGCTTTAAAAAATAGCCGTTTTCGTGAATTACACGGGAGAAACTGCTAATTAACGGCTTCTTATAGCCACTGATTATTTTATGGCATAAAAAACTCACGGTACTTTTCAGCATAATTATTTTTTTGAATTTGTACACCTCATTATTTGACGAAATAAACTATATGGATTCCGAAAAAATATTTTTTTAATAAGAAGATTTTTGTTCTGAGATGTATCAGGAATATGTGTAAAATTTCTAACTGAAAATGTTTCACATTACATGTCAACACACTACGGTGTTTTATTTAGTAAGTCTCGGGCGAAGCCGAGACGGGGGACTGCTAGTTGGTCAATAATCCAGTTATTGAAGTCACCCAGTACTGGAAGAAACTACAGAAAAATAGCTACGTTAACACGATTCTTCTATGCAACTTTCTCTCGTTTCCTCCTTTCAATGAAACAATCAGTGGAACAGTCTGCTAGGCTCACAGTCTGTCAGAGAGTGTGAGACCCAAATCTGCAAATATCCAGTTCTTACTGGGTGATGAAGTTAAATAATTACGATTATACTTCAAAAACGTTTACTCTTTTACGATCAATATGTAGTTCTATAGAGCTTACAGTGGCTTTTTTGGCTACTGCGGTGGGCACGGGTGATCATGGTTCGATTCATGACCAGTGCGACTTTTTCGAGTAAAAACCTGTGTGAATTTTTACGTTTGCTTGTCCACTGTGACATGCTTCTCGTAAAGGGTGTGGGCGATCTTCTCGCAGCAAAATTGCTGTATTTTAACTATCCCCTTTTGATAATGGGTGGCCTCTTACCCATTTCCTTATGCCTTTCTAAAGTTTAAAATGCCTTGACTAGTGACCCTTTGTGTACCTGGAAGTATAACACAGACTTTCGTTGTCTAAATAAAAAAAAATAATAATAATTGTGATATTGAAAATATTATTGAGAAAGCAATTTTTCACCATCATTTATTACTGTTACATAATATACCATCAACCAATAATAAAACAAAAAAAAATACGATCTGTGTAATAGTATTAATAGATAATTCACTAATTGACAATAATAAATGTCATTATGTATTCTCATCTTTGAATTACACGGTTTTTTAGAAAATGAATTTTTTTAAATCAATAATAGTTATGACGTTTTACTGAATTAGAATTACTTATAAAGTTAATGTTATATTATTACTAACATACTTTCGTAGATTCATTTTTTGTAAAAAAAGATTTACATATTTACTGGAAGAGTGTTTTTTGACACGTATAAATCAGGATCTAGTAGGAGACAGTCAGGCTTTTTAAATTATATGTATGTAATACAATATATGTTTGTGGTTATTTATTGTACAAATTTTTAAATACTTGCAATGTTATGAATCTTATTCAAAGCAGGAAATTCTTTTTTTTTTGTGGTTCACTGGGACTTAGTAAGGAGACTTATGAAAACAAGCTGCCTAATAGAGTAATACTCTCACAGTTTATATTGTTATGTAACGAAGTACAACTAAAGTTTAAATATGTATTAGTATCGTGTCATACGAATACACGTACCAATGGTGCATTAGGTACCCTCGCTACTGTATAGCTCTTCCCCGGAAAATATTTCGTACGTTGGGCCATCCACTCTTCGCGGATTCAGTTGACGCTCTCTATCAGAGGATTGGATCAACATTATTCAGCATCCTCAGAGAAGCCCATGTTTCAGTGACCACTCCTCTCTGGTAAGACCAGTAATTCCTGCCTGGTGCCTGGTATTAGATCTGCTTATCTCTACCTACAGCCCTAACACTGTTTTGTATTAACCCAAGCCAAAAACTTGTGGGACAACAAAAAGCCCTGAAATCACTCTGAAGGAAAATTCCGTAGAAAAACCCGCCCCGGAACAGCCGGGGTTTTTATAGAAACTTTTTTTAATGAAAATAGTTTTTGAAAAAAATCTGTATTTATGTGAAATTGAAACTATGACCTCTAGAACGGCGCTGTAGTGCTCCAACAAGTTTAAATTTCGACAACCATCCGATATTTTTATGTACGCAGTCCATTTATTTGTTTTCTTGATGAACTGGTATTAGTTTTAAAAATGCATTTTTAATGTAGTCTTATTTTAACAGTTATCTAATTTTTTTAATAGCTTTTTTATTTTCTTTAGATGAAATATCAAGGAAATGTCAGTCTATGCTCTAGAAAAAAATTTTTTTCATAAAAACAAAATTAATAATTGAAGTTCTACACAAAAAATCTTACTTACAGCACCGAGGCTATGGATTAAAAATTTTAAAATTTATTTTCAAATGTTAATTAGCGAATTTCGGAGATAAAAATTTCAAAATTTTGCTTTACATAGTATACTTTTTGTCATTAGTTATATCTGTAGTATTATTAAAATGTATAGCTAAATTAATGCTTTGCTGTATTTTTTTCTCCGGCTAAAAATTTTTTTTTAATTAAACGGGTACACTGTATTTTTTACTACTTAATACATCTTCTAAAAAATAATTTTTATGTGCATTCCAAATTTTATATGCTGGAGTATTTTTCAGAAGTTAAAACTGTTGGAATAGTGGCTTAAATAATAAATTAAGAATGGTTTAATCTTATTGAAATATGTATTGAATATGAGTTCTTTCAGACTACGTTTTGTATTCTGCTCATACAATACACCCTTTCTTTAAGCTAACTTACTGTTTTTCTTGCGAGACGGTGCAGATATAATTGTAGTATTTACATATGTTACAATACACCTCCTTAAGTACTTTGTATTAACGTAATTATTTATATCTGAGTATTCCATATTTATGATATTTTAATTTCTATAAACTTTTTTATATTCAGACTCTTTGTTAACATATTATCCGTATTAATTTTGAAAATATTTACTTTCTTATTTTCACAGTTATCGTTTGCACGGTTATATTGCACTACGATGTACTCTTATTTTTTCGTAAAATTTTTATACTTAGCTATAGCAACTATCTTTTTATACGTATAAAGATGGCTTCATATAGATCTACTGATTTTTATAAGTTTTATTTTTCAAATCTTACTGGATTAATTTTTTGTAAGCCAGAGTTCCGTTACAACTTTTGATACCATTCTATACTTTTTGTACACACATTGCAAATTTTTTTACAAAAAATCATGTTGTTATGCAATCATATTGCATATGTTGTTGTTGATTTTTTTATCAATATTATAATTCGCTTGTTTGAATATACCAGATAGGTCAATATATCATTTTAAGTATTATTATAAATAATTGCATGTAGAAATATTCCTATACTTATAAAGGTCTACCTCACAAAGTTTTTCGTCGTTTATTGACTGAATATTAGGTGAATTGCATGTGCGGTTAAACCAGGGGTCCAGAGATCCAGATCGGTCATAAGGGTAACTTAATAGTTTGAGAAATAATTCCGTTTCGTTTCATAGTTGATTTGATTGCGCCAATAAATTGGGGTGTTGTACAAAAGCCTTTGATATAATTTTAAGAAGTCTTAAACTTTTTTTAGAATGTAACTCTGTAGTAATAAAGAAAAATAAAATCTTCGTGAACCAAAATAATAATTTATTTCGAAAAAATTGTATACTATAAATTTATAAATTGTTAATTTTCATGTCTTTTTAAATTTTATAACCTTGAAAATCCTTTTCCACATTTTGTACAAATTTGTTTAATTTCATATTTACAGTGAATTTTTATACATCTGCTTAAATGTGTTGACCTCTTATATTTTTGTTACAATGTATAATGTAATTAATTTTTCTAAATTATGCTACTTGTAATATCAAAAGAAATTTGGTATTAAAGTAAATACAATTTTACAAGTATCACAAACGTATAATAATTTTTGACGTGTCTTTTTATGTTCTATTAATTTTTCAGGGTTCGAAAATTTTGTTTTTGCATACATTGTAGATAAATAAATCGTTCAAACTGAAACATAATTTCTCAATACAAGTTATTTTAAAATAATTGTGTCAGTTCAGTACTATATTTTTACCTCAACTGCATTGTGTGACCTTATTTATTTATTTACTCATCTATTCACCACATAATGTACGTAACATAATAAGCTTACAATTTCACAATTTCACAATAATTTTTCTATTAAATAAGAAATATTAAATTCTCATCTAAGGAGATTCAATATTATAACTATAGATGCACAAGCAATCGGAAGATCGATTGGTATACAAAACATGAATCAAAACAAAATACATATGAAAACTAAAGAAAAATGAACAGAAATAGTGATAACAAGTGATAAGCAAGATGAAACTAACTAAATATTAAATAAAGTTAAATCAAAATTCAAAGAAAAAAATGTTTAAGCTGATTTCTTAAAAAAAGTTGAAAATGAAAGAATTATATTGAAGTGTGGAACAAATAATGAGATTGAAAGCCTAACAACTGAGTTATCTGGTTTAAAAAATGCAAAAGTTGATTTAAAAAAACTTAAAAACCCATTACTCACAATTATTGGAGTGAATATGTCTGACATTTCAAATAAGGATGAGCTGAAAAAGGACTTAGTGCAAAAAACAATATTACAGAACAAGAAATTAAGGTAAACTACATTCATGAACCAAATACATAGGGATTCTCAAATATCATAGTAGAAGTGCATAGCAATACAAATTCCATATTGATGAGTAAGAGAAATAGATACGTTGGATGCTAAAGATGTAGAATTTTTGATGACTGTAACTTATTACATTGCGAAAAGTGCTGCACATACTTTCATAATAAGAATAAATGCAGTAATACGCCAAAGTGTGCAGTATGACCATGAAACTAATAAGTGCAGTGATACAGAGCAAAACTCTATACGATGTAGATTGTGCAGTAAAGCAAATACAAAATATGATCTTCCTCTAGATGATAGACATAAAGTAAATAAAAATTAGGAAGTGCTCTTCTTACCAGAGACTACTTAATAGAGTAATTAAAGAAACTAACTATCCATTTAAACCTGATACTAAGTTTTTTTATCAAAAATGAGAAAATGAATAGTGTTGATTATCAAGAAATCACTAGAAAAGACATAACCTATGATAGTGTCTCAGAATACTTACATGAGACAACTGATGATAATTTACAAACGCTATTAATTAATTTTAAAAGTATACACTCTAATAAACTGAAACTTGAAGAATACATTAGTAAATTCAAACAGCAACCACACATTTTGATATGTACAGAGGCGGGGCTGGTTAAGAGTCTAGCATTCTTAGATATTGAACATTATAGTCATTACACCAATGAAAGTAACATTAATAAAGCTGATAATGTCATAATATATGTCAAAAATAACGTCAAGCACACAATAGAGACCCAAGTACATAGTAAACTTAGAGCATTAACAGTATCAATCTGGAATTGAGAACAAACAATAAAGATAACGTGTATATACAGATATTTTGACTACAATGACACAGATTTTTTTCATGACTTAAATACGCTCCTACATACGAGAGCAAACGATAAGCACCACCTTGTCATAGATGATATAAATATAAACATACTAAAAGAGAATAGCATATCAACAAAATATCAATTTAACTTCTTAGAAAAAGGCTGAACATGTGGAGTACACAGCGTAACAAGACCGAGGAACAACAACAAACATGAAGAAACATGCATAATCCATATATTGATTAAAACTAGCATAAATTATAAGATGTATACGTTTATTAAAAAAATAACTAATGACTACCCTCTCATTGAATGATTTAATTTTATGTGCAAAAGCAAGAATATTTATCTAGTTATTGATTATAAAAAACTATTAGGAGAGGCAAATCGAGTGGAGTGGGATATTATTGATAGTATAAATAATGAACAAGAAATAGATATCACTCTAGGCTCTATGATGAAAAAGGTTGGTAACTGCTTAACACGTTTACTGATCCTACCTAAAATGAAGAAAACAGAAAATCCTGGATAACGCCAACTTTAAAAAAAAACAATTTAAATGAAAGAAAATCTACACAAAAATAAAAGAAAAGATATATATATATATATATGTGTGTGTGTGTGTGTCCAATAAGTATTTAAAAAATATAAGGAAAATAATAATAATGATATAAAACGTCTAATGACAGTTGGTTGATAATTAAAATAACGTCCAATGGTGGTACTGTCAAATTTTGTACTTATTGAGAAACAAAACGACGTTTCGGCCATTTGGACAACGTCCCCGCCCTCATCAGGTACGAGAATCTATGAGTAATGAAAAATTCTTCACAATACAAATTTTCATAAATACAATAAACACAAATTAAGTAAAGTGTATAATATACCTCTGACTCTTACAAAGGGGATGTAAAATGGTAATGTAGTCAGAGTTTCAAGTTTTGTTACTTTAATACCCTGCACATACACAAACAACACAATATACGCATACAATACAATCAAATAAGACTCGCAAGCAGTTCCTTGTGAGACATACGTAAACAGATCATGTTTTCTTAATACCATAAATGAAAGGGGCCCTCAAATCATGTACATACAGTTAGCCTCCTTTCTTAATTGACTTAACAAGAGACTTGTAACAATTTTTTAATTTTTCTGTATCTTGTTCTCTATTAATATTATTATTAAAATAATGTATATTTAACATTTCGGAAAACAGGCGCTTTTTATAATTTTGTTTTGTGTCTAAAATTTTTGTTTTATCGAAATTACAGTTGTGTGTAAATTCAACGCTATATTGTAATAGTACAGATGTATCCTTTTTTTTCTCTATGTCTCTTTTATGTTCTGCCATTCTTGATTTTAAAGCTCTCGATGTTTGACCAACATAACAGCAGTTGCAATTCGCACATGGTATTTGGTAAACGACATTATTTTTAATCGAGTGGCTCGGTTACACTTTTTCCAAGTGAAAAGATCGAATTCCAGTTATTGTTTAAACTGTATACAAGACCAACGTGATGCTTCTTATAAAAAGATTTGATAGAACCGTGCAAGTAAAGAAAACACGGTAATGATAAGATTACTTTATAATTATTATTGTTTCTATTGCAAATGTCAATCATGTTCATGTTTTTTAAGGTATTCATTTTTTTGTTTGAAAATTCATCAATAAATCTTTGAAGATATTTGTTGGCTAGTAAAATTTTTTTTATTTATTCATCGTTAGAAAATTAAGTGGTGCTAGTTTAATGGAAAAGTCTACTTATCTGTAAATGATACCTATTTTATGTTGTATTGGATGGTGGGAGAGACAATTAAAGTATCAGCCTAAATGTGTAAGTTTTTGGTACCAATTCGTTAGCACTGTGTTATTTTGTTGAAAAATAATTTTTAAATCTTAGAAACTAATGATGTTGTTGTTGCATGTCTCAACAGTAAAGTGTAATTCCGGACAATAGCTATTAAAAATGTTTTCAGTATAGTTAATATATTCAGCAGGCACATATATCATGAGAATATCATCCACATAGCGCACATACAGTGAAACATCAAAATATAACTTCTCTAAGCATGAAATTTCAAGTAAACGCATTACAAGATCACACAGAACTGGACTACAGGTACTACCCATTGAAGAGCCAAAAATTTGTTTATAAAATTTGTTGTTGAAATGGAAAAAAGTTTAATTTAAAATCAAAGATACACCTGTGCAAAATTCATTGAGAGAAACGTTGAGTTTACCATTCAAGAATTTCAAAAATGTCTTATTGCATTTATGATAAAGGTTTCACAAGTGTTAGTAAACAAACTAACAACATCTAGACGAATACGAGTGTAACCAGGTAAAATGATAATATCTTTTAATTTATTCTTCAACTCATAATTATTTTTTACGTGTAATTTTGCCAGTGGAATATTCTTAATTAAAAAATCAGAAAGAAATTTAGAAAAAATATAAGTAGGTGAATTCAGTGTCAAGACAATGATACCGATAGGAGAGTCTTTTTTGTGTATTTTTATTAATCCGTAGCATTTAGAAAAATTTTTTTTTTAATACTTTATTTATAATACTATATTTTTTATAAAACTAATACGATATTTATCAAACTCATTTCATTCATCAAAAATACTGATTGATCCCACTTGCTTACAAAATTTTTTGTATCTTTAATTAATTGCTTTAAAGAATTATTTTCTAGCTGTAAATAATATTTATCATCACTTAGTAATTCTTCCACTTTATTAATGTAAATTTCTTTGTCAATGACAACAGTGATATTACCTTTGTCTGCTTTAGTAATTAGAATGTATTTATTATTTTTAAGAAATACTTGTGTTCGCTTTAAATTGTCTTGGAGAATTCCATCATTTAAAGAAAGACGCGTAGATACATCGTGTCTATTGTTATTAATAATGTTACACACATGAATCACATTTATCAACATTAAAAACGAAATTAAATTTATCGCCCAACTCTTATGCTTGAGACACAATCCGGTAGTGGTGTGTTAGAAAGGTTACATAGCCAGTTTTCTTTTATTACACTTATGCCTTCATTGTTGACAAATGCAGGGCACCGAACCGGGCCAGGGTCACTGACACTTTTAGTTGGAAGTGTATCGTTTATACCTTCGCACCCGGATTCTTCATGTGAGAAAAGGGTAATAAACTTTTTTTCTAATTTATAACGATATTCGCGAAAAATGCTATTCAATTTTAATTCATAATAATCAATAAATAAATTCATCAAATTAGATTGACGGCCATCACTTAATATTTTTTCTTTAATTAATTGTATTTTATTTCTTAAAAAATTAGTTTTCGTGTGCGAGTCCGAAATTTCATTGTTTAAAATTAATTTGTTTGATTTAGAAATAGCTAATTCATGTTTTATATTCGATCGGAAACTAAAAAAGGTAACAAAATTAAGCTTATTGGTACATTTTGTGATATGTCTTAGAAAAACATTACAAGTCCTACATTTGATTAAAAATTTTCGCTTTAATTTACCGCTTTTCACTTCTTTCTGAATACCTAAGCTTATAAAAACTAAAACTTCTATTCCAACCAAAGCATTCACGTATGGAGTCAAGCACCTTTGAAAGCGATTCAAACTTCCTACTAGTAAAGATGGTTCGTAGTTGTTGCAATCTGGTATTCTCCATAGCAGCACAGTGAAGATGCCGATTTAAATATAAAGGACATGCAGCTTTTACCAGCGTCCACAAATAATAATATAAGACGTCCAATGACAGTTGGTTGATAATTAAAATAACGTCCAATGGTGGTACTGTCAAATTCCCGAACCGTTAAATATATATTATTTTAATAATAATATTAATAGAAAAAACGGCCGAAACGTTGTTTTGTTTTTCAATAAATACAAAATTTGACAGTACCACCATTGGACGTTATTTTAAATGTAATAATACTTCAAAAAAACTATGACTAAAAGCAAAAAACATGTATGAAAGTAGAATATTAGCTAAATTTGATAATAGAAAAGTATGGTCTTGTATTAAGAATATGATCAGCAATTAGAAAACTACAATAGAAAACTTTTAATACATAAAAAGTTACAATAGAAATCTTATCACTGATAAAATTAAAATAGCAGAAGGTTTAAATAATCACTTTAGTACGATTAGAAATAAAACGGACATGAGTATTAAAGAACCAAAGATAAAATATGATATTAAACAGGATCCTATTGTACATTAACAATATTTATGAAGCCTTGCAATGTAGGTGAGCGGTTGGAGGTAATAACATCACTTAAAAACAAAATGGGAGGTGCAGATAGAATACATGCAAATGTTATAAAAACACTAGGCAGATACTTAGCCTTACCACTCAGTATCATATTTAACAAATGTATAGGACAGGGTTACTTCTTAATATGTTTAAAAACAGCAGATGTGATACCTATATTTAAGGGAGGTGATAAGCATGAATTTAGTAATTATGGACCTATCATTACTATCAAACTTTGCGAAAATTTTTGAAAAATTAATATACATAGATTATATAATTTTTTAACATCATATAAACTTCTGTCAGAAAAACAATATGGATTAAAAAAAAAGGGTGTACCGATGCACTTGCTTTACTAAATGATTTTATAAATACTGAACTAGACTTATCAAATCCAACTGCAATTATATAATTTTTTTTGTTTTGTTTAATAACACAAGAAAGAAGAAGTCAAGTATGCGTAAAAGCGTGTATGGAAATTGATCCGTATGAGAAAAATAATTTCCAACGTTGCTGCATATATTTGCGCTCCTCCCACCTTTCGAAATCTTGTAAAAGAAGAAAACACAATAAAAATTAATTTTTGTATTTATACAGTACCCAAAATTTTTTTTTTTTTTAAATATAAAAACTATAAAAAATATTGAAAATTGTATAAACAATTATTTACTTATTTTAAAAGGAATAAATTAATGATAAGTGAATAAATGTTTATTAATACATGTGAAAGCTGCTTTACTATATATGCTTATTTTCAAATTAAAAAAAAAAAACGGGTACCAAAAAACATATTTTATTTAATAAAAAAAATTACATCAAAAATATGTTACGAACTGTAAGGTAAAGTGAAGTAATTGGTTTTCCATTGTCGGGCTTACTCACAGCAGACTGGGTAAGGAGCTCGCCCAGTGTGCGAGAGATCGAGAGTTCAAATCTAATTAGAAAATGTTTTTTTTTTTTTTTGAAATTGGTTTGAAAAAAAAAAAAAAGTCAAACTCAAAATGTATGATGTGTTGTGGTAAGATGATGTGTCGTGTGATGCTATGACGTTGTGTGGTGTAGTACTGGAGATCGAAAGTACGTAAAGAGGGATGGGGCGAAGGGAGAGAATCGAAACAAAATCCACTTCCGTTACACTTTTTCTCGAGGTCACCTATCTGGAATAGTTGAGTTACTGCGTAGGACAGAACGCGCCTATAAAAGTAGAACTTCAAAAAAAATTTTTCAAACTGGTGTAAAAGATTAATGAAATAAATAAAGTTGGACTCAATCTACTGCCTCACATGTTATTCAATTTTTATCTTGAAATCATGTTACAACATTGCAAACTAATTCTGTTCCCTTATCGAAGTAACTCTTTTTTCTTTTTTTTCATTTTAGTTCTAAGATTTCTAACTTTAAGTGTGCCACTCCAGTGTACAGACACATTTAGTGCCTCCTTGCTAGAATGCATTTAGTCTATAGTTATAGTACTGATTCTCTTTAGATAAGAATTTCATACTTCTTATTTAGTAGAAAAATTAATGCGAAATTGTAAAATTGTAAACATTTTATATTATTATTATATTATGTATATTATGTGATAGATTAGACCTAGTGTGTATGGTTTGATCTGGTGAGATTACTGTGTGTTGCCTTTTTTTCTTTCGGCTCGCCATCTCCAAGTACAACCTCGATCAAAGTGTTACCTTGACCTGTAGATACACCTGGCGTGATTGTATTGACTCACAATGTGTTGGCTTAAGAGTGTTTCTATCGAACGTTGCATCAATACAGATATAGTTGTTTCTAATAGTTACGTTCTATTACATTTACTGTTTATCGACCGTGGGGTTCGTAATTGTATTATCATTTTGAAGTAAACAAGCGAGAGTGCACGAGAGAGCGAGAGAGAGTAAGCATCTCTTGTATAAATGTAGTGTTTAGTTAACGTAACGCGTTTAGTAGTATTTATTTAACTTTATGTGTATTATGTACATTTATTTTAGTTATACCATGCCATAGCCGTATTGCAGCTTGTGCTTATTATTTGCTTGCGAACACTATTGAATTAATCTGTAAGTTTATGCCGAACTCGTGTCGTTATTATTTTATTTTTCTTCAATGTTTTCATTGTGCCCATTGTTATATACTGCATAAACTGCTGTACATGAGCGGCCAAACTCCTCAGTGCCCGAAGTACTATAGATCGGTATCTAGTCGCGGCAGATCTTGCGCGTCGTATGACAGCATTTATCATAAAAGCTGTGCGCTGCAATTGCTTTCTACTAAGAGTGCGGATTCCTGTTGCACTCGCGAGTTTCGGGAGTTGGCTAGGGGTTTGGGATCGGAACGGTCGCGTTATCCTTGGCGTCTCTCCGTGGACTCGATCTCGCTGGCCTTTGATACTGCCCAGTTGTTGGGCGATGAAGTGACAGATTATATTATCGGTGAACCTACTACTCCCTTGCATTTGAAGTTGCATCTGCCATTCGCGAACGCAACCATGGTATTGAGTGATGACGCTGATATTTCTGTGGCACGAGTTCCTGGATTGGGTGGCGTTGTGGCACGGGGAGCGGACCAGGTTCCCAATGATGTCGGTGGGAATGGCTTCCCAACCGGTTAGGAAACCTTTACCAGTCAACAACAGTTCGCTGCTTTATTCAGGCATATGTCATCCGTGCAAGAAATTGTCAAGAAGGTTGAGGTTGGAGTCAGTGAAAGATATTTTTCAATTCAAGCCTATTCGGTCCAGTCCTCTTCATTTTGTGGTTCCCTGGGCAAAAACTGAATTATTTAAATGTAGTTTTACTGTAGGGACTGATAGGCAGTGGATTGATATTCCATTGGAGCTTCGCGCTAGAAAGTGACCTTATTACCTATTTCATAAACTTTGTACATCGAAGCCTTGGCAATCTCGTACGTAATGTACTAATTTTACACACCAGATTGTTGCGTATGTGAAGGCCGATAAGAAACGTGCGTAAAGCTCATATTGTACAACATGCCGGTATTATCTCGATCTTCGAGCGCTCACGCTGTTGAATAAAAAAATAAAAAAATAAAAATAACCTACACTATAATAACTGCTTTTATACATAAATAGCGTTTTTCAAAGTCGTTTGTGTAATAGTCACGCAGATTGACCGCGTATTACTTGGATTTTCCTCAATTATATCAGGCACACACGCCAGTAACTGCACAATTCTGACCTTGGGTTGTAATATACTATTATAGTGTTAGAATATACTCTGATGAAATACGTTGTTTCTTTATGTTATTTAATACGATTTTTTACATTTATTTATAGATGATAAATGATACTTGCAACAGCTGGTTGTCTTGCTGAACGAAACTTTTGCTCATCCAGATGGTTTTGCACCAGGTAAAAAAATCCATACTTCTCACTATTAATAGTATATTTTAACACAAAGAAGCAAAGTACAACTATCGCGTCCAAAGCAAAGTAAAGTAATGTTTTGCTTATTATAAAATAAAAATTTTTATCTCAGATGACTTGTCGTCACAAAAAGAATCAAGAAAAAAAACTCGATAATGGATTAATTGACGCAAATTATATTTCTTTACTAATACGTGCCTCAGCTTAAGTGGCACCCAAATACCGCCCAACTATCGCTGCTCAAATGCCGTCCAAGTGCCACCAAAGTACCACTAAAGTACCACCCACTTGGTCTTCAGTGGCACCGAAGTGCCGCCAAAGTACCACCTAGGTGCTGCTAAAGTACTGCTACCTAAATTCCACCAAAGCATCACCCAAGTGCCGTCAAAGTACCGATTAAATACCGCCCAAGTGCCACTATTTAAATACCGACATGTACCACCCAAGTACCACCAGGATGCTGCCAAAGTACTGCTGCTTAAATGCTGCCTAAGTACCGCTTAAGTGCCACCTAAGTGCCGCCAAAGTACCACCGAAGTATCACTTTCCAAATGCCAAAGTACCACTAAAGTACCGACCAAGTGCCACTGCTTAAATGGCACCCGAATACCACCAAATGGCCGCGAAAGTACCGCTGCAGTACTGCCCAAGTGCGACTAATTGAATACTGCACAAGTACCGCCCAATTGTCACCAAAATACCGCCCAAGTGCCGCCAAAGTACTACTTAAGTACTGTCCAAGTGCCGTCAAAGTACCGCTTAAGTACCGCCCAAGTGCCGCTGTTTAAATGCCGCCATGTACCACCCAAATACCGCAATAATGCCGCCAAAGTGCTGCTACTTAAATGCCACCTAAGTACCACTAAAGTACTGAACAAGTGCCACTACTTAAATGGCACTCAAATACCACCAAATCGCCGCCAAAGTACCACGTCTTTTATAACATGCTGACACATAATGCGGCTAGCTTCGTTGTAAGAATGCATGTATGTATTAAAATTGTACGTTATATGCATGTACATATTCATAAATTGTGTTGTATGTATTAATGTATAAATTATTTGCACATTGATTGTCCATTTCTAATAATGTATACCAATTTGAAAATTGTAATGAACAAATTATTTTATTATATTCAAAACTGATTGTAAACATTCAAAGGGATTAATAACAAAATTTGTAAAGTATTAGTCACACTTGAACTTGTATTTGGTATTTTTTGTCGCTGATGCCAGCTTGCATCATCACTGATCTAAAATCTCAACAGCACCTGTCAGAAAAATGCGATTGGTACTGTTGTATTGTTATTTTCTAATACATGAAATTTCGCGGAGTTTAAGGGACTACTAAGAAATACTGCACGAAGCATTAGGACACTCCGAAGCAGCAGTAACAACCATCAGTGATAGATGTTAGTTCGTTATCAGTAACATAATTAATATTAAACCTTGTTAGAACTATCCAAATAAATGGTGTTAAGAAAATAAATTATTTTCAACTGTTTTAATAAGAGAATACAGTAGATTCCCTCACGAGACGCTTTAGCGGTCGGACTTAAGACCACATGGACCGCGTTACTGTAGAAAATTAAGCACTTGCTGGGAGTTTGAAACAGAAAGAAAAAGAAGAAAAGGAAGTCTGTTAAATAAGGAAGAGAATAAAGTTACAATGATTCAATATCAACATTAACTCAGAAGAAATGAGAAAGAGTGATAAGAACAGCATAAGTGAGGTTGGATTGACCCGCGAAGGAATGGTGGAAATCAAGCATGACGAGGACAGGGAAGCGGCCGCCGAAGACGAAAACAACCAAGAAAAAGGTGCAGAGGTGACCAAGAATAAAAAGAGAGCGCAGCCAAAAGGTTCGAAAAATAAAAAATCAGAGAAGTGCAAAAAAGAGGCAAGTAGCCCAGAGCGATACCTTAACAGGGGCTCTTAACGTAAGTCTAAAAGTAAGGTAGAAAACACAAGGAAAAAAAGGGAGAGGGGCAAGGGCAAGATCCGAAGAACCAGAAGTATGTAGCGTGTCCAAGAAAAATAGGTGCTTGAAAGGACAAGGGAATGAACAGCCGTCGATAAGTATGAAAAGAACGGGAGTCAATGCAAGCAATGCAGACGATGATCACAAGATGGCACCAGCACCAGCAGCTGCATCCCAGCAGACGGTGTTGCAGATGGATATATATTCAAAAAAGGACGAACCAAGGTGAGAAGGAGAGGAGTCCGAAGGAAAACGACAAGGAGCAGAAAACGAATGTTGGAGCGACAAACGCAACGACGCTGCGAGTCAAAACGACAAAGGTAACGGTAAAAACTGCATAGGCAGTCAACTTGAAGGATAAAGCATCTAGAAGGGTAAGAATAAGTATGGATAGGCGCACAAAATCCAAAAGTGACATAAGCAATGCACTCCATAGTGAAAGTAGGATAGCTGAATGGGAAATAATACAGGAGTTTAAATTTGAACTAGAAAAAGAAAAAAAAGGCAAGCTAGAAATAAATAACAGATAGTTAGTAAAAACTATAAAAAGATTAGTCCAAGAAAATACAAAGCTAAGGCAGAAATTCAGCAAAACAGGCAGGCAACTAGACATCATAGATAGTCACAGGAAAGAGTTATTAAAAAAAGTAACTAATCAGACAGAGATCTCACAGAGTTAATAACACAGGAAAATATTTTTTCAAAGAATATTTTAGATACCATAGCATAGGTAGAACTAGGACCAGAGAGTAAGGTTATGGACAGCGTGCCGCAATCTGAAATAACAAATGTAATAGCGAGCGAAAAAGACCAAAACCAAGGGAAAGATTGTAATGATACAAAAGAATCTGTAGCGAGTGAAAATGGTGGGAACGGCGTGAATGAACCTTGACAACCGTAAGCTATCAACGAACAGAAACTATAATATGAGAAAATAGAAAGAGAGAAAAGAAAAAACAAGTATTTTTATTAGAGGAATACGTGCGGTTGGAAGAGGTAAAAGAAGAGGATTAAAAGAATTATTGTTACATAGGATATGTATGGAGGCGCAAATAATTGAAATAAGGGCGATTGGGGGTTGACTTGTAGTCGAACTAAGAGTACTGAAGAACAAAATGAATATTAACAGGAACAAAAGAAAGCTTAAAGGTTTTAATTTATGGATATGTTGAAATAAAAATGAACGATAAATGGTGGGTATGGGATGAACAATAGGTTACAAGGATATGTAATTATTGTTAACGCTTTAGCTTGCTTGCAACTATGGTTAGAAACTCCACAGATCAAGGAAACTGTTAAAAAAAAAAAAAAAAAAACGTAACAGCAGAGTTTGCAGGAGCCATTACAAAATAGCAAGAGTAGCATGTGGACGATGAAAAGAAAAAGTAGCAAGTAAATGACAAAAAGGGACTTCAAGAAGCTTGGAATCAAAGAAAAAGAATTTGGACAAACATGAAAAAGAAAACAGGGTGAAGAGAAAATTAAATGAACGTAGTGGCAACAGTGAAAAAAATTCTTCCTTTAAAAGGAGGATAAACAAAGAATTTTTTTAGTTAAAGAAAACTGAAGTACGTCAATCGACCACTTGAAAATTTTCAAGGTCACGTTGCAAATTCTCTAATAATATCTCTATTTTTTTTTGCAAAAAAATTTGTTGTGTTTAAATTAGCGTTTGAACTTAGATTACTTGACGGTTAATCACAAAAAAGAAGTAACAGCTAAGAGTTTGCTATACAGAAAAATACGTATGTAATGGCAAAAAATACAAGGAATGCCTTATATTAGTGCTTAAATATGCAAAGAAGTATATCTCATTTTTTACATGACCAACTACTAGAAACGAAAATTTAAAAAAATGTAACAAAAGTTTTTTCTGTTCTAAAAGACCAAATATAACTTTACGCACTGAAAAAGATTGGTGACTGTAAGCATCAATCGCCGTATAATTATTATACCATAATTGTGCTTGTCTCAATCGAGAATAATTAGGTTAAGCTTTTATTATTAATTTAGATTTTTAATCTGATGTGTCCTTCTGAAATGCAAGAGTACAAAAACTCCCTACACATTGTAATATTCTTAACTTACTTTGCTATTTTGGCCACTAAAGACGTTCAACATAAGAAAGACCTTTATGGTACCCGCATAATTAAAACAATAAGTACATTTACTCTTATGGATTACTTTTTGGAGCACTGATATATCCCATGCACACTTTTTATGTATTCGGTACTGAAGGAGGGAACAGATATTTCGCGACTTTTCCATACTCCACTATTTGTCATCCCGAATTACCGACAGTCTTGGAGCAACTTGAAATACGCAAATGCTTCCCTCCCCCTCTTAGGACCAGGTGTTTTGGAAGATTATTGGCACGTATAGATATACCCATCAATTAAAGGA
Organism: Copidosoma floridanum; assembly: GCF_036245765.1. Classification (NCBI taxonomy): domain Eukaryota; kingdom Metazoa; phylum Arthropoda; class Insecta; order Hymenoptera; family Encyrtidae; genus Copidosoma; species Copidosoma floridanum. Next base: position 2,698,830 of record NW_028321879.1, read on the forward strand.
CTGATTAGGTATACCTGTATATGGGAGCGTCCAAGCCAAGCGCAACATGCGGCGTGCGCAATGCCTTTTTCGTATAAAAAGCATTCTTTTCAATTCATCGACAACAGATGGAAAATAGTTAGAAAAAAAGGTCAAGACATGAATTGATTGACTCTGAACTGCTGTTACAATCAGTTTTTATCTAAGAAATTTTTTTCGTTGCTTAAATCAATGTCAAAGTTTAGGCTGTTTTTGTCAAAGTACGATTTTTTTTTTTTTTTAACTTCCATTAGTCAGAAGTTTGACTTTTCAACTACAGATATGCAAATTTTAAAGTTGAGACCTATAAAGCTTTACAAATGGCATTCACTTAGAGATAGCGGCGTGAAGTCTATCGCTGGCACGCACGTATCTTGGTGACTGCCAGGTGAGATACTATTTCAGAACTCACTCATAATCCAAGACAAGTAGCTAAATAAAAAAAAGTGCACAAATTACCAGATTTTAATGTGATCTTTTTTATTCCACAGAAAAATTTCGATTAAAACTTAAAATTAACTTTAAAAAAAGCAGATCTTTCAAGAAGTCAACGTGGCAGCTATCCAATGTATTTTTTATAATATACACATTCATAAATAATTAAGCCAGCAATAAAAGTAGAACTTTATTTAATTTCAAATTTTCGTATTTATTTATATATCTTACTAATATATAAAGCAGAAGCGCTAAAACCGTTGTAATCGCTAACCGCCAAAACTACTGAACCGATTTTGTTGAAATTTTGCACACTGATTCATGATACTTCCTAGATGGTTTTAGTATAGTTTTCATCTTAAAAAATTTAATAACAATAGCAATAAATGAGCTCAAAGTTTTGCAAAAATATGCCAGCTTTTCACTTTAGTTCAGTAAAATCCGCTAGGTGGCGTCGACATAAAATCGAAGCTACCTGCAACATAATTAAATAAAAGTGGTTGTAAAAGGCTGGAGCATCTCCATAGTGTTGTAGTCGAGCTTCGACAACTCAACTACCTGTATAGGGAATGCTGATAATAGTCTTGCAGCTGGGTATCCCGGTTACGGACGGCACTCTTCTCTAAGGGGAAAGGGACCTGAGTGTCCATTCACCCTGAATCTCGACGAGTGCGATCAAAAAAAAAAAAATAATTCCAACCCATGCCATCTCTGCCACAATACCAGGAGACATATCTAGCCAGAGCACAATCTGGTTCAACTCATCAGAGTTGTGAGGGAGTAGTCCCACAATCTCACCTGGTGCAGTTAGAGAATTTGTGGCTACAAATGTAAGCAAGGAAAGAAAACAGCTCTGAGCTCTGAGGGGCATGGGCAGCCACAACGGCTACCTTCTTGGTCGTCGCGTCCCCAATGCGCTTACCCATATGTTCCCGTCTAACGATGAGCGGTTGGTTATCCGGGGAACGACCCGAGACGAGATATTCTTTGGTCAGCAGCGTACCTTCCTCTATCACAGTCGCCACATATCGAGACTCCCAGGGTAAGAATCAAGCAACCGTAGCCAGCTCTTCGTCATCAGGAATAAGAATAGCCTGGAAGTTTCACCACTGGCGCTTTTTAGCGCCATTACAAGTATTTACGTTCCCTACTTAACCATCAATTTTATCGGTTCTTTTTAGCATCCACTAAAGTGTAAACTACCTTGCCAACAAATACATTTTTATTACCATTTCCGGAAGCGATTCGTCGACTAAAAGACTATATTAACTAAAAACGGGCACTATTAAACCAAGTCAGCCATTCACTAGCAGACGTCACCTGCGGAGTTGTTCTTCGCAAGGCTGGAAAACCCGGTGACCGACGACCCTGTTTTACCCTCTCGACTCTAAGCATTCAACCAGAAATCAATGATCCTCTCCAAGGTCTGCGTTCGGCAAACCTATAACAGCTATGAAGGAAAAAAAACTTGAGCCAACGGGACAGCCTCCACTGGACTAATATCACCAACCAATCTCCCCATCTAAGATTACCAAAACAACTGAATCTGCAAATAAAAAAGATGCTTTAGACACCAACGTCTTTAACGTTATACCGGGATACGTTGGAAAAGAGCACTACAACTAGCCCCAAAGCTTCGGACTTTGTAATTTTTCTCCCAATCAGTCTGTATCTTCAACAGCAAGCCGGAAAAGATCACCCTGAGGTATCCAGGTCACAATTGCTGTTAACTGCAGTCAAGAAAGAGTTAACTTAAAAAGCTCATCGGTCTTTTTTAGGGCCATCGGACATTGAACTACCTTGCCAACAAATATATTAGAACTTAACAAAGTTGACAGAAAACAGCTTTTAGGGGTCACAAAAATTTTAAGCATGCCAAAAGTCGCAAGAAGGTGAATTGGAAGAAAAACTTTAAGTGTATCTAATAAGTACAATTTAACTTAGGCGTCAAGAAACTGACGCAAAAAATTTATCGAGATTGAAACAGCAGCGTCAAAATCGACAACTAAAAAGTCCATTACGTGAGAGATCAGTTTTTCATTGAATTCCCACAGCAATCTCTGAAATCCTTGAAGATCCTACTTCTGATTTTTTAATGAGTAGAAAATGTATTTGTGTTTTTGTGGCAATAAAAATGTAGGGTCTTAGGTTCAGGACTTTGTTGCTCTGGTAATAAAGTTGTGAGATATGAGAAAAAAAATTTTTTTTTAGTATAATTTTTTTGGGGGTTTCAAATCGTGACAGCTTTAAAAAATAGCCGTTTTCGTGAATTACACGGGAGAAACTGCAAATCAACGGCTTCTTATAGCCATCGATTATTTTATGGCATAAAAAACTCACGGTACTTTTCAGCATAATTATTTTTTTGAATTTGTACACCTCATTATTTGACCAAATAAACTATATGGATTCCGAAAAAATATTTTTTTAATAAGAAGATTTTTGTTCTGAGATGTATCAGGAATATGTGTAAAATTTCTAACTGAAAATGTTTCACATTACATGTCAACACACTACGGTGTTTTATTTAGTAAGTCTCGGGCGAAGCCGAGACGGGGGGCTGCTAGTACTACAGTGTTTTATAATTAACCGTTTTTTTTTACTTTGCGTTCTGAGTAAGATTTTTTAAAACAGTTTTCTTACATTTTTGTTTGAGTAATATCTTTTGAGTTTCCAAATCTTTTCAACGTTTTCTTAACAGATGGAAATAAATGAGTCGATACGGATGCGAAAAATTCTTTGAATTCTATGAGTGGTATCTGTAGGTTTTATATAATAATACGATAGTTTTCACCAAAGATATAAATTCAATCTAAGATTATCTAAAAATGTAAGTCGTTACTCATAACGCTGCATAAATAAATAATACACAAACTTACCTTCGCAATTTTATCTTTGTAATCAAAATGAGAGAAATAGCGTAATAGGTTGTAAACAAGGCAAGTAGAACAAAGTCGTCTGCTAAAACACCAGGTCTTGTTCCCTCACCACACTGCTATTTTCATACTTTTTGCCGCAAACGTTAAAACTTTTTTAAGTATAAAACGAGGGATTGTTTTTATTTTATTGTCCTCTAATGGATGGGATTAAACTATAGTTTTGTACATTTTAAAAATATATAAAATAAATAAACTGCCTTTTAATTCTTCGGAATGGGCAAATAATTTGATATTTAAACTTCCTGAACTTTTGATTGTATTATCCTAAAAAAAATTTTCCAATTAAAAATTCACGGTGTAAAAGAAAAAACACATCAAAATTTGTCAATGTGTGCATTTTTATTTCGTTTTTTAGCTACTTGTTTTGGATTATGAGCAAGTTGTGGAACAGTATCTCACCAAAATACGCGTGCACCAGCGCTGGACTACACGGTGCTATCTTCAAGTGCATGACATTTATGAAGCCTTATAGATCTCAACTTTAAAATTTGCATGTCTGTAGTTAAAGAGTTAAGCTTTTGACTAATGCAAGTTAAAAAAAAAAAAAAAAAATACGTGCTTTGAAAAAAAATAGTTTTAACTCGGAAATCGATTTAGGTGAGGGAAAAGATTTCTTACGTAAAAACTGACCACTTTATCTGAAATAGCAGATCAAAATTTATCGATTCATGTTTTTACCTTTTTTTTGCATGTTCCGCTTGGCTTGGACGCACCCACGTAGACTTTATAAACATCTGGAGATTCTGGTTTCTATTATCAGCCTACGGAGTACTTTGGTAGTTCAGGAGTGTGGGGTAAAATACTTTTTTTTTCCTATATTTATTTTGCTTACTTTTTTCAATTTCATTGATTTTTATTTTATTGTTATTTATTTTTTTTCAAAAAATAACGCATACTTACATATTTGACATTAAATTGTTAGATATTTGTCCCAGAAATATATGTGTGTAGGATTGTGTGGGTGGGTTAGTGTATGGGCGCTCGCGTATGCTTTGGCATGTATATGTATGTGTGCATCTACAGACATAGTTGGTTTAATTAATGTCGGATAATGTTTTGCTGCCACATATGTGAGGCAGTTTCACTTATTCCAGGGGTCCCGAGACTACTTATGCTTGGTTCGTTACACTATTTTAATATAAAAGAATAGTTCATTAACTTCTTCGATAAAATTTTTTCAAAGCATGTTTTTAACAGTATTATGGTCGTTTGATTCTAATTAAATAAAAATACTTTTAGGATTTTTACATCCAAAAAATGCTATAGTTAATTGACGTTGAGAAAAAAGATGTTCATTTAAGTACGACAGATTTGATCAAAACTTTGACCCTGAGATTTGTTTACTGTCATTGAAAACGCTAAAACTATAAAAGTCTGTTTTCTTTATTAAACAAAAGGTACAGAAGAATTATCTCCTGAGCATAATTTAATAAAAGGTATAATAACTTTGTATCCAATAATTTTACCGGAGATAATTTCTCTTTTAATAATAAATTTATATAATTATTATAAGATTCAAGTGATAGCTAATAATAAATTTAAAAGTAATCACTTGGGTGGCAATGATATCAAGTATTTATTAATATAAATAACTTTTAATGTTTCGGCTAGTACACTTTCGTGGACAATAAGGCCTTCATCAGGTCCAAATTTCTATACAACACATAAACACAGTTTTAAAATTTAAAATTTGTGCTGTAAGAAACTCTTACAATTGTCACACTAGTAATTACGTGTAGCGTACTAGATGGTGAAATGGCGAGTACATTTTAATTCTTTTAAAGTTCTTACACAGGTGCTAGTCATACATGTATGTTATGTCTATGTACGTGTTAGTTAACATTTAAATAAAAGTAATAACAATATCATAACTCGCCTTGAAAGTTCAAGACTTGTAACGTTAGCTTATACAGTGAGAATCTAAGTATTTGATACGATTTTATTAATTAGGTCTTCATAATAAATTTTTTAGTAATTCGTATGTAGCATTCTGTTAATGTTGTAAGAGTAAGCATGGATGTGTAACATTTCAGAGTCGTTTAAATCTTATATTTTTGTACCTTATATTTTAATGCTATCAAAATTAGAAGAGTAGTTGGTCATTTTTTATAATCTGCTAATACTAATTTTCCTCTTTTATATTTACAATCGCTTCTATGTCCGCTTATTTGAGTTTTAAGATGTCTGGATGTTTGTCCCGTGTAACAAATCCACAATTATTACATTTAATTTGGTATACAATATTGCACTTGTCATTATTAACTACTCGATGCTTTCCCAGTTTGACAAACGCAGAGAGCTTGTCTATACATATAAAAACTATCTTAAAGTTATTTTTACAAATAATTCCTTTCGTAACATGATCAAATTTCTTGAAATACGTCAAAACGATCAAATAATTGCTTATAACTGCTTGATTTGAAATTTGGTTATTAGTAATATTATGTAATTTTTGTTAATGTATTAATTAATAAAGTTTAACGGATATGTAATATCCAATGAGAATTTCTTTGTAATTTCTTAATGTTTATAGTAAAACTCATTGTGAGATAGTTTAATGCTGTTATCTTCTAAGGTATGTATGATGATTATTTTTTGATATAAGGGACGATATGAATTAAAATTGAAATACCTACTAGAATAGGTAGTTTTCTAAACCAGTAGGTTATTATGAAATCGTTATCTTGAATAATAAGTCACAAATCAAGAAAACTAATCTGTTTGTTTTTTGTTTATTTTTAACCGTGAGCTTTAAACTATCATTATAACCATCAAAAGTTCTTACCGTTTGTTCAATTAAATTTATAAGCACACACATTAATATATTCTCAATACATATAACATATAAAGAAACGTCAAACCTTAGTTTTCGAAGACAAGACTCTTCTAAAAGTGTCATAACACAGAACTGGACTCACAGCACTACCCATTGGTAAACCGGAAATGTGTTTAAAAAATTTGTTTATTGAATTGAAAAAAAGTGAAATAAAGTACAATCTTAATGCCATCACAAAAGTCATTGCAAGAGAAACTAATGTTGTTGCATACATATTTCCAGTTGTCCTCTACAGATATTAAAATTATCTCTTCACTCGTATTGATAAATAAACTAACCACATCTAAATTTGTTACAGTGAAACTCGGTGGTATAATACATGAATCACCCCTTCCCTTCAATAAGGGAAAAAACTCTACTCGCTATATTCGGATAAAGCAGAGATCTTTGTAGATTCTCTGCAAAATCAATGCTCCCCCAACCCAAGCACTGAAAAACTAACGTAGGAACACACGAGAATCAACCGCACGGTGCAGCAACAGGTCCTTGACAATCTAGATTTCGAACACGCACATCCTTCAGCATCAGAGGCATCATTTGCTCCCTAAAAACTCGGAAAGCCGCTGGTAGAGACGACAAATCCTCCCTCAAAAATTCATCACGGCGGTTTGCAACATCACCAACGCCGTGATGCGCCTTCGTTATTTCCCAATTGCGTGGAAGGTGGCTACAGTTATCTGCCTCCCGAAGCCTGGAAGATCCCTTAGCAACCCCTCGAGCCATAGACCCATTAGCTTACTCTCATCGCCCAGTAAAATTACCGAAAGAGTTATTCTTACCCACCTAAACAAGCACGCCATGGAAAATAACATCCTTCCAGACGTGCAGTACGGGTTTAGAGCCAGACATTCGGCCGTACACTAGCTTCTAAGAGTCACCAAAGACCTCTCCGATAGCCTTATCCACAAAAACTTCATTACGATAGCTTGCCTATAGATGTGCAGCAGGCCTTTGACAGAGTTTGGCCTTCTGTACAAGCTTATTCAGATAGGTTTTTCGTACTACCTCATCAGTACCATCAAATTCCACCTATCGGACAGATTCATCTGCGTTAAAGTATGCGATTCATTCTCCAAGCCCCACCCAAAAATCTCTGGAGTCCCTCAAGGCTCCAAACTCTCATCCACCCTTTTCAACATATTTTGCCATGACTTGCCCCAGCGCGAAGACATCTACACGTATGTATATGCAGACGACGTCACGGTTAGCTGCACGTCAAAACAACACTCTCGGTGCACCACCTTTCTAAACGAGCATATTGTCACTCTCGATAACTGATATAGTCTTTGAAAACTGGTTGTAAATGAGGCAAAGACTATAGCCATGTTTGTCTCCTGAAAAAATCCAAGGAAGAAACTTCAGAAGATAAAGGTCAAGGTAGTAGAAATCGACTGGAGCTACTCCGCAAAGGACCTCGGTATCACGATAGACCGTCGACTCACGTACGTCCGTCACATCAACTGCGCACACGCGGCAAGGCATACGAAGCCTTCGTGCAGCTTTAGCCCTTCTTAAAAAATAAAGCTGTCTCCCAGAAAACCAAGCTGCGCACCTTCAACGCCATCATCAAGAGCATCAGCACCTACGCGATACCAACGTGCGGCGCTGCAAAGGGAAACCGACTACAGGGCATCCAGAGCCCTTTCATGAAGATACTTAGGTCGGTCCTGGGTATTCTGTGGTACATCAGGAATACTCAGATTATCAAGGAGTCAGGAGGAGATAAACATCGTCCCTCCAATACAAGCAGCACCCGTCCTTGCGTTTAAAACCCGCGCCTCCATTACAGACTACCCAAAAACCACCATCGCCGCACTCGCAAACCTCCAACCTGGGCGCTTCGACCTTATACAACGTCCATGCGCTCTCGCACAGAACCCTGAGGATCCCCAAAATACTCCAGGTCTTCAATCTCTCTTGCTTCCTGAGGCGGCTTAAGGGGAGGGGGCGAACTGGGCACTTGCCCAGGGCGCCATCAAGATAGGGGCGCCAAATGACCGACTAAATAAATAAAAGACGTACAAAAAAAAATGATTTTTAAGAGTGTCACCGGTCGTGTTTAATGATTTTATTTCAATTAAAATTTAGTTTATCATTTGAAAGGCACGCTGCGTGCAGCACCACTGGTACCTTGTAGGTTCCGGAACGCTCCATTTAGTTCCGCAAAAAATCAGTGTTCCGTTTTCGTTTCGTGAGTTTCGCGACAATAGCGAAGTACTACTTCTGTGGCGTCGGCGGAAAGGAAGAGAAAATTAGATAAAGAGAATAAAAAACAAGCTGAGTTTATGAAAAAGTTCACCATGGTAGATCCTAAAAATAATTTGAGAGTCATAACAAATCCTGAAACAAACGAGTACAATTCTCCAAATTCACAAATTGAAAATTGTATCAGCAATGACAGTTTGCTAGAAGAAAATATGAATACTGATAATGAAGAACATACTTTTATCATCGGAAACAGTGCTTTCAGCGAAAAACTAGATATGGAACTGGTACAAATTTTTTGTGTATGATTGTATATTATTCCACAAGGGACAAAAGTACGGCATTCTTTCTTAAGTGTGTCCGGCTTGGGTGGGAGACACCTGGGAGATGAGGCCGTACTTATGTCCCGAGTACCGTACTATCGTATACGATTTTGTATAATAGTTTCATTAAAATTACAGCGTTTGCTCCACAGCAAATTTTTTCCGCAAGCCTCCTCTTGTTGTTGAAGTGAGCTTCTTGAACAAACAATTTTTGTATTCCTTATTCAGCATGCATCATTAATCAGTAGAACTGCACTGATAGTCAGCATTTCAAAGTAGTAATATAGAGTGCAGAGTTTCAGTTCTTAAAATTTATCTACCTCGCAGCTGAATTGCTCAGCAGCAAATTGTGCTTAAATACATGAAGCATAATAAATGTGTGTGTCTGATATGCATAAGTATACTTCATGTACTTAAAGAGTTTGTCTTTCTGCTGAGCAACTCAGCTACAAAGCAGACTAAATTGACGCTTTCTTTCGTTCTATTTTTTGTTCTTAAATGTTTAATACTTAATATTTTACTCAGGTATCGAAAAAAAATGCTCAAAAAATTTCACAAGATCTCGGAGAACGGCCACTTTATATAACAGACAAGCAAAGGCAAATTTTGGTTGAGCAAGGTCCTGTACAAAATCGTAAAATAGAATTTCCTGTCAACAAAGAAGGACATAAATTTAACGTTAGTCACTATAAACAAAAAGTGCCTAACGGTGGAATAATTTTGCGTAGTTGGCTAATTTACTCTGTGTTGAAAAATGTGGTTTTTTGTTTTTTCTGTCGACTATTCAGTGCACTACAGACTACTTCTTTATCATCTGATGTAGGTTACTACAATTGGAAACATATTTCTCAGATTTTAACTGATCACGAAAAATCTCCCAATCACATGCGCTCATTTTATTCTTGGATGGAGTTGAGTAAAAGATTAGGTTCAAATAAAACCATCGATTCTGAAAATCAGCGAATCATTAGAGAGAAAACTGAAAGATGGAAGGAGATTTTAAAACGTTTTATTTATTTTATACAATTTCTCGGTTCCCAAAATTTAGCACTGCGTGGAAAAAGTGAGACTCTCTATGATAAAAATAATAAAAAATTTTAAAAATTGGTAGAATATGTTGGGAAGTTCGATGTAATAACTGCAGATCATTTGAGAAAATACAGTCAAACGAAACGTATGCACATTACTTGGGAAAAAATATACAAAATGAAATAATTAGCTTACTCGGTTTGATAATCAAAGAGTTAATAATTAATAATATGTTAAAAAACAAATATTATTCCATTATTTTGGATTGCACTCCAGATAAAAGTCGCATTGAGCAAATTACGTTACGTTAATTGTAAACTTGTTAAACGTTAAAAATGTTAAAAAACAAATATTATTCCATTATTTTGGATTGCACTCCAGATAAAAGTCGCATTGAGCAAATAACATTGATAATACGTTACGTTAATTGTAAACTTGGTAAAAAAACCGTGTATTAAGGAACATTTTTTGGGGTTTATTTAAGTAAAATCATCAACTGGAGAAGCTTTGACTGCAACTTTACTTAACAACTTGGAAAAATTAAGCTAAGATTTAAATGATATGCGAGGTCAAAGTTACGATAATGGAAGCAATATGGCAGGAAAAAATGCAGGTGTGCAGAGCCGAATTCTTCGATTAAATCCCCGAGCTTTTCATGTTCCATGCAGCTCTTACTCTCGAAATTTGGTATTGAATGATGCAGCATCCTCATGTACTCCAGCTATTTTTTTTTCTCAACCATTTAAGAGATGTATAACTTTTTGTTCGCTTCTATGCATAGATGGTCTATATTTAAAAACAATGTACATAATTTAACGGTCAAACCTGTATATGATACTCTGTGCGAGAGCCGAATCAATACAGTCATTTCTTTCGTTATCAAAGTGGAGAAATTTATGATTCATTATTCGAGATATTACAAGACCCAAAAATTGATAAGTTTTCTCAATACACTGCGTTGCGTTTAGCTAAAAAAGTAGTAAATTTTGAATTTTTGTGTTGTAATATTATTTGGTATGAATTTTTATTTCAAGTAAATATTATTAGCCAAATGTTACAAAAAAAAAACCTTAACATTACGCAAGCAGTCTAACTCATCACACAAATACAAAAACAGCTAGAAGATATGCGATCAGATCAAGGATTATAGAATATCTTAACTATTGGAAACAAAATTGCGAGTGATCTTGAGGTTAAAGCAAAATTTTAAAATGAAAATAAAACTGTGACTAAGAAAAAAGAAGAGACAATTCGATTATGAAAGTGAAAATGAACCAATTAAAAATCCAGAAACCCAATTCAAAGTTAATTTTTTTTTCTGTATTTTAGATCAATCATTGATTTCAACAATTGAATACATATAACGATCTACTTAGGTTCTTGCATAAATTCACAAGTGATCAAGAAAATTTTTATGAAAATAGTATAAACTTGCGATCATCTCTATCTGATAGTGATTATAGTGACATTCATGGCCAACAGTTACATCAAGAGTTGGCAGTATTAATTCCAATCCTATCTGAGAAAAACATTAGCAAACCATTTGAAATCCTTAATTATTTATCAGTTAATTATTTATACGATAATTTTCCCAATACGGCAATATCACTTAGGATTTTACTTACTCTTTCTGTTAGTGTTGCTTCTGAAGATGAAATTTTTTCTAAATGAAAATTAATAAAAAATTATTTACGATCCACCATGACTTAAGAGCGCTTAGTTGGTTTAGCTGTATTGCGTATTGAACATAATATCCTGGAGAGTATAGATATTGAATTGATTGTTAAAGATTCTGCACAAGCTAAGGCTCGAAAACATTTTACTATCTAAGAATATTGTTTGAAACTACTTCTTATTATTTCAATTTATAATATATACTTCCTATTATTTTGTTTGTAAGAAAATACATGAAATAACAATAAAATACATATTAAAGTAAAAGTGTCATTTAAAAATTGTATTATTCTTGACAGTATTTATTACTTTGTTATTTATTACTACAGTATTGTGACTCGAACAAAGCTTGTTCTAAGAATTTGGAGCTAAAAAACTTAGCGTATAGGATTACTAGGGATAAAAAGTTTAGCCCATTGGGTTATTGCGCTAAATGAGCTTGGGTTTAAATTATTAGGAACTTAATTTTGCTCTTATCATACCGGGGAGAGGTGAGGGGCGCCCAACTGGTCATTCGCCCAGGACACCAGATTGTCTTAAGCCAGACCTGCTTACTTTCATCGGATGCATCTCCATGATCTCGCCGAAATAAACACGACTTTAATCCGTACGCTCTCTTCAGGAGCACCCTTCTATCCACCGTATCCTTTACGGCTTCAACCCTGTACAGCACTTACACCAATTACAAGTACGCTTCCAAATACACAATACCCAGCGTACTAACACATCTACACACACACACACACACACACACACACACACAAAATAACACCAAATTTAAGCTTCTCAAACTCCAGCGCAAGCCAAGATTCGAGCTTCGCCCATATGCCTAAGTGCCCCTCCTCTCATCCCTTTGAGGGCGAGCTATCCTCAATAATTCTCCGTTATTTTCCTTCTTCTTTCTCCTCTTATGCACTTTTGTCTTCTAGGGGAGTGATCCTCACGGACCTGTCCCATGCGGGGAGGTTAGTTTTTAGTCGATAGGCTCACTAGGTGAATCCGACACTACCACCGGATTAGCTAGGATGTCTATGAAGATTTTCTCCTCCCCGCTCAAAAAAAAAAAAAAAAAAAAAAAAAAAAAATACATTATCAATTTTTTTTCAAATGACAACTATTTTTTACAAATAAATTAGTTTTAGAAATGTTGTCATTTGAGAATTTTGCTTGAAATTTTTAATAAATTATAGGTTAGGGAATTTACAGCGAAAACTATAGTATGCAACTGGTGTCCTTTCTTGTGTATCCTGACCAAGCCAAAACACTGTTAGATTCGTCCTGCTCACGTCTGAAGGTTTTATATTCAATTTATTTTAGTTAGTTTTTTTAGCGAATTTTTTCGTATTTGTATGTAATGTTTATTGTTATCTAGATGTTTTTTAACACTGTTAATACATTCAAACAAAATTAAACAAAAGTATTATAAAATGTCATTTCGTATATTATCAGCGTTAGAACAAAGGAAATTTATGTTTGCTTCTAGTAATTTTAAAAACTTAAACTTTGTTTTAGTATCAATGTTACTTACAAAATTAAACAGTTTGTCGAGTTTCAATATATCAACGACTATTTCTACAATATTTACTTTAAATTATACAGCTACTCTGCATATAAGGTAAGAGTACACAATAATATTAAACTTTGGGTACGTTGACCGGTCGCACAGTGTTGCCAAATGAAGAAAAAAGTGCAAAAGTTTGTGCATCACTGGAATTTAAGCTCAAAATCGTTTGATTGTTTATTTTGTTTCTTTTGTTATGCTCTATAAGAAGCCAAGCCCCTTGACTGTGTATCGAAATGCTATATATATAGAACGTCAACATACAAACTACCAATAAAATTTTAGTTTTTCCTAGATATCTTCGCAAATTTTCTATTAATTGAAATGATTTTTGATGGAAATTGAAGACAATAAGAAGTATCATTACTGTAATTTTATTTTTTATTTTTAGCGCCAAAAAGTTGCTAACTGCTATCTCGTTTTTTCGAAGAAAATACGTTTTTTCTATTGAATGGTAATAATTCTTGATGAAGACGTGTTTGTCGAGCTCGGCGATTTTCGTTCGTGAAAAAAAATTGATCAAAGAATTTGTATTCAATTTTACGTAAAAAATGAAATAAAGTGTAATAAAGTTTGTAAAATGTTAAAAGACATATTGTAAGTCTGCTATGAGTGAAGCAAGGATTTACGAGTGGTATAAGCATTTCCAATATGGCCGCAAAAACGTTGAAGATGACTAACGACCCGGACACCTAAGCACATCAACAACCGATGAAAACGTGAAAAAAGTGAAACAAATGGTTATGAACGATCGCCGAATCACAATCAGAGAAGTCGCTAATGATGTTGGCATATTACTTGGCTTATGTCATGAAATTTTTTCGTATGTTTTGGGTATGAAACGTGTGGCAGCAAAATTTGTTCCAAAATTGTTGAATTTCGAACAAAAACAGCGGCGAATGGAAGTCGCTAAATGAAGTTAATAACGATGCAGAACTACTAAAACGTGTTATAACAGGCGACGAAACATGTGCTTATGGAAATTATGTCGAAACTAAGGCTCAATCGTCCCAGTGGAGGTATTCTGGATCGCCAAGACCGAAAAAGGCTCGACAAGTGCGGTCGAATGTGAAGGTCATGCTCACCGTGTTCTTCGATTTTAATGGCATAGTGCATCATAAATTCTTGCCACAAGGTCAAACAATCAATTAGGAGTACTACTTACAAGTTCAACGCCGTTTGCGTGAAGTAATCCGAAAAAAACGCCCAGATTTGTGGCAAAACAATTCATGGCTTTTACATCACGATAATGCACCTGCTCACACTTCATTGCTTGTTCGTGAATTTTTGGCCAAAAACAAAACTGTAACGATCCATCAGCCTCCATATTCACCAGATATGGCTCCATGTGACTTTTTTCTATTTCCAAAAATTAAGAGAACATTTAAAGGCTGTCGTTTTACAAGCATAGATGACATTAAAAGCGAATCGCTGAAAGAGCTAAAAGCTATTACAAAGATCAAGCTTCAAAAGTGTTTCGAGAATTGAAAAAAGCGTTGGCACAAGTGTATTATATCAAAGGGGGATTATGTTAAAGGGGAAAAAATAGATATTGACGAATAAATAAATATTTTTTTCATAAAAAGAAAATTTTCGTCATTTTTTGAACACACCTCGTAGTATCAAGTAAAATTGCTGTAAATTTTTGAAAATTTTTGGCTTCAAAAAGTACTAAATAATTTACAGTAATGATATTTCATACTTTCATCCACCCTCTATCAACAATTACTACCATACGTTTAAAATTCCCTATAATATACAAGTTTATATTAAAATCTCCAACCAAGACTAGTGGGAGCGTATGAAAAGTTTCTTTTAATATCTTCGATCCTTTGTCAGTAAATATTAGCAACTAACTGTGAATAAATTTAGTAATATTTCGAACAGTTTGATTTGGTGATATAAAAATCGATAAAATTACTATCTTTTCTTTCGATTTATTCTTATATCTACAGTAACATAATTCTCCAACAGAAGAAACACCAATACTTATACGTTTCACATTTTCCGTATGTATGCCCATCCAGGAAGTAATAGAAGTGTCATTGTTATTTTTGTAGATAGTAACTCCACCTACCTTAAAAGCTAGACGTTTGAATTATGTAATATAATAAAAAGAAGGAATGTTAATAATTGTGTTATTATCCAACCACCTAATGGTTATTAATAATAAGTTACATTTTTGTGTAAGGCAATCTGTCAGATCTCTTATATGAGCCCGAAGACTTTGAAGATTCATTGCAAGAACAGATAATCCATCTTTTTTCTGTATAAAATCCATAATAATATTTGTGATTGTACGTAAGATATTAAATGATAAACGTTGAAATTCATTCTGCAATGGTATTATAGATGTATCATTTTGGCGCCCATGACAAAATATAAAATTATTGTTGGCGGTAACTAAAAAAACCATACAGCGATGTTATTCGGGAAACAGCAACGTATAATTATGGCAATGTATGAGTTCTGTTGTATTCATAAGCAACTTCGTCGAAAGTACCACCTTGAGACTTATGGATAGTCATTGCACATGCTGATATTAAAGGAAAATGATTTCTTTTGGCCACTAATGTTTTATTATCACTTAGATAAACTGTGCTTGTTTGTCTATCAATCGGTACAGCTAACTGATGTGTTTCATGTTTTTGATTGTGTGCTGCTGCTTTTTTTTCACTAACCTTTTTAGCGTTTGGAAAAACTAACCACTCACGTGTTCTATTATTCTGTTCATTTTGTTCATAGCAAGCTAATTTTTCGACTACACCATTCGCAAGTCCATCAAATACATCGATATTATTTGTTGATAAAAAAAATTTATTCATCACAAAAACTACTTAATAAGGCAAACCTCCTGTGTCAATAACAGACATTTTATGTAATTTTTGTTTTGCATTTACTTCTTGCTCATAATTTTTGTGTCCAACTGTAATATCTGTTGCACTTAAAATAACATTATTGTCTGATTGTCGTAAAATTTGATTATTGTATGCATCAACAGAAGCATTAGTATTAAATAATTGTATTCAATTCGGACATAATCTTTTGGCCTCTTCTTTGGTAAAAAAATGCAACTCCACAACAGCTACTTTGGCTGCACTTAGCTGTTCACCTTTACCTATTTTTGTTAGTATAGTGAAAAACTTTTGATTATCTTGTCGCATAATTTCCGTTAACTTATAAAACTTTAAATTACGCCATAAAATTGGTCCTTGCATTCATTGCTTTACTTGTTTGTAAATAGGTGTTGCTCTCACTGGTGGAAGTTGGCTCAGATCACTAATTAATATTATATCTAATCCTCCAAAATTACTTTCGTGATAAGAGCAACGTTGGCTCAGTGGTAAGCATGCTTGTTACTGATAGAACGCTGTTCTAGGGGTCAAGGGTTCGATTCCCGGTAGATGCAGATTTTTTCAAAAACTGTTTTCATCAGGAAAAAGTTCCTATGTAACCCTGGCTGTTTCGGGGCAGGTTTTTTCGTGGAATTTTCCTTCAGAGTAATTACATAGTTTTTTCCTTGCCCCACAGGTCTTCGGGCCTGGGTGAATGCGAAACAGTGTTAGGGCTATAGGTAGGGGTGAGCAGATCCAATGCACCAGGCAGGGATCGCCGCCCTTACCGGCGAGGAGTGGTCCCTGAAACATGGGGCTTCTCCGAGGATGATAATTAGCCTGGATCCGATGCTTCGGCAGAGAGCGCCAGCTTAACCGGCGAGGAGTGGATGTCTTGAAATATGGAGTCCTCTCTGGGGAAAGGCTACACAGTGGCGAGTGGACCCAATGCACCATCGGTGCAGAGAGTGTCAGCTTAACTGGCAAGGTGTTGCACCGAAAATACTCGTACTGTGCCCATGGATTAGGTATAATATCAGTAAAAGGGTAGGAAATGGGTGCGGCAATACACCCCCACACATGGTGAGTAAAAACAAAACCCAGTAAAAAAAAAAAAAAAATTTCTTTTGTGATTTCCAGTTATTTGTTTTAGACGTGCATCAATTTGTGAAAGTAACTCTTCTCCAACCATACTTATTTCGTCTATTATCAGAACTTTAACGAGTTTTAATAATGATCTGCACAAATACAATGTTCCAACAGGGAGTGGAAGAAGTTTAGACAACGAAATTTTTAATGCTGTATGAGCAGTCGTAACATCTGTAGCCACAGCGGCTTTACTAGTAGATGCACACACAATGTAAGCATGACAATAGCGATCAGTATTGCTATACCTATTGTCAATTTTTTTCATCAAATGTTTTTCCACAGCTAGCTGGTCCCACAAAAATAGTTGAAGTGGAGATGCATTAGGTGTCAGAAAGTAGTCAATAATGTGCATTAGTAAATTTCTCTGCTTTTCATTAGTTTTGCTGATGAGTTCGCAAAACTGTTCATGTGGCATTACATTTTTTTTTTTTTTTGCTATGGCTTCAAGTTTGTTTAATGACGCTTTTTAAAGGTCTCTGTTTAAGTCAGGATTCAGATTATTGTACAAAAGCTCGAATGGATTCGGTTCTGGAAATCTATTGGCTACATCTCGTACTTCATTATTATCATCGTCATCGTCATTTTGACCATCTTCACGACATAATTGTCTACATATATCTATAATTTTGTATACGTCTAAACTTAATTCACTCCCTTTGTCTGTCTAATATTAATTGTTTATTATTACCATACAACTGAATAAACTTCATTTTAGCTAAAGTATCTTCCTCTTCATTTCGAAAAGCCAGATGTAGTGTAGTTACTTCTCTCTTGTATCCATTAAAATCGGTAGCCATATCGTAGTTTCTATAACGTATGACTCTTGGTTCTTCTCTTTCAGTGTCAACTCCTCTAGTCTTGATGTACCATTTTAAAACAAATTGTGCTAGTGTAACGCTTGCCAACTCTTCCAGTCGTTTTTCGTATTTGTCAAACCAGTTCTCTTTCCAAATATCAGTAGAATGTTCATCCAAATTCTAAACTTCTCTCGTTATTTTTTTGATCCTTTGACGTTTAACTGGCCAAATAGTTGGCATGTAATTAATCGCTACAGAACTCTGACACATTGGTTCTCTTAATAAAACCAAGCAGCTTTTTGACTAGTCATCTCTACTTCTCTACTGAATTCAATACGTCAACACTCATTTTTCTTGTAATTTCGACAATGTCAAATTCTGGATGTTCATCCATGATTTGTATAACCTGCCTTTATAGATTACTTACACCTCTATTTGTTTTGTTAACATACTTAACAACACACGCTGCACAAGAATATTCATCCAGTACGACTTGCAAGTCCACGTTGGATCCAAGAAGATGTCAAAGGAATGGATTAAACGGGTTAAAACACTTTTCACTTGGTTGCCTTTTGTAAAAAACTTTAGGTCTTTTTATCCCAGCGTATATTTTCGTATTCATCATCTTAAGTTGTATCATTTTTAAAATAAAAATCATCTAAATCTTCGTAATCTTGTTCTTCTAGATTACTTTTTATGCAAGAATAACGTTCAGAGTACGAAGAAAAGAAAGGATAATTTTTTTCCTTCGGAAAGAATACACATTTGCCGGCAAGGCAAAAGCAGAGCCTCAAATTGACAAGTTCGTTTGTTATTGGAAACAATTTTTTTATGACAAGTAAAAGTGTGTTTATGAGCTTGTAATTTAATATGCCCTAATGATTTAGAAGCCAAAACTGAAATCAAAGAATCGATCATTTGAATAGCATTATCGCAATCAACATCAAGTAAATCTTGAAATGCATTTTCAAGCCACAGTAAGATATGAGCATGTGGACTTCCTCTGTGTTAAAATTCTATTCTTTTGAAGTAATGAATGACACGATACCGACCAAACGGTGAATCTTTTTTTATTGTAAAATTGATAATATTACATTTATTAATTTAATAAAATATAAAGCACATGTAACGGCATAATCATTCACAAGAGTACTGTAGTGCATATAATGTAAATTGGCTATATCTTCAGCAGACAGTTCAGCACCATTCTTTTTTAACTTCCATATATTTCTAATTAAATGGTGCCATCCAATTCCGTTGGCGGTTGCAGTAAAAAAATCTGTAGGCTTTCCTCTTTGCCTTATTATAGCACATAAATCTCTTTTACGAGCATACCAATACCAGGCAGAATTTGGTATACAACGTAAAAAAGCTAAATTACTTTCTAAACGACTGTGAATATATCCTTCAGATTCAATTTGTTCTCGAGTTATTGTATTTTCTCTTCCCACATATTTGAAAGCAATACTTAAACTGTCGCCAACTCTGATTCTTATTATTTTCATAGCCGTATTTAGTCAGTGGTGCAGAGTCACTCCACGTCTGTCAGTTCGGCTTAGTTTACTACTTGCCATCATAAAAGTAGTAACTAAAATACCTTCTTTAAATGTACGAAAATAACCTAGATATATAGTTAGAAAAGAAAGCTCTTCTGGATTCTCATTGAATAGCAAACTAATTAGAGCATTATTTTGCCCTGGTGCAACACATAAATATTTATCTTCATTCCATAACAGTGTGTGCTGATTAGCTGTAAGGCTCTTTTCTATAGGTATGTCCTCACTTATATCATGTAAAGCTACGTGCAGTGGTGCTTGTTCATCGTTAGAAAATGATTTATCCACAGTAATATTATTTGCTAAATAAAGAGTCGTAGTAACCAAGTATTGTAACCATTATTTAATGTCAAGTTTATTTACTAAACCTTGTAAATAACTTGATTTATGAATCTGCTTCCTTTTTATATGAGCTTGTATACAGTGATCATCATCAATATTTCTTAGTAACGATTGCACTATATTATTAACAGAAACAGGAATATTAATAATTTGTCCATTTATGCCAAACTAACCATGAATGAGTGTTGTATTGTATTGTATTGTAACTTTACTATGGTCTTGTGGTTGAAACCATGTCTAGCCCTTAGAAAATAATACAGTAAATATATTTTGAACAGGTGAAAAAAATTAACATGTGTATCTTGCAAGTAAGTATGCGAGAATAGATATAATTAAGACAGTAGCAAATAATCGCAATTACAAATAATGTAAAGAAGAATTTAATTATACATTATAAAAATACAATAAAATAACCAAAAAAAATAACCAAAAATGCAAGAGTAATATATATAATAAATAACGATGGTGTTTGCGAAAACAGTTAAGTAAAATACCTAATAATAATAAATAATTCAGTAAAAATAAAAATAGTCTTAGTCTAAGGATCTACATAAATAGTATTCTAGGAGAGATGAGTCTTTCAGAAACAATTTCTAATTTTGGCAGATTTTCTGGCATTCTAGGGTACTTGAATCCATTAAAAACAGACATAGATGGTACTTGTTGCTTTTTTAACGCAGCCGTACAAGTAGAACATATTAAAAGTGAATCTAAAATGTCAAAGTCCGGCAAAAAAAGAGGAAGTGTTTTTGTGTAATAAACAAAATTTTTAAATCAAAGAAAAGACTTATAAATATTAGTACCAGAACATTTCTTAAAATATTTTCATGTTGATCTGTTAGTTTCTTCAAATTAGCCTTAAACCAAAGTCTATCACATACAGAATATGAATCTCGAAAACTGTTGTCTAAAAATTTTTTTTTAAAGTCATCATGAGCATGTTTGTGCAGTCTATAGTTACTGTAAGGCACATCATTTAGGTTGTGTTCAATATTTGGTGGAATTTGTTGCGTTTCTAGAGGAATTAGGTCATTAGAGTTTTGTGTATTCTGTAATCTGTATGAATACATAAAAATAAAATTTATGTACTATAAATGAATAAAAACTAAATAAGTAACCCTGAAAAATTGGAATAAATAATGAATAAATTAATAATTTTGATTAAAAATATTGTTTGATGTAGAGAAAACTGTACACTAAATTTCAAACCTCTAAGTTTTGTTGTACCAGAGATATGTGTATTCAAAAAACCAACAAATTACTTTAAGAAATAGAAAGATATAAATGTAATGCTAAATACTAAACCTCATTTATTAAAATCTCACTTTTCAATTTCATTGTTTGAAATTAGAGAAATCAATCAAAATTCTAGTAAGATTAAAAATTTTTGAAATAGATATGAACATTTGCTAAGTACTACTGATAAGCTACAGTAGTTTGTGTATTTTATTTATTTGAAAGTAAAAGATTTGTAAATTTTATAAGATTATCTAGTTTGGTTGTTGTAAAATTTAAAAGTGTATTTCAAAAATAAAAAAAAACATAACGGTAAAAATCTTTGAAAAAGTTAACAGTAAATACAATCTAGATTATTACAAGTGTAATTAAATTTACCTTAAGACATTTCTTTTCTTATTTACAAACTGATTTAAAACGAACATTGCAGATGTTATGCGCTCACTCATTTTCGCGTTTGGCACACGTTTGTACACTGCTGCAGGTAGTGCAGACGAAATACTGGAGCTATCTCATGTATACTGTTATCCTTTTTTTATTTATTTATTTTTTTATTTATTTAAGCAGTTTTAATCTCTAATCGAGATTATTTCGCTATATCTTTGGATATTTACAATTTGAGATTACAATCTGTGAAGAATTTATAAGTCACTTTACATATTATTGTTTTCGGATCATGAAGAAGAGTTTTGCATTTATAGGGTGGTTTAACTCTGAACGCTGTATAATATTCATAAATTTGGTGCGTTGATCGCTAAATAGGGGACATTTCTAAAGTACGTGGTTTAGATCTTGTTCTTTATAGCCACATTCACATTTTGAATCATTGATTATACCAATGCGAGCCAAGGAGGCATTGAGAGAGTAATGATTAGCTCGACATCTATTTATTGTACTGACTACTTCTCTTTTTAAGTCTTTTTGGGCAAACCATGGTTTGGTAGAGTTTTTGTAAAAATGAGAGAAATAATCAGTTCCTTTTTGAGTGCTGGTTTGAATAAGAAAATTTACAGTTTTCTCGAAGGCTTTTTCTCCAGCGATTTGTTTTAAGTCAGTGAAAGGAATACGAAAAGGTGATGTCGGTTCGAGTAAAGATGCCTCCTTGGCTCTCAGGTCTGACATTTCGTCACCGAGAATGCCTCTCTGCGCAGGTACCCAAAAAAATTTTATTTTGCTGCCATTTGTAGAATATTTATTGCATTCAAGAGTTCTCTTTTTAATTTCAAGAATGTAGGGGTTTGTTTTTATGTTAAACTTAGTACTTTGAAGGGATGTTATCGAACTGAGAGAGTTACTTAGTACAATAAAATTTCTATTCCGGTGAGTTGAGGCTAGTTTGACAGCATTCAATATGGTGATAAGTTCAGCAGTATAAATAGATGCGCTTTTATTTATGCCACAGGTAATAGTTTTATTTAATGCTGGGCAAACAGATGCACAACCGACAGAGATAGAGTCGCTAGATTTACTACCATCTGTATATATACAGGTCGCATTTAAGCTGTTGATATAATCTTGTAGTGATCCATTTAGTTCAGATAGGCTTTTGCTTTTGTGATTCTTGAAAAATTCAGTGTTGACCTCCAAGCTACTTATAAAAGTCTTGTAGTCTATTTGAAAGATTGGGTAATTATGACTGGAGTATAAATTTAATGTCTCTATATTAAAGTCTTTTAGTTTCGTAGTGATAAGTCTTTTGCACTTTACGAGGTTTATATTATCTAGTTTCCTTTTAAGTTTAGAGGCAATTTTATATATAAGCGAATCACTGTTGGAAAAAACCTTCTGTAAGTAGCATTCATACAAGAACTGTACGCGATCTCTTATAGGCATTAACTTTGACTCGGCTAACAGAATATGTACAGGAGTAGAGATTCTGTATCCCATACATGCTCTGATAGCGGCGTATTGAATCTTTTCTAGCTTTTCCATTTGTACTGCCTGAGTAGGGTAATAAATGAAGCATCCGTAGTCAATGATGAAACGCACGAAACTCTTGTACATAATCAGCAAAGTTTCTTGCCTTGTTCCCCACCAAATTCCTCTAGAGAACTTAAGGATATTCATGGATTTTAGACATTTTTTTAGATTTATATCAATATGTTTACGGAAGGTTAATTTTGAATCAAAGTGAATGCCAAGAAAACGAACGGATGAACTGTTTTTAATTGAATTATTTTTAATATTTAGGCAAATGGATACTTCTGGGGCCGAAACTTTGCTGAAAGGTACGAAGACAGTTTTAAATAGATTAATTTTTAGGCCTAGTACAAAGAGATTGTTATGTATAAGATTCGTAGCTCTTTCCAGTAAGTTTTTACAATTTTTGCGATTGCACCATAAAGCAATGTCGTCGGTGAATTTAGAAACAGTGACGCTTTTGGGTCGGTTGTCGGTAATCTGAGCTATATATATACAAAATAATAGAGGGCTGAGTACTCCACCCTGCGGTACACCCTTGTTTGCCATTCTAGCGGTGTTCCCAGAAACTTCAGTATACAGCTTCCTTTCTGTGGTTAAAAATTTCAAGAATCTGACGATATTGAGTGGAAAACCGAAATCAGCAAGTTTCTGAATAAAGATGTCTGAGTTTACATTATCGAATGCTCCACTGACGTCCAAGAATACCGCTAGAAGGTCTTTATTTTCATCAAGTGATTCTTCAATTTGAAGGGTTAAAATACTCAGGTTGTCAATAGTACTGCGTCCCTTGCGAAATCCAGTTTGCGATTTCGGTAAGATATTGTTTTGTTCAACGTAGCATTCTGTTTTCAACTAGCGTTTCAAATAATTTGCTTATACATGACGTAAGAGCGATGGGACACACTCCAGATCCATCGGGCTTATTTATAAAATGTATAAAAGTTTTTTTCCATGAATCTAGGAACTGTCCTGAAGTATACATTCCATTTAATATGTCAAGTAGGATCAGTTTGTATTTAACTAGAAGTCTTTGAAGAACTTCATAATCGATTCCATCAAGCCCGGGACTAGATTTAATTTTTTTGTCTTTTAGAGCCAGATTAAACTCAGTAAAGCTAAAAACGGCATTTCAAAATCTATTTGTATGGCATGGAGGCAACCAATCTGGATGGGTGATGCACCAAGCAGGGCTGATTTTTTTCGTGGTTATTTCATATTTATCATCGAGTTGATGGTTCTCGGAAGTATGGGCGGGCTTTGTATTGACCCATTTATTTTTTTAAATGTTGCAAGTATTCCAAGTATATATCTGATCAGTTTTAATATTTATACTTTCAACAAAATTAATGTAGAAATGAGTACGCTTAGTTTTGAAAATTTTAGAAGTTAAAGCTCTTTGTTTTTTGTATTCGATAGTATCAACTAATAATTTTGTATATTGGAACTTTTTAAGGGCTACTTTTCTAAGCCTAATAGTCTTGTTACATTCCAAGTCCCACCACGCAACAGGATTTCTGTGTTTATTATCGCTAAAAATTTTTTTTTTTGGAGTACTGTTCAGTAAAGCATTCTTGAGAATATTTAAAAGTATACTATATTTTTCTTGATGATTGGAGTTGCTATATTTGGATGTGAGAAATGGGTGAAAGTTCTTATAAACGTGCTCCTGAAAAGTTTCCCAATTTGTTCGGGTGGATTTTAGGTTAAGGCTTTTCTTTCTGTAAATAAACTTTTCCACGTCAATGGCGATATGTACTGAAAAATGGTCCGAGCCCCGGGTGTCCTCCTTGGCAGCCACTTTTAAAGAGCCTTCAATACCAGGGGAAGAAAAAATCAAGTCAAGATTTGATAGTTCACCAGTAGCAGTACATAAATGAGTGAAAGCATCACAGTTATGCAATATTAAGTTAGTGTTATTCAGGGAATGAAGCAATCTTTTACCATTGGTACCGATTTTAGGGCAGTTCCAACTGGTATGATGGGCATTCAAATTCCCTAGAAAGACAGTGTTTTTGCCTTTGTTTGCACACCGAAAAATATCGTCCTACTGATATTGGTCGAGGAAATGGCCTGGAACTCGGTAACATACAATTAATTTTATGTGGTTCACAAAATTTATTAGAGTCACCCCAGCAAACTCCGTGTTAGGAGGTGCGCTATTAAAACCTACGATTTCTTTGAAAGCAATGTTATTTCGAATAAGAAGCAGGATACCACCTCCTCGGCTGTGCAGTCGGTCTCTTCGGAAGGTCTTGAATCCATTGAAGTAAAATTGTTCAATTTTGTCGTTAAGCCAGCTCTCCACACAAATAAGAATGTCCAGGTCAAATAAAATTTTAACAAGTTCATTTCTCTTTGGAAATATACTACGGGGGTTCCAAAACGTGATTTTTAGATTTTTATTTATTACTGAGCACATTATGATAATTTACTTTTATGAACTGATCGTTCCTGTAGATGAGGCATCAGATAGGTATGCCATCGAATCGGTTACCATTTGGAAAGCCTCTAGTTGTCTCAGTTTATTTTTAAATCTTATACATCTTGATTTAGCTGAATTTCCAGTGGCTTGTTTTTGAGCAATAGTAGCGAGATTTATGACTCCCAATACATTACTTGCGCTCGGATGTCCGTGAGACCTTTTATTTTTTCCATAAGTTCGTGGAGCTGATCTATACTGATGACAAATTTAGCTGATGAGTCCAAAAGGCTATGATGCTCAGTAAATGATGCTCAGTCAGAGTTTCAATAAAAACAGGGGTGAGATCCTCCTCTGATTGAGAGCTGACATTGTGTTTAATCATTTTTAGTCGTTGTTCATACGTAATTGCCTTATTTAAAGTCCTTAGCACTCCTAGTCGGAGACACTCGAGGGATGACGGGTTCGAATCCTGTCGAAAATCATCGAGATATTTTTCTTGGGCTTTCCCGATGGGATTAGAACTCAGGATGCCGAAAAACCATTCAACCAATTTTTATAACAAGTAGTCGATTTTTCTTGTGGTGTCTGGACCTCCAGGAGCTTCCTTTTTGAAGGAAGGTCAACACGTATCCAGCTCATTGGGTGAAGTCACCGTTGGTTATAAAGAGGTCAGTACAGCGAGTTAGGTGGCATATTGAAAAATATCTTTCTACTAAATTTGATAATAACTGGAGTATGCTTGAGATAATCGCTGCACCCTGTAAATAGTACCCAGCAGGATGAATGACCAAGACGTCTAAGAGAAACTTTGTAAGGGGCCCACATGAAAGACTCAGACACCGCGCGGTTAGGGCAAAAAAATTGAAAGCAAAAAGACCTCTGATATAGCAAAAGCTGAAAAAAGTCCTAAAAATCGAAAATACTAAATGCCATATTGTCGTCATACTTACAATAAAGTAAGTAATTAAATATTCTTATCAATTTTACGTCGAAAGTGGTCAAATTTTCTGATAATTTAGAGAAAACGTAATTTTTGAAAACTGTTGTTTTGCTACTAACATAATTTTCAATAAGTATATTTTTTGTTTTTGTGATTGTATGAGTTAAATGACGTACATGGGCCTTTTGCATCAATAATTTTATTATTAAGAATGGCTTTCATAGTAATAAACTTGATTTAAAATATTTTGGTTTTTGCGGATTTGCTTTTCAGTTGCAATTTACTTATAAGTTTTAATCCGTTTTGGATATGTTTTGGAAGTATTTCATAATTTCTACATTTAATAAAAAACTTACACTGTAATATGGTTTCTTTTAATTCTCGTTGAACAGTGTAAAGTACAAAAAACAATTGTACATAGACATAACATACATGTATGAGTACTACCTATGCAAGAACTTGCGAAATTTTAAAATGTAGCATTCGCCGCCTTACTATTTTGCGTGCTACATATAGTCACTAGTGTAACAATTGTAAGTGTTTCTTACAGCCCAAATTTTAAATATTGTTTTTGTTTTTGAAACATTTATTACATTACGTTCTACGTTTTTGTGTTTCATAGAAACTTTCTACCTAAAGAGGGTCCTGTTATCCACTAAAATGCATGAGTTGAAAGTTAAAAGTTATTTGTATTAATAAATACTTAATAGCAAAACCACCCGAGTCATTATTTTCCACTAAGTTTATATTATTTTGATGTTTAATCTTGTGCCACTACATAGTTCATCATTAATACTGTACCTTCTTATAAACATTACCATTGCTGTAGAGTAAAATAATGTTGAATTAAAGGGCAATGCTGTTCAAAATTTCTTTTTACATTAGTTTTGACATCGTTATGACTGTACATAGACAGTCTTTTTTAAATGAAAAATGGAAAAATATAATCACTGATAGTCAAAAATCATAAATTTAAGTTACGAATTTTCTAACTTGTTATAGAAACGACTTAATATTTTACTTGATTTTAAATAACAAATTAATAGTCATGGTCAACATTTTATCGCTATTCTTGGAATCTTTTCAAATATCTTTTGTTTCTTTTTTTAAATTTATGTCAAGCGGTGAATGGCTTACTTTATTATTGTTTGGAACTACGATTGGAATATTAATGTATACGTCATTATCAGATTTATCAATACGTTGGTGAGTAGTTAAGTCTACACAATAATATGTTACAACATGTCTTTCAATATTATTTTAAATTTTATTATTCAAAAAGAAGAAAATTCATCGCGTATTATTAATACTGTACAATTGATCGCATATTAATTTATAATCGAAAAAAAGTGAAACATGCCCATAAATATAATAATTCAATTATTCCAGATAAACTCATACTTCTGTTACTATTTTTAATTACTCGTAAAAACTGGGAGAAATCTCCACCAAAAACTAATAACTGATGTTGTACAAATAGTCCAGTAAATAAGCCAGAAAGGGTAGAAAAATAGAAAAACATAACCGATTTGAATGGGACCTTTTGCATTGTATTCCCAGAACCTTCAGAAATATTTATCATCTTTAACCTATTCTGGCAAATAAAAATTTAAAAAACTATGGTAGTTTCAACCTCCTACAGGCATCCTAAAAAAGTGACGTAGTCAAAAATTTCGTAAAACTGATTTTCAGCCTCGAAAACGGTCACTTCAGAGTTTTTTGGGTCACTGAATACGATTATGACGACGGCGATAATCTCTGAGGTACCTGATGCCTAGGGTGGAGAGTATCAACGTCATCTCCTGGAATTTTATGGAAATTCGTAACGTAGACAGTTGAGATTTGTTACTCGAGGGTTTTTTGGGTCGCTAAACACAATTATGATAACGGTGATAATCTATGAGGTATCTCGTGCCCAGGGTGGACAGTATCAACGTAATCTCTTGGAGTTTTATAGAAATTCGTAGCGTAGACAGTCGAAACTTGATACTCTGGGAATTTTTGGGTGGCTGAACAAGAATATGAGGTCGAAATAAAAAATTTTCTTGTCCCTGTACCTATTATGGAACAATTTTTGTTGAATATTCTCATATTTCGGAGTAAAATCAAATAATTAATGTTTTGCCGCAAAAATGATATCCAACGAGTTTTTTTGGATCGAATGGAGACATTTGTAAATGCAAAAAAAAATTGATAATTTTTCAAAGAAGTTTTTAATTAAAAACTTAGATGTACATGTAAATAAAGGCTTTCTAATCTCTTAAAAAAAATAAATGTTGAAATATTTCAGCAGAGTTTTCATTCATTACTAGATTACCATATTTACATACTTCATAGTCTGATTCATGTTCTAGCACTGCCAATGGATATTCTGTACTATCTTTAGTCTCATTGTCTTCAGACTCTTCTGTTTGATTTAATTCGTTTTCTGTTTCGTCTATCATACCCGATGTATCGCGGTTGCTGCACTCGTTTCCATGCCAATTTCTACAAGAAAGTGAGCAGTATACTCTATATTTACGGCAACCTCACGCTGCTCCGTATCCGGTGTTAAGTACGCACATTATGGCGGCCAAGATAATTTTCGGTGCGGGTGGTTCAGTCATCCGTACAGGATGCAATACTCCATTAATTAGTTTCAGCCCCCAAGCAGTTGAATCTAGTACTGTTGTTGAATTATCTCACAAATTTGTTAAATAACCAATCCACAATTGAACTTAATGGTAAACTCTTTTTAGATGTTCTTGAAAACCGTTAATCCCAGGAGATAGTAAGGCAATGTTCACTGTACTTTTTTATGTTGATTTAATATTTTGCTTTTTTTTTAAAAAAAAACATATTATACCTGGCTTTCCCCAGTTTCTGCCTAGTACTTAATATTAAATCAGTTTTATTTAATTGATAACTATACAACTTTAACAAGCATTCTACCCCACCTTCTGGTACTTGATCTATGTTATCAATGCTTTGTTTGAATGTATTTGCTATTTGGCGTAAATGTTCTGATTCAGATTTATCTTGATACAAAATATCAAAAAAACTATTTTTGCCGCGATTTAAAAAGGATAACGTTGTGTCATAGCCAGTAAAAGCATGTGCAAAAAGTATGTGTTTCTTAGTAT
The DNA here is from genome assembly GCF_036245765.1 of Copidosoma floridanum. NCBI lineage: Eukaryota > Metazoa > Arthropoda > Insecta > Hymenoptera > Encyrtidae > Copidosoma > Copidosoma floridanum. The sequence goes on from NW_028321879.1 coordinate 2,728,171, forward strand.
GTCCGTAATATTTATTTGAGATTTTAGTTAAAAAAATTTTTTTATCAACGGTCCCCCTGCTGCATTTCGGTTCTAAGAAAAAACTCTCCTGTTCATCTGCTAAAGCGGTTGAGATAATCAAAACATCGATGTCCTCAGACACAACGACTACTTTTTCATGAGAGCAGCAGTCGGACACGATATCTTCAGCAGCAATAAACCTATCAGCATTTTCTTTGCTCGTGACAGATCTTATATTTTTATCTATTAGTGTGTTGTGCAGTAAAGAAATGAAAATTTTTTTATTGTTTGTATTCGATAAAAATTTTGCTTTTTCAATTAAAGATTTCGTGTTTGTATCGAATCTATATTCAACTGCAATACATTTTCTCGATCGTCGATCCCTCTCCATCGTTTTTGTTATCACCTTGTCGTAGCCATCGAAAATAACTGAAATATTATTTCCAAAATTTATTTCCAAGTACGTTATGTAATTACTTATTATTTTATAAAATGTATCGCCAGTTTTCCAAAATACTTTGTGCAAGAGTTTTCCAACATCAATTACATAGTAGTAATTTATTTTGTCCAAATCGATGTTATACTCCTCGAAAAATCCATACAAATCAGATTTGGTGTTTTTTCGTATTTCTTTGACATCAAACAAACAAATACGTTGACAACTCGTGTGAATATAACTGCTCAAATTCCTCTGACGAATGCAAGTTTTTACAGTAAATGATACACGCTTTTTGGAATATTAAATCAGTACTTATTGGTACGATGGTATCATCCACTTTAACTACTTTGTCAACTTCATCCAACGTTAAATCAGTATTTTTTCTTGATGATAACAAATCCTTAAAATTTCGCCGTTTGATGCTGATAAGAGCTTTGATACCATTATCAAACGCGTTATGACAATTGACATTTTTATCTGCCATTGTACCAGTCAAAATTGATACTAATTCTTTTACTTTGTCACTAAAAGGATTGTGGGCCTCAGAAAATTTACGTTATAGAGAAATGGCTTCTACATCTACCTTTTTACGAGCATCACGTATATCTTAATGCTGACTGGATTTTTCTAAAGTGACACCTGAAAATTTTTCAACAGCCTCTATCACATCCTTTGTACAAAGCGAAATTGACAACCACTTATGAACCACGCTTTCTGCTGCGCCACGATGGAATGGACCGCCTTCAACGCTCAAATCATTCATTAATGTTTAACACATATATTTCCATCGAATAGTCCAATATCCTCCCTCTGTGTATGTTTTGTATTCAGAAGGATCCATGATACTTTTTAAATCATACATATCCTTTAAATATAATTGAGCAGATTTAGCGTATGACATGTGACCCACGGAATGTAAAAATGGAATCATTAATTCTACGCTTCGAAGGTATGCCCCCCAATCTCCATTTTTTCGGCAGCAATAAAATCTTTGAATAGTGATGCCATGCGAAAACATAAAATCAACAATTTTGCTGTTTTATTGTATTCAATTTTGCTTTAAATATTTGTGAAATAGTACACAATACATCAGTTTTCAGAATATCATTGCTGACATGGTCTTCAGAATTAAAAAATATGTGTAATAATTCATCAAACTACAAATTTCTAAAAAAATTCCATTATTGGCCTTTACTTTGTTAAAAATAATTTTAACTAACGTGAGTTGTATTAAAGTATACGCCCAAGCGGCACGTGCATATGCATGGCCTGATATAATGTGTTTCACTGTTCCTTCGGCGTACATCTCGCAAAGCAACTCATTTAAACCTGAACCAGCTATAATTTTACCAATGGAACCGAGAAATGACATTAACATATAGAATCCTCCTAAACGTACAATTATTGTCATGCCCTCAAAGTCTGTTACTCCAATAATATCTCTTGTTGTATAATATAAAGGTTGATCGTTGGTGATTATACAAGTTTTTGCCTTTGTTAATTTTTCAAAAAATTCGTTCCAACCAACTGCCAGACTAGAATTTTTGTACTGCAAAAATGTCCAAAATAACAAAATAATATTAAAACTTGAGGGTGCTAATGACAAATCTTAGTTCATATTGTGATCATTACCTGTTTGCAGTCCAACTTTCTTAGGGTAAGGATATGTCAGTAGTTTAATTTCTCCATCTTTGATAAAAGAATTCTCAGATGGCAATGTTTTTAGTCGAGGGACGCCTTTTTGCTTCTATCGAACTTAATGGCGAGATTATTTATTTCCTACCTAAGTTGTCAAACGTATTATTTCCGTCCACCGTATTCGTATCAAAATCGGCATTATCATGTACATCCTGTACGAATGCACCACTTTTTAGTCTCAAATCGCTAAATTTCGCAACAGATGCTTCGTACATAAAACTATTTTATAATGAGACGCACAAAAGCCGTACGAATGAAAGATGTCGATGATATTTTTTTTCCCAAATGTTCTATGCAATGCAACAGATAGGCCAAGAAGAACAGTCTATACGAAAAAGCGAGAACGAACAGTGCTTAGAATTCTGTAGGCAATAGAGAATGTATGTTTGATTTTTAGCATGGTCATCTTTAATTAAAGCTGTTGAAAATCGAATTAAGTTTTCTGGTATTGTATCATCAGTACTGTCAACATTATCCAAAAATTTATCACTAGGAGAATAGTATTTCTTAATCGTAAACTATACCTTTAATATCCCTTTTCAAAATTGTGGCGGCTTCATCGATAATTTTTTTTTTCTTTGGCCTCAGCTTTTAAATCCTTATTATTAAAGTTCACTTGTAAAACGTCATACAACCAGTCTCTGAGTAAAATATAAGTTATTTTATAAGACTTACTTTCTACTACAATTTTTTCGCCATAATGTTTTTGTAACTTGTTTATTATAGTGGGATCGACAGGATCATCTTCGTCAGTTTTTGCAATTTTCTTTAAATGCTCAAGAGTCTGAGAAGCCCTGAAAGGGACCAATGCACTTGCGCTTGGTTACCCCCTCCATCGTGCAGATGCACTTCTCTCTCCACCGAATCCGGAGCCAAATAAATGTAAGGGGGCGGATCTGCGTATTGCGTCAGTCGGTTCCTAACCACTGCGGCGCACGGTCGCCATCGGTCAGCTGGACCTACCGACTAACGACCTCACTTCTCAACCAGCGATACTCGGGAGCAATCCGACTAGGAACCTTTGAGAAATAAACGACCACGGTCATTTACCAAACACGACTTCTTCTCATTAACCTCGGCCTCTCCATTCTTCCTGGTGGAATCTTGCGCATCACACTGGCGGAATCAGCAGCCACTCAGGATCTCGATACCGAGACCCTTTTCAAGTCTCTGGCAGCTACCCAGATCTTGACGCCAGAACCCTGTTAAGGTTGCTCTACTCCGGTACACCGGAGGAAGCCTCCAGAGAGCTTCACGCGGCGTCCACCACGAAGCTACCACGGAAAAAGAAGCGTTCGGAGAGGCAGCGAACCCAGCGTAATACCAGGAGGCAACAGGCTAAGCCAGCCGTACGTCCACGCAGCGTGGTGGTTGTTCTACCCACCAACACCCACCTTTGGGAGCACCATCAGAGGGAATGCCCCGCCCGGGAGGCCCTTGGTTCGAACAGAACCTCCACGGCTTCGTCCTGGGGTGCGTGTGTTCGTCTAGGGGAAGTACTTCAAGATTTGGGGGAGCCCACAGGGAGGAGGAAGCCGACTCAACCCATGCTGCGCCCTCTTCGTGCGCGCCCTCCACACGCCGAGACCCTTCGAGGTAGACCCAAGTTACCCAGGGCACAGTTGCCCGAACTGAGGGATCCTCAGAGATTCCGCCAAGTGAGACGGAAGCTGCTTGCGAGACCTCTGACGATTTCCCATGGGACCGTCATTTGGCCGTAGTCTGATGCTCCTCATTAACCATCGGCCCTTCTCAGGGCCATCAACGAGTTCGACACACCAGAGGCTACCTTTCTGGCTTAACAAAACCAGGGAACAAGCAGCCACTAAGGCAGGTTCCACCAATCAACAAGGGGCAACTACTGGGGCAGGGTCAGCCATCATCAAGTCCACTGACAATCATCGTTCTCATCAATATATTTTAGACATACAAACACCTTTTTATAACTTTTAGTAGATAATCGCGATTGCCGTATGTCATAACGTTTATGTGTTGAAAGTAAATCTTTAAAACAATTACGATGATACTTAGCGTTCTTGAGCTGGAGATCCACATTAACGATTGATTGTTGCAAAACTGACAATGGTGATTTTGGATCATTGGGATGGTCTTCGTCTACCAGTGATAAAATGGTCTCTTTAACGTTGGGGCCGACGACAGAGGACCAAGTCTTAGTGTGTTCAGGGTAACGTGATTGATCAAGACTAGTTGTACATTTTATCGATGTTTAACATATAAAACAATGATGTGTTAAATCGGATTCAACCTCTTCTTCCTCTGGTTCTACCTTCTCGCGTTTTTTTTGCAGCCAACTGTTCATCGCTCATTTGCTGAGCTGTTATTTTTAGAAAGTACTTTGATCTACAGTTTTGATGCACATAAATATTAATGTTACCGTCTACCAAATTATTTAGGTGCTCATTCAGAGCATCTTCTTTATTCCTTGAATTTTCTCGTAATGTTTTTTAACCTTTTGCGCCAACTTTGTTTATCGTAGACTCCTCAAGAATAGAAGCAACCACCCCTTTACCGAAGCAGTCGCAAATGACGCATTGTTTTTTTTGGATTGTCCATGTCATAATCTACGAGAAAATTAAAGATAAAGTTAAATTCAGGTATACTATATACGTACTCGAAAAACCATTTGCAAAATATAATTCAGTAAATTTCGTTTATAGTCAGGACAACAATGCGAAAGTATTTGACAGCTAATGGATTTTCATTATTATTTTAGAGAATTTTAGAAAATATTTTAATAACGTAATGATAGCATTTTGATAGACAATACTTTTTCAAACGATTGAACATTATCTTACCTGTCAAAAACAATTGTCTGTTTATTTGCAGATTCACACTTTAAAAACGAAATTTAACATTTCAAAACTTTCAAAATACGTCGGTCGCTCACTGCTATAATTTTATACTTTTTTGGAAGGGTATTATTATAAGCACATGAAAACATAAAACACTATTATCACAACACAAAAAAATAATTGTAAAATAAAAACAACGAGGATTCCAAAGTGACTCAAGCCATTAGGCGAGCAACACGAAAGTATAGCTTAAGTTATAGATGTCTGCAAAAATAGAGAAAGACAGAAATCATAATAAAGAAAGAGCGTGCGCATTTCGTTTAAATTTGGGTTGCTTTACAAATAAATGAATTTCAGCTACAAAAAGGCGGTAAATTCGAATTGTATGCCATTATTTAAAAAAAATAAAATTTGAAACAGCAGTCGTAGCTTCTGAAATATTAAACAATTCTAACATTCTATACATCTACAATTTATATAATAACTATTTAAGTACAGAATAATCTGGTTAAAATGATTTATATTCAATAATAAGACGTCAAAGTTGGTGCCCTCCGAATCTGCAACAAGCCCATGCTCACAAAAATCGCGCAAAATTATGGACTACACTTCAAGTATAATTTATGCAAGAATAATAAAATTTATAAATACATAATGTACTTTAAAAAATAATTCAATTTAATGTGAATAACGATTCCTATTATAACTTGACTTTTTCATGCAATTTTCATGGAAAGTGGTGTTATTCACAAACGTAAAAAGAACGTTAACTCATTGCCCTTAAAATTTATCGAATCTTTCAAAAATTTGAAATTTGACGATACGTGATTGGTTAAAAAAACGTTCAATTGATTTATTTTGTAAAATCACAATCACAAAATTAAAAAATTTAACTTTTAAAAGAATCTAAAGGGCAATGAGTGTACATGATGGGACTTCAGAATTTTGACCTCATAATCGTGTTCAGCGACCCAAAAAAACCCCGAGTAACAAATCTCAACCGTCTACGTCACGAATTACAATAAAACTCCAAGAGATGACGTTGATACTGTCCACCCTGGGCACGAGATACCTCAAAGATCATTGCCGTCGTCATAATTGTATTCAGCGACCCAAAAAACTCCCGAGATACCATACTAAATATTAATTTGACGAAATTTTTTACCACGTCACTTTGTTGTAATGCCTACAGGAGGTTGAAACTACCCTAGTTTTTTAAATTTTTATTTGCTAAAATAGGTTAAGGGTGATAAATGTTCTTGAAGGTTCT